>NC_136019.1:17927880-18282880 GCF_048128805.1 Centroberyx gerrardi
AGAGCGCAGGAATAATTTCCCTCCCGCCATTTCCAAATAAACCTGTTTCCACAGCAACCATTTTGATAGTGGTGCGCACGATGGAGAAAGCAAACGGGAAGGAGGACAGATGGAGGGAAATTGAGGTAAATACGCTAAGGGGAGGGGAGGTGGAAAGGTAGACGCCGAACAAGGGAATAAGGTGGAGGGAAAAAGGGGGAGTGATTATTCCTAAGTAGATGCCGGCCAGACAAAAGGAACATAGCGGGGAAGGAGTAGGGGGCAAGGCCACAAAAGAGGGGAAGAAAGAGAGGGGTCACCGACTGCTAGTAAGGGGGAGGACGGCAAGGTAAGATGACAGAGGAAGGGAGAGAGCGGGCAGACAATGCGGCAGACAAAGGCAGGAGTCTCCGTCCCTCTCTGGCTCTTTCTCCCCTCTGTCCTAATCTTCCCCCTGCTCCCTCCCCACCTCCAGGAGTCACCTTTGTGTTTGAGTGACACAGTGTCAGCAAGCTCAGCAGGTCGCCTCCTTTCACTCTCTCACCCTCTCTCTCCCGCTCTGTCTCTCTCTATCTCTATGTCTCTCGCTCGTTCCTATAGCGCCGTCACCATGGTGATGGGTTATTATGGCCATCCTGCCAGGCGGCCATGTTGTTGAGAGAAGGCAGGCACAGGTGGTAGAGTTCCCACAGACAGACAGATAGATGGATAAACTGGGAGAGAGAAAACTACATACATACATACATGTTTTCATACCATACATACATACCATACCTACATACATACAAACATACATGCATATATACATATATACTGTACATTTGCATAATACATACATATATATGCCTAAATATATACATGTTTTCATACATAAATACACATATACATACATACATACATACATACATACAAACATATGTACAAAATGTAATGCATGCATTCATACATACATACCAGTACATAGATAAATAAATACATATATGCATGCATACATAAATACATATATGCATGCATACATACACAAATACATACATATACTGTACATACATAGACATACATGCATACGTAAATACATTCTTATACATAGTGCTGTCATACTACATAAAACCTTCATATCTCAGCTTTTCTGCAACTACGACAAACAACCCTATTTGTGTTTTGAATAGATTTCCTGGGCTAAAAGGGAACTTAACCCAAAGAAAACTCCAATAGTAAAGTTCCAAGCTTCTCATGCCACAAGAGTGACAGATAGATGAAGACACAGATAAATCCATGCGTCGGTACCTAGACTGATCGATGGACCGATTGGTCACACACTGTAATAAAACTTAAGTTCAAAGCCTGCGAGATGTACAGTCCGACACAGCGGATAAGATGAGGGCAAGACAGTGCTGCATGACTCCTATGGCTGCAACTTTGTCCTGAAACAATGATGTCATCCTGCTCCATCACACTTCACAGCTTTGTCTGTGGACCTCGTCGGCCCTTTGTTCTCCCATTCCTGCATCTCATTTTCAGGCGGTCCCTCCATAACGCCGACACATCATCGGCCACACACAGCGGCGATATGGAATTAGACAGATAACAAAATCAATTTGGAGCGGATTGACTAATAGAGAAGGGGGGGGGGAGGGAGGGAGAAAGAGAGAAATAATGAGAGACCAGTGCGGCCGCCTGAGTATTAATTGGATAGGTGGAGGGAGGATGAGGTCATTGAAAAATGTTTTTCAGAAAAATGGGTGTACCGAACACAAGGGAGGGTTTCATCAGACACACAGATGCACATATGCGTGTGCACACACACACGCACATACAGAAAACTTTTTTTGGGCAGTTACTTTAGACGTCAGCTGTTGCTATGGTGACGCCAGTCTGTGATCCAACCGGAGCGCGGGATTGGCTGGAAAGGAGCGAGGGAGAGGAAGGCAGGGGGACTTTGTCGGAGGGGTACAGAGGGGTACGGGGGGGGGGGGGGGGGAGAGAGAGAGACAGACACAAAGATAATTAGATCGATGCATAACAATCCATATAAATGGGATTTTATTAAATAGCGTTTGATTCCACGAGACTCAATGCCACCAGTGAACCTTTTCCCAGCCTTCAGCGTTAAACTCTTACTGGGTTGCATCACTTCCAACCTCGACTCCTGTCCCGTACGGAGAGGCGAGGCGGGCTTGTTTTTAAATGGTGCAAAACAAGCCTTTTTACGTTCACCACCCTAACAGCGGGGTGTTTGGCAAATTAAGAAACGGGGGGCATACGAGCAGCACGCTTACCAAAAATAACTCTGTAGGGGGGAGGGGTGGGGGGTGGGGGGGATTGTATGCATATACCCTTTCAGTAATTTTCAGTAACAAATGGACGGTTCATTGCCTTGCTATTAAAACGGCAGCGTGTGGCGCGAGAGGTGCTCCCCGGCTAAATTGCTGCGGTGGCTCACACTGTGGCGGTGTGTGGCCGCGCTCTGGGTGAGTCACCCGGCGAGGCTGTGCGTGCTTCGCCTTTGGCTTTGTGTCTGCTTTGACAAGCCGGGGGTTGGTGTCACACTGTCTGCAGGGGCTGTTGTCCTCGGCCCCAGATTAATCCTAATCCCTTTCCAAACTTCGACTAGGGCCACACTTAATCCCAGACTAAACTGAGAGCCGTCCCCAGCGGAGATGGAGATGCTCGGGTTGACTTTATGATTTAGTCCAAATCGTGGTGTAATCCATGTTCAGGAAACCGCCCCTACGTGTCGATTATATGTTTGGGGTTTAGAGTGGCTGTGTTTGTGTGTGTGTTGACAGGATATGGTAAGCCCGTGTGGTGAAGGTTAGGTCATCTGCGCTGCCTGTGTTTGTTTGTGTGCGTGTGCGTGTGTGTCCACGCTTATGTGGTCATGGTCACAGTTCTTCGTGACCATGGTCTTTGTGCGGACAGGGTGCTCGGAGTCTCCCGATGGTATCTTGGGGATCAGTGACTCAAGGAAATCAGGACACACTCTAAATTTGTCACTGCAGCATAACCCACATAATGAAAGAATACAAGCTCCCGTTCTCGCATGCATACACTCTCCTGTCTTGTCTTTGCTCTGACTGCTCTCTGTGCATAGATTTTTCTCCGTGGCTTAAAGCACACGCACGCATGCACATACACACATGTTGACAAGTGCTAACTGGGTAATATGGAAATCAGAATGAAATGAGCACATGTTTAAATGAGTCAGTGTTTTCAGTCTATTTGTGTCATTGGGCCCGCAATTAGCCGCCTTGCATGGGTGTTTTCACTGCAGATTCTGTAGCCTCCACTCAGGAGTATTCAGTTTGGATTATGTTTGTGGTTTACTGTGGCAGTTGAGGGAATACCTCCAGCTAGCAATGTCTAAGGTGGTGGAGGGAAGGATTTGCTTGCCCTCAGGCTACTATGTCGAGGTTTCGGTGTAGGGTGAGCCCAGCTAAACTCACTTTACCCCCCTTTTTATTGAAAAAGGCTTACACATCTTTTAAAATGATACAAATTCATACTACACATTAGAGTAATTTGTATCAGACCAATGTAAGTTACATGAAAATCGGGTGTATTTGGGAAAATAAAGGAGAAATTGATACCATCATCTACAAATATTATTGTTTTTGTTTGTATAGGCAGTAGTTTTTTCCAAAATATCTTGTAGGCTATACTGCAGATCACAACTAATCCACCTTTTCATTTACCACTACATCACTGT
Source organism: Centroberyx gerrardi (assembly GCF_048128805.1). Taxonomy (NCBI): domain Eukaryota; kingdom Metazoa; phylum Chordata; class Actinopteri; order Beryciformes; family Berycidae; genus Centroberyx; species Centroberyx gerrardi. The sequence goes on from NC_136019.1 coordinate 17,931,566, forward strand.
CATATGTGCTTCTTGACAATGATGCATGGCTTTTGTGACTGATATGATCATGCTTCTTCTTTGTCATTTGCTTTTGTTTATCACACTTCATCAGTCCTGTTCATTTTGGCGTTCCACAGGGATCAAATTTAGGGCCCCGTTGTTTTCTTTTTGTTCCCGAGCTGAATTATCCATAGGTATGCATGCTGCGAAGCTCCATCTATATCTGATTCCCTTTTCATTGTGTATACTTGCACTTCTCCTTTATCTTCAGAATATTAATGCGCTGCACTGTCAGAAATCATTGCTGTGATCGGTACGGAAATCTTCTCGCATGACTGAGTTTTTTTGTATTATCAGGCATATTGTACCTCCGCAAATCACACCAAATCTGTCATGATTGGGGCGGGGGGTGGGGGGGTGGGGGGGTACATGCCTGTGTATGAAAGAGAGAGAAAACATGTGAGAGATAGGGACCGAGGGTCATGAAGAGGGGGTGGGTGGGTGGGTGGGGGGGGTGGGGGGGTGATTCAGAGGCATATGGCAGTTGTTAAGAAAAGTGAGAGAGATGGGAACCTTCAGAAAAGTGCTGCAGGGCTCAGAGAGAAAAGTGTGAGAGAGAGAGAGGGAAAGAGGGATAGAGAGTGCGAGAGAAGGAGAGAGAAAACAAGCAGCAAAAAAAAAGTGAGAAGGAAAGATGAAAATGGTAGGAGGTGGAGAGGAGAGAGTGAGGAAAAAAGTGAGAGAAGAGAGAGATGGGTGAACGACAGAGAAGACTTGGTAGAAGAGAGAGAGAGAGAGAGAGTTGGATTGGGGAGGAACGGGAGAGAGAGAGAGAGAGAAAGTGCTGGAGGGCTGATATTTAATGTGATAAATGAGTTGTGACAGTCCGCCTCTAACCCCCTTCCAACCAGCGAGGAGGAGGACCACAGAAATAGAAAGCATTATGGGTAAAAGGACATATACAGCATTATATATGTATATAGAAAGAGAGCAGGAGATGCGTACATAGAGAAGAAGGAGAGGCAGGAGAGGGGAAAGCGGTACAGGCAAAAGGACATACGTAGACAACATTATGGATGTACAAAGTGAAGGAGGAGAGTGGGGATGCATACATATAGAGGGAGAGGCTGAGAGTGAAGCAAAGCAATTTGGGTAAAGGACATACAACATTATAGAGAGAGAGAGAGAGAGAGAGGTGGAGGAGTGGTGGTGGTGGTGGGGGGGGGGGGCACAATGCAGCAATGGGTAAATGATCCACTGTACGAGATTCTTCGAAATAACGAGTGGGAGAGGGAACCGGGAAAGAAAAAAAAAAAAAATGAAAGCGAGCGAGAGAGAGAATGGAAACAATGAAAATTTAAAGCGAGACGCAAATCCTCCACAGTGATTGCCTCTCCTCCATTGTTTGGGTGTCATGTCTTCAAGGGACAGCTAATTACAACTTGTCATCATACGCCGTGGAACAATAGCGAGGGGGGGTGGGGGGGGGGTTTCCCTTGTTTTTCCTCATATTAGACAGTCAGTCGGTGGGCCAAAACAGTGCGAGATGAATGCGGGCCTATCTATCCGTGGAAGTGGACTAGAGGGCTGGAGAGAGCGAGAAAGAGAGAGAGAGAGAGAGAGTCTACTAGACAATGACAGCCACTGTAGTTTTGGTGGGGAGTGGAAGCCTGGGAGATGACTCATAGGGAGGAATGAGGAGAGAGGGAGAGACAAGAGCGAGGAGAAACAGAGGGGAGAGAAAAGACGAGAGAGGAGGGAGGGAGGGAGGGAGGGAGAGAGAGTTTGAAGAGCGAAGAAATAAAAGTCATGCGCGAGAAGAGAAGGGGTGTGAGAGACCCTATGGCTGAAAGTTGTCTGTTTGATCTCCCAGCTCTTCTCTCCTGAGTCAGCTTCTCTCTCTCTGTCTCTCTCTCTCTCTCTTTCTCTCTCTCTCTCTCTCTTTCTGTTTTCCTCTACTTTGACACCTCCATCTATCTTTCCACCGCACTCCTCACTCCTCGGCGGTGTTCGGTTAGCGGCGGTAAGCTATCGTGCGATCAAAGATTGCATTCCATTGCGGCTGAGGGGAATGCAGTTTTTTAATCAATTAACCACAAAACCACAGATGCAATAATATGCTATATCTGTGGTTTGGGCCATTTTGCAGTAGCTTTGCCTCCAGTGTGTATAAAAACAGCAAGAAAGTCCCTAACTTATCCCTCTTTCTCTTTCCTTTTCTCCCCTTCCGCATTCTCCCAATCCCCATTCTCTCTCTCCCTCTCCCTCTCTCTCTCATCCTCCAGTGTGGACAGCGAGGTTCTCTCAGGAGCCGGCAGACCAGTCGGTGGTGCGGGGCCAGAGGGTGATCCTGTCCTGCGTTGTCTTCAACTACTCGGGCATTGTTCAGTGGACCAAGGATGGCCTGGCCCTGGGCATCGGAGAGGACCTCCGGGGTGAGACATCCGCCTGGCCTCCTTCAGCCGGGGTTCGCTGTCGGGGCGAGGGAGCAGGGTTTGATCCAGATGGGTTTTGGAAAGCCGATAGCGATAGTTTTTGGATTCAAGCTGAATGTTGTGCCAAATGCCATACCAAAAAATCCCCCCGAAATTCATTAATTCAACCTTTATTTAGTTCTCAGAAGAGACACCAAGGGTTGGGACCCTCTTTTTCGATGGTGCCGAGGTTACAACTACATAGAGTCACAAGCAACAAGGAAAAAAAGAAGGAAAGAAAGGCAAATAAAAATATGAAAAACACATAGATTCCCATAGATCAGTCCGTCCTCCTAAGGGAACAAATGAAAGATATCAAAATACAAGGATTCAGTGTTTCCTCCAGAATTGTGTTCTTTGCAGGATGGAAAACCTTCTGAAACATTGAGACCGTCATGGGACACTAAAACTCTCCATTAAAACCCCCCAGCAAACATTTTGATACAACAGCCTGCAACACCATTGAAATCCAGTGTAAATATAGTGCTAGAATGAAAGTTGAGACGAAGTCCATAGTCCATAGCTGCTGCCTGCATCGTTTTGTGAAATCGGGACCTAAATATCAGTTCAAAACAGTCTCCAAAGCTATTTCATATGAATTTGTACCATGCCATAACATCATATTGTGTTGATATTGAATTTGAACACCTCCTGCTCATCAAAGTCTGTCAAATGCTTGCTGGGCCATGCAAAGGAAATTCTGACACTGACTGACACCCTTGAATCATATCCTCACCTCCATCATATCGGCAGTGGGTGACAATTACTGGCTGATATCCGAATTGGAAAGGCCAATATAAGCAGATATATCGGTCTAACCCTATGTAGCTCTCTCCCCTTACTGTATTATTGGGTCTTTCTCTTTGCATTTTTGTCCTCCATGATGAAATCTCCATCTCAGACACTGCTCATCTGATTTTGACAAAACTTGAGGGAATGATGCATCTCACCACTGCATTCCAGCATTTTCAAAATTACACTGATTAGCCCAAGGGGGGCTCTGCAATTACCGGTCAAAACAAGTTGGCATATTTGTTACTGATTGGCCCAGAGGGGGACTGCATCATTGGTGACATGCTGTTGCCTTGTGTTTTTCTGGATTTCTGGCCTTTGTTTTTCCTTTCCTTTCCTTTCCTTTCCTTTCCTTTCCTTTCCTTTCCTTTCCTCTCCTCTCCTCTCCTCTCCTCTCCTACTGTACTCTATGATTTTGGAGTGCTCTTTTTTATTTTCTGGTTCTCTAGCCCTTGTACTCAGTTTTTCCTCTCCTCTCCTCTCCTCTCCTCTCCTCTCCTCTCCTCTCCTCTCCTCTCTTCTCCTCTCCTGCATCCTACAGCGTCTGTCATGCTATTCTCCACCTCCCATTCCCTTTGCGGCCTCCTCCTCTGTGCTCCCTTGTCCCCTTTTTCTTCCTCTCCCTCTCGCTCTTTCCTTCTCTCAGCAGCCTCTGTTGTGCTGAGCCCTCTCTCCTATTCTTCATTTAACCTCCCTACCTTCTCTCACTCTCTCTCTCTCTCCTTACCTTCAGCTCGCTTGACACTCTCAATTCTCCTCTGTCCTTCTCTCTGCCTCCTCTCTCTCTCTCTCTCTCTCTCAGCCTTTCTCTCCTTCCTCTCATTCTCTCTTTCTTTCCCTCCTTTCCTCTGCTGCTCTCTCTCCTCATCTGTCCCTTCGCCATTCTCTCTCGTCCTTTCCCTCTCCCTTCTTTTAATCATATTGTTACTGTAATGGTCCAGTGCTTCAAGCCAAAGCTTTTAAATAGAAACATGTGAATGAACACTGGGCGCTTCATGCACACATACACACAGTGTGTATGTGTGTTTGTGTCTGTGTGTGTGTGTGTGTGTGTGTGTGTGGCTCTGTCCCTCTCCCTCCCCTCTCTCGGCTTTTCATACGCTTTCTCGCTCTCGACATTTCACATGCAAATGTACGTATATACAAGGCACACACACACACACACACATGCAAGCAGGAACAAGGACACACAAGGTTAGGGAAGCAGCAAAACCCAGTTTGGAGCGGTCAGATGGAAATGACAACGTAGAATTTCACATGCAATCTACGTCTCGGCAGCGAACATGAATTCTGCACCACGGACGGGAGTCGTTTTGAGTCCTCTAAAACGTCGCTGTCATAATGCATTCATCTCCCCCCCCCCCCCCCCCCCCTGTTGGTGAAAGAGAGCATGGATGCCACCTAATGGCGAGAATGCACAGCAGTGGCACAGCTGTGCTGTGTGGTGGATGGGGGAAGGGAACCGGAGGACCGGAGAGGTTGCGTTGCATGTGTGTGTGCGTTTGAGCGTGGATTGCGACTGCGTGAATGTGTATGTTTGTTCATGCGTTTGTATTGGAGCTTTGTGCATGTGTGCGTATTCCTCGCATCATGCGTCCATGTATACGCATATCTGTGTCTGTCTGTTTGCCCCTCCATCTGTCTCTCCCTTTCACTTGCTTTAACTCTCTCTGGCTGCGTTCCCACTGCAGCCGAATGTGTCCGAATTCAGATTTTTTCCCCTCACATGTGACACAGATCTGATGTTTTCTTATCAGTGTAAACAACAAAAAGCAGTTGCATTTTTTCAGTTCTGATCTGGACCAAATGGATATGTGGTACAAATTGAATCCTGAGGCCTGCAACCTATATGGGACTTGTATTTGTACACTCAAATCATGAAAATAAATCTTATGTCATTCACCTGAGACAGTTGTAATAATTTTGACACCACAGCAGCTTGACTGAGCAGCGTTAATATGAAGAAGAACAAGGAAAAAAAGTCAAATAGCAACTTAATTGGACACCTCAATCCAGTCAAAACTCGCACATACCGTAACTGAAATGTGTTCAAAACAAGCAAGGTACAAAAATGGATGTGATGTCTTTTGAAATTGAGCATGAAGGCCTGCAGTGTGAACCTTGCCTTTGTGCCCGGTATACATGTGTTTTACTCTTTCTGTATGTATCTGTGTGTCTCCCAGCCTGGCCCAGGTACCGCGTGTTGCGTGTCCAGGACTTGGGCCAGTACAACCTGGAGATCCTGTCGGCCGATCTGTCCGACGACTCCCTGTACGAGTGCCAGGCCCCTGATGCCGCCCTGAGGTCCAGGAGGGCCAAACTCACCGTCCTCAGTAAGTTTCAGTGCGTGTACCTGTGTGAATGTGTGTGTGAGAGAGACGGTGTGCATTTCTAACTGTCCCCTCTCCCCTCCAGTCCCCCCAGATGACCCGGTGATAGATGGGGGTCCGGAGGTGTTGCTGAATGCGGGGGAGTCCTACAACCTCAGCTGCGTGTCTCGGGGGGCCAAGCCGCCCTCCATGATCGAGTGGCTCAAAGACGGCCTGCCTGTGGAGGGGGCTGCCAGCACCACCGTAAGTCTACGAAAACGACACACACACCTAGACACACTCCCTCATGAACTGTATTTATGGTAAAACCTGCGGTCTTCAAGAGGCAAATTCAGGTCATTTAGTCGGAAGTGAGAGGAGCGCTATCAAGCTTCATCACTTGATACGGCACTTGAGAAACTTATTTTCATCATATCTGATCTTTATTGAGAAGTGTCTCATTAATTAAAGGAAGTAAAAGTTCTGTTATTGCGAAAATTTTAACTTATCTTCACACCTTAGCTGTGAGTTTTCACACAAGTCCAGTAATCCTCCACCTCTTTTAGCAAAGAGATGAGACTCGCACACTAACATTTAAGGGTAAAAAGCTTCATGAAAAACCATGAAAGAATGCAGAGATCAAGAAAAATTGACTAATTTAACCATTAAGTACAAAAAGGTGCAGATGCGTTTCGATCTCACATGATCGTCATCAGTGTCCGGACACAATTTTTGTCTTCACACTGACGTTCTTTCATTCTTTTCCTGATGTTTTTTCACCCTTAAATACTGGTGTTTCTCATCTCTTAAGTGTTTTCATTTCCAATTGACCTACTCACCTAAGGAATCTCCAGCTTGTAGCCTCTTTTTTCCTGTGATTCTTCTTCTGATTCCCTTTGTCCATCTCTCTCTGTCCTCCACCCACCACCAGGAGGTGCTTCCAGACAGGAAGAGGGTGACCACACGGAGCTACCTGCCCATCCAGCCCGTCGACACCGACACCGGGAGGAACTACAGCTGCGTGTCCACCAACCTGGCTGTTCCCACCGGCAAGAGCACAACCGTCACCCTCAACGTACACCGTAAGCACTGCTGGACACTTAATCTGGAATGCATGGGCAAAATGTTGAGGGAAAGTCGATTTTGACCCAACGAGTATAACAAACACTGTTTTGTCGGAATGCATTTGTTCCTTATAGCTCATGTTATCCACAGTAATCCACAGTGATCCCCATCCTTAATGAAAAATTTGAGTTGAGAAGGATACTATACAGATAGGTACAGGTAAAATACATAGGTATATAAATCTGCCTATAGGAATATTATAGGCATACTGATACCATAGGAGATAAAAATACCATTAATTATGACAACATCACTATAAACTCACTATTGAGTACCACAGACTCTCTATAAGTCCCTATAGGAATATTATAGTGATGGCAGTATTGCCCAGTTTTCTAAAAATGACACCCACACATTACGGTCTTTAAAATGCACTTAAAGATCACACTAGTGAGTCGGGCCAAACCAAATTACAATGTGCTATATGTCCACTGTGTATGTTGGAAGGGAAAGGCTGTATGTAAAGAAGGGATCTGGCCAACACAGTTAACTTGGCATCACGCCCAATCAAATGGTATTATGTGGCCTTTTTAACTGTGTAACTACTGTGTGAGACTCAGAGTTATGAGATTAGCCACTGCTTTCTAGCGGCTGATAATGTAATAACTGCTGGGTCGCAAATGTAATAAAAACTGTTTATGTAATAAATTACCGGCTAATGTAATAACATCATCAGATGTTATCATGTTATGCCACTTATAATGCAATCATTTCCAGTTAATGAAGCAATGCATTACATTATCAAGGGGAAAAAATGACAATATCTGTCTGAAGATGTAATTATATTATCCGGAAAATTACTGCATTAACTGGTTTTATTTTGACTCATTTAGAGGGACATTGCATTATATTTTAAGTTATTGCATCAGCCAGCAGTTACATGCCTATATAGCTACTAATGCATGGCAGCCATTTTGCACCAAAATGGCCTCCACATTGCAGCACAGATGAACTGAGGCTGTTGTTATGTGAGTGTAAGTGTACGACCCGGTGTGTTTCCTCCCTCACAGACCCACCAACAGTGACCTTGTCCATCGAGCCTCGCTCCGTCCTGGAGGGGGACAGAGTCACCTTCACCTGCCAGGCCAACGCCAACCCTCCCATTATGGGCTACAGGTCTGCATATCCACATAGAAACTGATTCACATTTTATATCTCTCTCTATTATTTTTAATGTGCCACTTGGAGCAGCAGTTCACCACAATTTAGTATTTCTTTCTGGTTTTGTATCATTCGTAAATTCAGGTGGTTTCAAATTGTCATTATATATATGAACATATATTATGAAACAGAAGTAAATAATTTCTCACCAGTTTAAAAATCTAACTATATTTGTGAATAATGTATCCTGGGATAAGCTCATATTTCAAAATATTCTCTTGCATTATATAGCTTGGGATAAGATACATTTAAATATAGTCCATATCTTATGTCAAATATGTGTCACTACCATGTAAATACTAATTTTCATGTAAATACATGTAGAAAATATCTGAAAGTGGCCATTTTTGCAACATTGCCATACATTCTCTCCACATATCCACAGATCAAAAGATACAATATTTATATAGATTTCCATATATGTCGATACATCACATATGTTGTTCAAATGTATGTATTTTTGCGTGTATAGGATAGGTGTCTGTGCTCATAACGCGGTGTGTTTTAACCCTAGGTGGGCTAAAGGTGGCGTGGTGCTGCAGGGTGCCAGGGAGAGCGTGTTCACCACCAAGGCCGACCACTCCTTCTTCACCGAGCCCGTCTCCTGTCTGGTCTTCAACGCCGTGGGGAAGACCAACGTCAGCATCCTGGTGGACGTCCACTGTGAGTCTCTCCGAAATACTGGTCTCGGCTTGTCCAATCTTTTCTTTCCTGTCTTAACTCGCTCTCCTTTTCACTCAGACCTCCTTCGTTCTTACCAGGTGTCCAGAATAAAAGTTCTTTGGCATGGATTTAAACCCACTTTCCCCTTTGACACCTCTCTCTTACCTTAACTCTCTGACCATCTCGTTCTCCTTCAGTCCTACACTATTCCATTAATATTCAAATACAACATCTCTCTTTCTTTCTCCAGTCGGTCCGATCCTGTTGGTGGAGCCCCAGCCGAAAACAGTAGACATCGACTCTGATGTCAGCCTCAACTGCAAATGGGCCGGTAACCCTCCGCTCACCCTCACCTGGTTCAAAAAGGGTTCAAACATGGTAAGAGTCCTCTCAGATCGCTCTTCTGTTCTCATATTCATACTACTTTGACATCTCCCACTTTCTTTATCCGTGTTTAGTGAAACAGTAATGCCAGTTGGCTGCCTGTTTCTCAGTCAGTCAGTTAATGGCATACTTGCCTCTACACCTACCTTTGTAGTATCTCTCTTGTCTTCATGTCTCTTTCTCTCTCTTTTCTTATATTTACTCCCCTCTTCTCTTTAGATTAGATATGAAACTTTCATGATCCCCGTGGGTAAATCATTGCTGCAGCAGAGAATAGAATATAAAGGGCTTTCAGGTGACATCACACTCTCGCCATATTGGAGGTCCTCAGCTCTTGGGCAACAGTGAGAACAGCTGATTGCTTTTCTAAATGTACGACTTGGCCGTCCCAACAGAATTCCACATACATGGTTGATTTCTGTGCTGTTTTTGACTGGGAACTGATCCACACTGATACATTCTATCAGTATCAGGTACCTACAGTATCGGGTTAGCTTAGCTATCACTATGTTGTTGTTAACACATCTGATTTGCACACTAGCTAATGTAACTATTAGAAGCTAGTATTAGTAGAGGCAAGTAGTTGCATGTTAATATTAACATTGGTTGCTTTGATACATTTCTGGATAGCTAGCTAGCTAACAAAGACAAAAAACAGCTGTTTGTTCAGGTTAACTGAGCTGACTCTTCTCAAGTTCAAGAGGTTTTTGGAGTAAAGTAGGGCTGAAGACAAGACAGTTTACTGTGTCACAGTTAGTAACCTAAATTTGGAAACAAACCTACCTTATCAGCCTATTCATTTTACTGAACTGACACCCACACCACGACAGTCTTTTTCAGGTTATATAAAGTATTTAGCCATTATTTGTTTAGTGGACCTCCATGATGGTGGCAGATGTGGTTGTTGATATGTGATGCAACTGCAAAGCCTCTGTTGATAGTACCTAGAGAGCAGGCTACTTAAGATAATACATCGATTACAGCAAGAAACATATTGAGAATAATAAATCAGAAAAAACAACTAAAGACGTGGCATTCTTTGACAGATTTACAGGTTAAACACGGATGTGCATCACTAGCTATTCACATGACCAGGTGTCAAGGTGGGGGAATAAATATACAGAAATACGTCCAGACATGCATGCCTTGTAATCTAGTGACATTATAGATAGAGGTAACATATATAAAGAAATTGGACATGCAAATGTGCGTTGTTGTTTTCATTACCCTCTCATCTACGTACACGCCACAATTTCTTTTTTATTTTTATTTACTCTTTTTTGTCATTTAACTGACTCTCCTCCTTCATATTTGCTGCCTTTTTTTCCTCCCTCGCAGGTTCTCAGTAACAACAACCAGTTGTATCTGAAGTCCGTGAGCCAGGCGGACGCCGGCCAGTATGTATGTAAGGCCATCGTCCCACGGATCGGAGTAGGAGAGACCGAGGTCACGCTCACCGTCAACGGTCAGAACACATCCACACAATTTGATACATCGCTGCTCTTAGATGAGAATCTTGTACTTCCAAAAGGTCGGCTTTTCAGGATTTGAGAAAAACACTCTTTACTGTATGTATCCAGAGTGATGTCCAGTTATTTTTGACATCATTACAGTGCCTCTCAAACCGGCTTGGTTATGAAACGCACTTGCCACATAAGCAAACTTTCAATTCAAAGAAAAGAAAAACGCCACAGTGGGATGTGACAGCAGTGATATTCCTCTCTTACGCTTTCACAGTTTGATTTTTATTTGATAGTAGAATCTCTTTTATTTCTCTCTCTCTCTCTCTCTCTCTCTCTCTCTCTCTCTCTCTCTCTCATTCACACCCACGTTTTCTCTCTTTGTTGGTGCAGGTCCTCCCATCATCTCCAGTGAGCCAGTCCAGTATGCGGTGAGAGGAGAGAGAGGAGAGGTGAAATGCTACATAGCCAGTACGCCTCCTCCGGATAAGATCGTGAGTGAAAGTGCTTCCCCCAAGTAAAACCCTAAAACGTCAAACAAGAACAGAAAAATTGAGAAAAGTAGAGTTACAGTGCCATAAAACAATAGTTTCATGTGCTAAAACCATAAAGAACATTGCCAATCCCTTTTTTACACCTTCGAAATTTCAACCCAAGGGTAATTATTCAGAAGAAAAGGTCAAAACGGAATAGCTTTGGTGGCAAAAAAGCACAATGTCGCACCTTTTTAGCCCGAAGGCGACTTGTATCCTACTGTTACTGTATCTCCCTCTACCTAAATGGCTGGTAAATGCTTTCAGGCACCGTCCCCTCTCCCTCTGAACGGTGACTCACCCCAAAACTCTCCCAGAATTTCTCCTCCCGACCCATCACGTAAACAAACCAACACGAACATTAAGCCGGTCCGCTTTTAGCTCCTGCATCAGAAAACCAGCCCCGGATGCTTTTCTCCAGTCAACTGTATCACGGAGACGCAGTCGTAGTAGTTCCTCCGCTGACTTTGATCCGTCCTGACTCACGGCCGCGCGCCCCTTAATGCAGGCGGCGAACGCGGGGACAGAAAAAGATTTATAAAATATGGAGGACGGGAAGAGGAACAGTTGTCCCAGTAAACGCCACGGCCAGGAGATTCTTCTTCTCTGGAATAAATGGGCAGATTATGGGAACATGTGGCCTTATGCATAATTAACCCCACCTTGGTACAGTACTTCGATGCTGAATAATACAGCTGCTTTTAGCGGTTTTCAAGCTGGAGAGTGTGCAGGATTCTCGCTAACTCAGTCCCCCCCCCGGCTCCCTGCCCCGGCCAGGAGACAAACTGTTGCTGCTCTTAGGATGTCATGCAAGGTGTGTGTTTACATGTGAGCGTGTTCTTGATGTAAATGTATGGGGTGTATTTTGGTTCTGCCTTGTGTGTACGTTAGGGTCAGACCGATATATTGGGTTGATATTGGCCCTTTGTTCAAAATCGGATATCAGCCTGTCATGTCGTCCACCTCTGATGTGATGGAGGTTCCTCCCTGACCACAGCTTCATAATAACAGTCTTTGAACATTTTATTTAATCATTTAATTTCTCAATTATGTTTTTTGTAAATTAGTTAGGAGTCACACTGCCTTAAATAGCAGCTAACCCAACGAAAAGAATTTCATTAGTCTGGATTTCAGTGGAGAGTTTTAGTGTCCCATGATGGTCTAAATGCTGTTTCAGAGGCTTTTCCACTCTGACAAGAACAAAATGGTCAGATTTAAAGATATTCAATATCAGCACAAAATATTGGCTATCGTCTTCAGTCAAAAAATATCGGTATTGACCTTTCAACAACCCATATTGGTCAAATGCGTGTGTGGAAGCATTCATGCATGAAACTGTGGCTGAGCTGTGGGTGATTTGATGGTTTATATTTGTGCATTTACAGAAACCACATTATAGTGCTGTTTGAAGTGGATTGGCTTTACTGGTGAAGGACCTGTAATTGTAATCATTACCAACTGCATCTGTAATTTGAATCCAGTACGAATCTGCCATGTCTGTCATTTTTACAAGTCTGGAAAGTTAAAAATCTGAAGCAAATTACCTACTGTTTCTCAGCAAACTGATAATAGCAATCCAGTTTGAATTGACATCTCCATCATAAAAAGGGTTGAGTTTCTGGTGTCCAGTAGATAAGCAGAGATGTAGATCATGACTTTTTACATCCAGACTGCTAGGAGCAATTTTAGGGAAATCACTGAGATCCTTTATTCTGAATGAATGGAATTACAGCGTGTAAAAATGACATTACAGAACCTCCCCCCCGTAAAACAAATCCGATCCAAATAGTGCTTAACTAACTGTGATATAAGCTGATGTGAGCTCCCGTGTGTGTGTGTGTGCTGCAGGTGTGGGCGTGGAAGGAGAACGTGTGGGAGAAGGAGAAGGGGACGCTGCTGGAGAGGTACACGGTGGAGCAGAGCAAGCCGTCGGCCGAGGGCGGCGGCGTCCTCTCCACCCTCACCATCAACAACGTCATGGAGTCCGACTTCCTCTCCACCTACAACTGCACGGCCTGGAACTCGTTCGGCCCGGGCACCATGATCATCACGCTGGAGGAGACGGGTGTGTGATCTTCTGCTGATAGCTGATCGATCGTTATTTATATATATATGTAGCCAGCTTACGGTAATGCTAGTGCACAGTTGTATTGAGTTTATATGTATTACCACTTTATTCACTGCTTCTTTTGAATACTTTATTTTGCGATTTCATACATTTGAGGCAACAGAACACAACAACAGCAACTTCAAAAAGACAATGAGGAGACATCAGGAAAATAGCAAAGGAGAAAAGTCTTTCTCCTTGGATTTTCTGTTGATGCAGTTTGAGTTTCTGTTGGTGGCGCTCTTTCCTTTGTCTCTTCAGCCATGGCGGCTATCACTGCTCATGCTCACTACCCAGTTCTTCTGCTTTGTATCCCTGGAAACAGCTACCAGACACCGGGTGTTTAGAACAGCAAATGGAAAAGCTTTCATGAACTGGATATAGGTCGAATCACTGCTGTGTTATATTAAATGGAGATAGAGAGTAGCAAAATGGACATTTATTTATATGAAAATGTTATGGATTATGTCTTTAACATACCTTTTACTCCCATCCATTCCTCCTCCTGCCCCCTCCCTCTCTCCCTCTCTCCTCCCCCTCTCAGAGGAGGTCCCAGTGGGGATAATAGCCGGTGGGACGGTGGGCTGCACCATCCTCTTGTTCCTCTGTCTGCTCGTCCTGGTGCTTATCTTCTACCGGCAGCGCAAAGGCAGTGAGTCACAACCATACTTTCCATATACTTAACACATATTAACACCCAATCTGCACGAACGGTAGCAGCTTCCATGCAGCTATAATGTTCACTTTTTACTTTTCACTGTATAGTATAACAAATCCTAAGTGTTTTATGTATTGTATATATGTATTGGCTCTATTATATCCATCTTAACAAATGGGGTGAATATTTCCACTTGTTTCCAATGCAGTTTCACTTGTTTCAGGAGTTTCAATTCGATTTGCACTGGAAACAAGTGAAATTATCAAGGGATGAACAATTCATTTAATGTAGCATGGGGTCTTAAAATCGTATTTTTCTTAAAACAAATGAAACATCTGAAATCGATGAGATAATTTCACTTGTTTCCAATGCAAATCAACATATTTCAAGAATATTTTTGAATCAAGTGGCATTTTCTTGATACTAGTAGAGTGATCTGCGTTATTCTGCCTTTTTTACTGAAATGAGTGAAACTGCATTGGAAACAAATGGAATGAGCTCACCCCACTGGCAGATTTTTTCACTTCTTTTAAGAATATTTTGATTTTAAGACTCCATACTAGACAAAATGATTTGTCAAGATGGACGCAAAGAGACTCTCCTGTCTGCGTCGTGCGTTACCTAAACACTCTCTGTATACCATATGGATGTGGGTGCCCTCTGAACCCGCTCCTCGCGCTCCTAAAAACACACACCGGCGGCGCCGCGGGTATCCAGCTGCATTCAACCTTGCTGTGTTTTGCTTCCAGGTCGGCGCGGGGTCACGCTGGGTAAGCCCGACATCAAGGTGGAGACGATAAACAAGGAGACCCACAGCTTGGAGGAGGACTCTGGCAGCGTGTCCACGGCATCGCGCATGGTCAAGGCCATGTACTCGGTGAGCAGCGGCGGGAAACTGTTTACACAGCCTGTAGTCGTAGGAAAAAACTAACTCAACCTCTCCCTACGCCGCACTGTACCTTTGAATAAAAAACAAATTCTAGCATTTCCCTCTTTTTAACGCTCTCTTAATTCCATTTTCCCCTTTTTCCTTTCACATTCTTCTCCTTTGCCTCCTTCCCTCTTCTGTTTCGTTATGGCACCTCCTCTTTTGTTTCTTTTTTTTGTTTTTTTTTTGTTGTTTGACGGTTTAGTTTCTCCCCTCTGTGTCCTTCTCTCCCTCCAATCAGCCCTTTAAAGACGACATAGAGCTCAAGTCTGACCTACGCAGCGACACCCTGGACACCCGCCAGGAATATGACCTGAAGGTGAGCTCATACACTCGCAAAAAAACACCGTGGAGGTCTGTTCGCTTTCATTTCGTCTTCATAAGTTGAAAATCTGCAACCTTTCCCTATAAAAAGCCTCTTCTATTTAGTCTGTAACGCAATTACTGAGAAGGGTCACACGCACACAGGTAGAATAATGCACAGGTACATTAAGGATAAGGTCAAAATAAACAAAACATGAACATAAAATCGTGCCAAAGTGAGAGCGAAGGCTTGTGGAGTACATTTCCTGGCAAGGTTTCATCCTAATTATACCTCAAAGGGCTGAGAATATCCTAATCATTACTGACATGGTGACTCTGAGTGATGACTTTCATCCAATGATGTACAGTATTTCTTTTCCGATGGAAGCGCCGTCTCCCAGGATGACATTGGCCGTATCCACCGGGCACAAACGATAACCCAGCGAACAGCATGTTAATGAAAGTTTTACCCTTATTCTGCACTGAAGCCTCCTCTGTAAACACATGATCCCAAATTAGCATTTATTGAAGGTTCTGGCGTCTCGGAATGTGTGTTCCACCACTATCATAGTATTGGAGAACTAAGGGGATCAATCAGAATCAATCTTATTATTCATAAGTATTGATTTTGCCCTCTAGAAGATGAGTGATCTAGTGAATTTTCAATACCATTTCAGTACCATTGCCAAATACCAAAATTGTACCAGCATTGAATTCAATATTAAACTTTTGATACTTTGACCAAATTTTCTCTGCTGAAATTTCACCTCTAGAGGGCGCACATGTGCATCTGGCGTGGAATAGATAATAGAAGACGAACAAGAAGGATTTGAACAGGCAGCTGCAGTTTGGGGCTAAATGTCAAGTCCAAGAACGTCATGTCGATACTTGTGACCTTGTGGAGAAATTCTTCCCAAGATGTCTTGGGGAGAACGATCTTCTCATGAGAGTGAGCACAGAGAAGCTTCCTTACAGTTTGAGATGGAGGCTCTTTCTCAATATGTGTTATTTTGTCCTCAATGACGTGTTTACGTAATATCTAACTGCTGAAACACAGTTCCAGAACGAAAGGACGGAGGACGGAGAAAGATCCCAGCTGGCAAGTAAACTCCCAGGATCTTTACCCGTCCTCCGTCTTTTCGTTCTTTTGTTTTGGAATCGTGCTTCGGCGGTTAGATCAAGTAAAACGCATCATGGAAGACACAAGAACGCACAAGAACGCATACTGAGAAAGAGCCTGGCTCTTTGACAGTGGACTGCAGCAGTCATCATAAAAGTCGATTCAGCCCAACAGCTGAAAATACAGCAACAGAATGAAACTGGCAACAGAATCGCATGGCGCCTAAAATGTTTGAGAAACTGCTAACAGGAGTGAAATCTGGAACTATCTTGCTTAACGAGCTGACAAAGACAGACACCCAATCGTCATCAAAGGCCCTGTGAAAAAGTTGCTACAGAGATGTCCAAGTCAAATGTGGTGGTTGTTTGCTGTGTTTTTGTAGTACTGAATTGAAGTACTGCTATCGTGACAATATTAGAGTGGGCTGCTCTAGACAGAAACAAAAAATTTTGCAAAGCAATTGCTCCTTCAATCCCCGGAGCTCCCTCTGCCTCTCTCTGTCCCCCACTGTCGCTTCAGCAGCGAGTCAACTAGCTCCTCTAATCACTTAGCAGGCTGGCTCACCCGTCCCGGAGAAGTTCAAAGAGGAATCGGACAAAGCAATAACTCAGGCATATTCTCCTCATTCGGCTGGCATGAATCATTTACACATTTTGACAGCGTTGTGTTCGGCTGAGGTGATGAATGCGTTCTCAAGAAGCGGTTAACACGTGAAGCTGCCAAAATGCTCTACTGAAACTTCCCCGCATGAATATTTTGCAAGGGCAAACACAGCAGCCCTCTAGCTGGAGTGCTGCCTTGGATCACTTTGAAGAAACACAGACATGTATCCACCCCAGGAGGTGGTTAGATCACCCTGACAACAGGCTGAGCCAGACTTTTTTTTTTTTTTTTTTTCCGGTGCCTGAAGCACCAAAGCAGAGTGAAACAAAGTTGGGTGGGGGGGGGGGGAAGTCTGGGCATGTGTGAGACAATGAGACAGACGGACCAAACGATAACAGAAATAGCAGCATCGCACCAGGCAGCAGGGTCCTTCACCTGGACGACCCGGGTTCAAGCCCGCGTGTCAGCAAGCATCCCCCCTGCCGCAGTGTGCTTGAGCAAGACACTGAGGCCCAGATTCACTAAAGGTTTTAGCACCAGATCACCAAAATGACCCAATCCGAATGCCATGTTATTCACTAACTGTGCACAAAAAATGGTTACCTGGTCAAAAAATAAAATGTCTTTGCAGCTGTCATGGTCATGACAATGTAAATTATATGTAAATGTCATTATTTTGCCCACATAATGTTTATTTATACACAAGGTCATTCAAATCAAGATTGCGCCCAATTTACTTAACACATGTAAGATCTTTTGAAAGGTGGTGTGATCTCAAATCAGATCAGAGAACGCCCCAATTATAAAAGGGCTTTAGGGCGCAAGGGTGCCAGGCTTGGTGGATTGATCTTGAAGCTGAAGCATGTAATTTGCACTTGCAGTTGGAGATGAAGGGGGCTGTGCTCTTTTCGAGGGCTTGTTCGCTCCACAACTTGATTTGCATGCATTTCTGAAAAAGACGAAAACTCTTGTGCTCTTAGCTCAAGCAACTGACTCACAAAAAAAAATGTACAAACTGCCCTTGCAGCACAATCTTAGTGAATCTGGACTTGAATGCCTACCAGCTCCAGGGCTGCTGTTCTGTAGCTGAGCCTGACCTCTGACTTCTGACCTCCCTGTGGAGGGAGGAATTTCCCTATGGGGATCAATAAAGCAGAACATTATCATTGGAGAGGCCCTGTGACCTCAGGAATCTTTCTGCTGGATTTTGTATTATTTTGATCATACCTTATACATACTTGTATCTTCTCTCATTACATCTTTTCTCAATGCCTCTCTCTCTCTCTCTCTCTCTCTCTCTCTCTCTCTCTCTCTCTCTCTCTCTCTCTCTCTCCCTCTCTCTCTCCAGGACCCCACCAACGGCTACTACAACGTGCGAGCCTCGACCCACGACGAGGGCCGCCCCGCCTCCCGCTCCACCATGCACTACTCCGACTACCGCTCCCCGGGAGGAACGCCGGGGGGAGCCGCGTCCATCAGCAGCAGCGCCGGCGGCTCCGGGGCCACGGCCAGCGGCGGCGCCCCCGTCCCGCCGGGCCCCCTCACCTCCCCCGGCCGCCCGCAGGCCTGCTACGACCCACGGCCCCCCTCCAGACTGTCCCACATCAGCTACGCCCAGTTCAACACCTTCACCCGGGCCGGCCAGAGCCAGCAGCCCCCGGCCAACCCCGCCCCCCCGGCCGGCGACTTCCCGGGGGACTGCAGCCTCCTGGACTCCGCCCCACAGCTGGCCTACGACAACTACGGATACCCCTCCCACTACCCCACCTACCGCATGGGCTTCGCCCCACCCAGCCTGGCCCCGCTGGAGGCCGGCCCGTCCTACGAGATGTACGGCGTGGGCTCCGGGGTGGCGGGCCCCGGGGTGGGGGTGGGGGTGGGTCCCGTGGGTCCCGGGGGTCCCGGGGGCCCCGCTCCCTCGGGCTCAGAGACTGGACTGGGGAAGTACGGCAGCTCCACTCGCTTCTCCTACACCTCGCAACACTCTGACTACTCCCACAGCCGACACACACAGAGGATGCAGACTCACGTGTGAGAGAGAGACGCAGAATCGCCTCACACTCTTAGCAGAGCGTGGGGGAAGCATCTTATAAATAGTGTCACACGTATAAAAACACACACACTCACAGATTTACATATTTTCACACACTTACACTATCCCGAACACGCCCTACTCAAACACACAACTACACAATACACAAAAACATCACACACACACAGACACACACACACATGCACACAGAGTCAGAGGAACATGCCCGAGAGACAGGGAGGGTGTGAGAAAGACAAGAGGCAGACAGAGAGAAAGACCAGTGGAAAAAGAAGGAGTCGTAGCGAGACAGGGAGGGGAAATTCCTCACAATTTTGAATTCCCTCACTCCCGATGTGTTCATATATCTGAGCTCTGAAAGAGCGGAGACGGCGCAAGTCACAATCAAGACCGGGGGGGGGAAGAGAAGCGAGAACTAGCGAGAAGATCCTAGATCTTTGAGTCGACATAGCCTTCGCTATGAATTTAGATTGTAAATGATGGGAGGGAGCGTCTTAAGGCAAAACTGACTGTCCAACATGCGACACGCTGATCGGGAGAAACCTCAACCAGTGGAAAGGTCATTTCTGGCCGCCATTCTTTTTTTTTCATTTGTTTATGTTTTTATTTTTTGCTGGTTGTTTTATTCAATGATCATAGAGCACATATATATCCCAGAATGCCCTTCTCTACAGACGGCACGCGCCATCATGCCTGTTAGACGTCGGGGAAGGAGAAGGAGGAGGAGGAGGAGGAGGAGGAGGAGGAGGGTGGGGGGGCGGGGGGGTCATCGTTTTGCACTGCATCTACAGTATTCATGCTTAGACGTCCCTTACCTATATCTGTGTAATGTCTCTTTTTATTTGCACACCAGACTAGAGCTTTGTATTCTATTTTTTAAACATTTACAGAATTATTTTTGTCATATTTCTGTAAAGCGTGTTCATGTGTGCGTATGGACCAAACGTGAGGGTGAGGCTGCGTGGAAAAAAACAAAAAGACAAAAAGGGGCCTTTGCCTGGGTGATATTCACCGAGACGAAGCGAAGCGCGGGAAAGGAACCCGAATTTCTCCCGACGGATTCGGGAAGGATGTCAGACCGGAGCGGTTATACCAGTATATAAAAGAAAACCTCGTGCCAAGTGTTCATGTTGTTCTTCACCTTAGACCATTTATATGCAGTAGAAACCACGGAGCTCCTTCTATTGGCGAGTGTTGGCTTTACAGAACCAGGACACGGACATCGGAAGCGTTCAGCAGCCTGGACTCTTAAACTAGAAGCCTGGTGCAGACGGACGGAGAGACAAAACACCAGATGTTGGGTTTAGAACTGAGTGGCCTTATAGGGGAACGTGTCGTACATTTCCATTTTTTTTAATCATTCCTCATCGTCAAGTCTGCCAAAACGGCCGGAGGAGAATGTGTATGGAGAGGTTCATTGAAGGCTCGTCCACAATATTGACATATAGTGGTGTGTGATTGCGCGCGTGTGTATGTGTGGGTGTGCGAGTGCGAGAGAGAGAGAGATCAAGAGGGAGTGTGTGGGCGTTGGCGCGCACATCGATTTGTACAGTGTGTTTGTATAGATGTGTGAATGGCTGTGTGCGTATGGGAAGCATATACATGCAGCGCCCCACTTGTATGCATGTCCGTGTGTATACAGTATGTGTGTGTGCATGTCTGTGTGTGTCTACGTGCGCGAGTGTGCGTTTCAGTATATGTCCATATCATTTCTCTCACAATCCTGTTACAATACTTTTATACCTCTGGTAGGACTGTATCCTGTATTATTGTGTCTTTGAATTTAGGAAAATCCAATGTTTATCTTATTGTACTGTTCTTCGTAGCAGAGAAAACTGTTCAAAAGATGTACAACGAACATTATCAAACTCTCATTTTTTAATTTCATTATCTTCAATATTTTTTAAAAATGGTATGTAATTATTTTTCCACAGTATTACATAAATAAAAGCACTGTTTTTTATAAAAAGAGAACTTTGTGGTCTTTTGGGGGGATGGTTTTACTGGAGCTGATCATTATTTTGCAAGCACACCTTTTCACCTAGTAGGCTAAATGCAGGGGGAATGGAAGCTACATTATAAGTACATGTGTCATATTGCTTATATGCAGGGGTGTAATGGAGGGTAAAACCATCTTAACTAATTTTACCCACATTCCTTTATGATGTAAATTCATAGTAGACATAATAAGTAGTATCAAACTGATGTCGGTGAGATGAGGATAGGGTCTTTTAAGGGGAAAAAAGCAGGAGTAATGCTTTACTGAAAATAAAAATGTTTTCTATTGCCGGTTGTTTGCCACATGTTGATCATCGACCCGAGTTGCTATACAAATAAAGTTTATTATTATTAGATTATTATATTAATATATATTTTATTCTCCCTTTTGTTTACCACTACATCATCCCTAATACACTTGTCATAATACTTTACACCGATAGGTGGCAGAAACACATTTACACACACTGCGCTTCTAAAACCACAAAAGAAGAAACCCCTTTACGTCATTGGCCAGAGGTTGTCTGACAGCCAAGATGGCGGCCACAATGTTGAGGTCGCTTACTAAACTAGGACGTCCTTCAACAAATGTGATATTAAATAGTAATTTGGTGAGCCCCGGGTGTACTGTCCTGCAAAACAGGTAA
Organism: Centroberyx gerrardi; assembly: GCF_048128805.1. Classification (NCBI taxonomy): domain Eukaryota; kingdom Metazoa; phylum Chordata; class Actinopteri; order Beryciformes; family Berycidae; genus Centroberyx; species Centroberyx gerrardi. The sequence goes on from NC_136019.1 coordinate 17,952,863, forward strand.
GATGGTGGAAATATTACGGTGATGCGTCATGCGACTGTTTGTATTTCAAGCCCTGTTAGCTAACGGACCACAGAAATATCATGCACACGACACGGCTAACGTTAGCATAATGCTATTAAGCCGACTTTGTCAGGCTTCATAATAACGTTAGTTATATAGGACAGTTTGTACTTTCTCTCCCATTTCAAAAGTGTTATGTTTTCATAAGTCATGCATAAAACCAGCTAGCTATGACAGTCTAAATAGCGGTCTTATATTTCAGGATATGTTGGTTATCTTGCTGTCTAGTCGTTAGCTAGTAGTAGCTGGTTACCCAACGTGTGACAGTGTTTACCATCTTGACGCTGTCTGGCATCTTCTCGGCCCATTATAAGCTCCAGGTGATTGTCATATTTCACAAGTATTATAAATTACATAAAATCAGCAACAGGTAAAAAAAAAAAGAGGTTTGGAACTAAACCGCAATGTTTTACCAACATAGCAGAGTAAACAGGGTGTCTGCAGGTCCTGAAAAAGCCTCAGAATATCTTCAATCATATTAGCTGAACTCAAGGCCTAAATATGTCTTCAATACAATAACATTTTATGTCTTAAATTAAGCGTTAGGGGCTTTTAAAAGGGCGTGGAGTGAAGCAGACAAGTCAATTGTCTTTCGCATTTTTTTTTTTAAAACTTGCAGATACCCTGTTACACCAGCAGTGCCCAAATCTCCGCTCCTCTTGCTTCCCACACCAGTCAAATCTGCTTATCAGCGGCCAGGTTGGCAGGCACAGTGTAGCGCCCTGCCCAAATGCCAGTCATGACAAAATGAGATTAAAGCCTCTTTGGCCACATGTGATTAGCCTGAGTGACACCTACTTTTGTCGCATACATGCTGAGTAACGAGTTAGCCCTAGTATACTAGCTACGCATCTATCATTTGATCAATGAATTGACTGAGAGGCAGAAGTCCCATTGACACACCTTGTTTTTAAATGCTTCTGTCCCTGCGTGGGTTCTTGCAGGCAGAAGCAATGGCAGCCAGATGTGGAGTGGACGGAGCAGTTTGCGGGGGCAGTGATGTATCCCACCGCCATCAATGAGAAATGGTCCCCGCCACCATGGAATGGTACCAGCCACGCACACAGTCACAGTTTTTAAGGCTGCCAGTTGAAGGATTTCTGTTCTCCCTTGACCTCTACCTTGGAATCTGTGAAAGCATTCTAGATATGTGGAGAAATCAAGCCTAGTTTGTGTGTGCTTGGGAGTGTGTCAAATGTGTTTGATCCTATACAGCACACCGTCTTTCATGCTTGAGTATTTGCTTGTATGTAAACATTTGACGACTTAAACTATGCATTCATGGTAACAGATTTGAGGATATGTAATGTGCCTCTATGCAAACCTCTATAGGTGCTGCAGACTCTTTTTGTGGCTTTGCACACAAATCAAGCTTTATTGTAAACATTGTTCCAAACCAGACCCTGTTGTCACAGCCTGCTTGTCCCAGATCTGGTCTGGAGTGCCTGAACACATATTTATACGACAGTCATCTTTGTTGATTAGCAACGGGCCCAAAATGAGCACTAAGGCTTCGTTCACACTGCAGCTGAGTGTCCCAATTCAGAATTTTTTTTTTTCCCTCGCATGTGACACAGATCTGATGTGTCCTAATCAGTGTGTGAACAGCAAAAAAAATGCATGGAGTTGCATTTTTAAAAAATTCTGATCTGGACCACATGGATATGTGGTGCAAAATCAGATCCTGAGGCGTGCAACCAAAATGGGCCTTGTATTTGAACGCTTAAATTGGAAATTGTCAGCGTTGCAGTGACTATAAATATATCTTAGGTCATTCACCTCACTCCCTTGTCAGACTTTTAGCTGTTATGGCAGTTTGGCTGAGCCAGCATTAGAATGAAGGGCAACGAGACACAACAGTGGAAAGAAAGCCAAATGGCCGACTTGATCAGTATTTGGGGAGACACGTCAAAACTCAGTGGCACATACTCTAACTGAAATGTGTTGAAAAAACCCCGCTGTGACGGCTTTTGTTTTTGTTTCTCTGCACACCCCTCTGTCTTCTCAATATTGCTGTCAGTTCATATTAGTATCAGATATGAGTTAAGTCCTAGAATAGATATGAATAGTCATCCACAGAAATCAGATATGTGAAGCAATTTGGAATTGAAGATGAAGGTCTGCGGTGTAAAAGAAGCCTCAGATGCCATTGTAAACCCAGCTCTTTACTCAAAGTCCCTTTATTTCCCTAATCCTCCCCTCTATTATTTCTTTCTTCCTGCAGACAAAGATCCTCCCGCGGATAAGGAGGTGTCCAACCTGACCATCAACTTTGGCCCCCAGCACCCCGCGGCTCACGGCGTGCTGCGTCTGGTGATGGAGCTCAGCGGAGAGTCCGTCAAGAAATGTGACCCCCACATCGGCCTGCTGCACCGCGGCACCGAGAAACTCATCGAGTACAAGACCTACCTGCAGGTATTAAACCGTTTACACAACTGTCCTTAAATGCTGTATGGCTATATTACTTTATTCCTTACCTCACATCCATGAGATAATGGTAAAATTAGCCTTTGTGTATGTATCAGAGAGTGTGAGATCTGCTTGGAACTAGACGAAGCATTGGTGCTGTCCTGGATTTGAACCCAGCATCACAACTGAATAATGGTGTTGTACTGGAAACATGTCAACATCATGTTTAAATTGCAGCACAGCCTATTGCAAAATGCTCATTTGCATTGTGTTCAGAGCAACAACATATTGCTGCTCAGTAGAGAATGGATACTAAATGAGCTGGCTTGTCCTGCCAACCGGGGGAGAACTCTGCCCAAAAACTCAAGACAAAAATGAAACTCTTTCGGCCTCAATTGACCAAAGTTAACAAAAAAAAAAGTCAGACAAGGACGTGTGTTGCATAACTCCTGACGTCCCTTGACCACAGCACCTCACTTCCCCTTTCTTTTGCGTCTCAGGCTCTGCCCTACTTTGACCGCCTGGACTACGTATCCATGATGTGCAACGAGCAGGCCTACTCTCTGGCCGTGGAGAAGCTGCTCAACATCCAGGCTCCGCCCCGCGCGCAGTGGATCAGAGGTACAGGGACACAAGATGGAACCAGAAATAGAATTTTTTTTTCTTTATTTTGGTGGTTAAATTAGTCTTTAAATTTGATTCCAGGTAGCATTAAAAAGGTCTTCAAAGTCTTAAATCTGGCTTTCTGAAACCTGCGGATACCCCATAACACTGTCCGAATTAACACCCGCCAAGTGCCGGTAAAATTCGTCTTTGGCAGATTACTAAATAAGGGTCACTGGCCGGTGACATTTTGTGATGATAACATAGCGCTTCAAAATGCTCTCTTGTAATTTGAATTAGTTCGCTTCATGATGAATTATGACCATGCTCCTTTGTATCAAAGTAAGCAAGTACCTGATTCTATACATAAAAGGGCATTGAAAACAGGTATGACAACACATTTCTGAGCCAAAAAGTTGATTTCAGACGCTGTAAGGTGGACACATATCTCGCTGTGATTGTGAATGAATAGTAGACTTGAGCTGCTTGAAGGAGTCTTGATGAATGCTACTGATTTGAATTGTGTTTGGAATGTTGCCACATTCAAGCACACAGCTGGCTGTTAATCAATGGCTCCAGTCTGCTGTGATGGATGCCATGTGTACCTCTGGACCGTGCGGGGCAGCTGGTGGTCACATTGTTTTATTGCCTTTTATATGAGGGAAATGTTAGCTGTGTTAAAGCCGTCAGTCAATACAGTGGTTGGATGTGTTCTGTGCTGTGTTTGTAGTGCTGTACGGAGAGCTGACTCGCATCCTGAACCACATCATGGCCATCACCACACACGCCCTGGACATCGGTGCCATGACCCCCTTCTTCTGGATGTTCGAGGAGAGAGAGAAGGTCAGGAGCGCTGCTGCACACTGTTGTGCTCGTGTTTTGTAATGCACATCACCCCGGGAATCGATCTGTCCTTCTTCCCTCCCTTCCTTCTTTACTTTGGAGTCACATACAAGGTCTTGATTAGATTTTGCCACATTTTGTAACAGTCTGATACCGTTGACCACCACCATTTTACTGCCTAACCAGGTCAAAACAATTTGTAGTATTAGTTTGCCCTCAGCCAGAAGGCCAGTTCAGTGACCTCCTCTTACCTCAAAGGTTATCTGATATTTGCTCTCTATTATGAACGGAGACATTTTAGTTAATACCTCATTCCCAAATGCAAGATAGAGTGCCACTAACCATGCAGCAGACCATCATTTTACCATCTACTACTGTCAGGTGTGAAGCCCTCTAACTGTCTGACCGTCCTTCCTTCTCAGATGTTTGAGTTTTATGAGCGAGTGTCTGGAGCCAGGATGCACGCCGCTTACGTCAGACCCGGTGGCGTTCACCAGGTAGGGAGTGGACTGAGTGATGCTGTTCTCACGTCTGTGGGTTGACGTTCTATGCGTTCATTCAGTATATGAATTGCAGCATGAATGTAGATCACTGTATCAGTCAGATTGTGATGAAAATGAGCACGTATGTATGCTGAAACTACATCTTGCTAGGGTATTTGTAAGGCTTGTGATGATGATGATGATGATGATGATGATAGACCCTATGATGATTATAGAAGTGCTGATACATCTTAACTTTGTTGCAGGATATGCCCCTAGGTCTGATGGACGACATCTATGAGTGGTGCAAGAATTTCTCCATCAGAATCGATGAGGTGGAAGAGGTGAGCGGTTGTCTTTCTTATTTATAATCTCCCTGAGTTCTTAAAACAAGGATGTGGTGTAGATGTGATCAGTAGATTTTACAATCTGTTGGTTTTCCTTTGGTCAGATGTTGACCAACAACCGTATCTGGAAGAACCGCACCGTGGACATCGGGGTGGTTACTGCTGAAGAGGCCCTCAACTACGGCTTCAGGTAACGCACTGATGAAAACCTTTAGGCCCTTTCCTCTGCTCAGGATCTCACCCCTCCTGTCTTTTGCTCACTTGCTCTCTCCCTGGAAGTCATGGAATTTAAACATTTTGTTCTCTAGGACTTCAAAAAAATGACTGTGAATGGCCGAAAACTGTGGGAAAGGTCTTGGAAATTTGTTCAATGTTTAATTTTTTCAGCTGGTAGATCTAATAGCTTAAATGAAAAACTTCCTGAAATAAATTTCCAGTTGTCACCAGCCAAAACAAGACTAGCGACATTCCAAAAGCTTCTCAACAAAAGCAACATTTGAACATTTGTTGACACAAATGTTGTGGATGTAAATTTTGTGATGTCCCAAGGAGTTTGATGAGCAGAAATGTGTAGGAACCCTGATACTTATCGCCTCTCTCCTCGTCCCTCCATCAGCGGCGTGATGCTGAGAGGGTCGGGCATCAAGTGGGACCTGAGGAAGTCTCAGCCGTACGACAAGTACGACGAGGTGGAGTTCGACGTCCCCATCGGAAGCAAAGGAGACTGCTATGACAGGTGAGACCGCCTATCAGTTTGAATATCAAGCCAGTTTCTCAAGCATGATTCGCTGCTGCCTGCAGTTGGAAAGATCACTGGGTGCACTGTGTATCTTGATTGTTGATTTGTAACTCGTTTTTTATCCTGCAATGGCCTCACAGAGGAAATTACAGTTTTCTAAAATCAAACACAACTAACAGATCATCATATTTATTTATAAAACGGATAGTTCCTCATTTCTGATGAGTCACATTCGAAGCTGTTATAAAATACTTGTTAAACACACTTTTGACCACATATCAGTTAATTCAGATATGTGTAAACTGAAAATCATTACTCATACTGCTACTGAATTATTGCTTGGCAGCTACGTGGTTTAGCCACTGATAAAGAACTATATTGCTATATTATTGATTTGAAAAATAGTTGCATCATGCCTAAAACTGCCTTAGCTGCTCTAAAATCACTGTAAATTTTCCTTTTACTGCTCAAGTGAAGCTGCTACAGATGGTAGGGATGCACCCGATCAGGTTTTTAGGTCCAAATCCCATTATGGATTTTGTAACGGTGTGATGGGCTCACTGATCTGATCAGCAATTGAAATGATGCTACATACAATAATCAAAAACTTTCAAAGCTCTCTGTTCAGACAGGAGTGAAATGAATTGACTAAGTCTCTCTCTGAAATTAAAAACAGCAAAGCCACTTAAAGAATGGATTGGCCCTTTCTCTATTAAAAAAACAATAAAGACTGTACTGTCAAATGGCACATCAGCATAAATAACAAATGTAGGCCTGTAATGTGATGGGGCAGTTGAAAAGGTGATCGGCCGATGACCAATTTAGAATGACTATCGGCCAATTATGATTGGTGGCCGGTTTATAGGAGCATCGCTAACAGATAGCAGTGGCAGCATCAAGTTTAATGGTATTTTCTGTGTGTGTGTGTGTGTGTGGTCCAGGTATCTGTGCAGAGTGGAGGAGATGAGGCAGTGCCTGAGGATCATGCTCCAGGCGCTCAACAAGATGCCAGAAGGAGAGATTAAGGTGGACGACGCCAAGGTGGCCCCGCCCAAGAGGTCTGAGATGAAGGTGAGACTAACGGGGAGAGCAACGTTTTTGGCCCTCCCTTCTCCCCATACTTTAACCTCCCTCACCACACTTTGGTTTCCCTCTTGTTCTTTTATTCTTTTCAGTCTAATTCAGCAAAATTAGACTTTCTTATTTTTTTTTTTTTACCACGCACTTTATCAGTATGTTTTAGCACTTCTGTGTTTAATGTGTGCAGTTAAATTAAATTTTGTATGATATCGCTAATTCGTTTTTTCACCATCCTCTTTACAGAATTGGGGCAATCCTGTAAAATGCGCTTAAGACTGATTAAACTTGAAGTTGTAGTTTGTCCAGCCTTAAGGCATGAGTTCACTGCTGATTTAATGTGACAACTGCACGAAAACTGTCTAAATAGCAGTGGTTATTCATTGTCCATTATGAAATTGTAACCTAAATTTGAATTAACATGCTTTGACACAACCACATCTTATTTTTGTGTGCATAAAGCGGCAGATGTGCAACACGTCATTCACTTTAAACATCTTTTTTGTGCTCCCCATGCTAGATGTCCATGGAGTCTCTGATCCACCACTTTAAACTGTACACAGAGGGCTACCAGGTCCCACCTGGGGCCACATACACAGCCGTGGAGGCACCCAAGGTGAGGCCACCCATCCCACTTAATCATTTGTGATTTATCGTGTGTATAATTTTTGGAAAGGATACATAGAACTCACATTCATCTCGAAGTTCTTGAATTACACTCACCAAGCACTTTATTAGGAACACCTGCTTATTCATGAAATTATCCTATCAGCCAATCGTGTGGCAGCAGTGCAATGCATAAGATCATGCAGATACAGGCCAGCAGCTTCAGTTCATGTTCACATCAAACATCAGAATGGGGAAAAAATGTGATCTCAGTGACTTTGACCGTGGCATGGTTGTTGGTGCCAGACGGGCTGGTTTGAGTATTTCTGAAACTGCTGATCTCCTGGGATTTTCACGCACAACAGTCTCTAGAGGTTACACAGAATGGTGCAAAAAACAGAGGAGAATGGCCAGACTGGTTGGAGCTGACAGAAAGGCGACAGTAACTCAGATAACCTCTTTACAACTGTGGTGAGCAGAAAAACATCTCAGAATGCACAACCTGTCGAACCTTGAGGCGGATGTCACTTTGGTAGCCGGTTGACACTGAGCTGAAAGCTGATACCTACCCAGTGTTAGTATGGTGTTCCTAATAAAGTGCTCGGTGAGTGTATATGTGAAATTGTTTGCCTTTCTGCTGCTTTCTTTTCACCGGCCCCATAGGTATAATGATGTGTAGATGCTGAGATAGATTCCCGGGCCGTCGATAAAGTCTACCATTTGAAACTAGCAAACAAAAACTCCCACTTGCTTTTGAAATGCGGGACTCTGCAGATCCTCAGTGCACAGATGTGGGTGTGAGTCTTCTGAAATTCGCATTCCCTTTAATTGGGATGCCTTTTCCAGGCCTTGAGGGACTTTGTTGTCGTTGTTATGTAACCTGCTTGCTTGTTGTGTGTGTGTGTGTGTGTGTGTGTGTGTGTGTGTGTGTGTGTGTGTGTGTGTGTGTGTGTGTGTGTGTGTGTGTGTGTGTGTGTGTGTGTGTGTGTGTGTGTGTGTCGCTTCCAGGGAGAGTTCGGTGTTTATCTGGTCTCGGACGGCTCCAGCAGACCCTACCGCTGCAAGATCAAAGCTCCCGGATTCGCTCACTTGGTGCGCAGCTTAAACTTCACAAGACGCCGTGAATTATTAAACACACCAGCCATTAATTATTCAGCCCGTTTAACGGCTCCTCCTTAAGGCTACTTTTAGTTAATTAAGCACATTTTATAAAGTACTATAGAACCATTTTTAAAAGCACACAGAAGCCCTCCCCTTCCTCCTTCCTGCTCACCCTGGCTCATGGGTGCATGAATTGCTGTTTAAGGTAGTCGTTTGAATTTTGGTCTTCAAGGCTAAATGTCTTTAAAGTTGCAAAAACAAACTATTAGATTAGTTTGTAGCATGAACTTTAGGCTATAACCTCATGAATTATGAATATTAACTTTTATATGAGCTTGGCCTTTTTACATAATGTGAATAACACCGGTTTTCTGTTATTTTGAATGTTAATAAATGTGCTTCTTCTTCCTAGGCCGGTCTGGATAAAATGGCCAAGGGACACATGCTAGCCGATGTGGTGGCCATTATTGGTAAGAAACTGATTATTGCTCAACTCCTTTGAAAGTCATTGTCTTTTTAAAGAAAACGGCTTCTAAATGGGGGGGGGGAAAAAACTCTATTCTGTAAGTGTTGTGATAATGTGAATGTTGGTATGTGTATTAAGTTGTATTTTAATTCATCTTTTCTTTTTCTTTTCTCATGACAGGTACACAGGACATAGTGTTTGGCGAGGTTGACCGTTAACATGAAGCTGCTAATGTATTGGTTCCATATTGAAGAAGAGAACTCATCCTCTCCTCCATCTGTTTGTCAGGTTCTGTTCCTATTCACCGTAGTGAGGCTTTTGACAGATGACTCCGCTCATAATCATTGATGTACAATGCCTAAATAAACCTAATAAATATTTTATGACCGAACTGCAAAGTAGTACGTGTTTTCTTTCACAGTTTGATATTGATAGGCCGAATTGAAGGGTTCATGAAACGGTAAATGCAGATTGCCTGCTTATTTTGAACGCTGCATTTCCTCAAACTCTCTCAAAACATGCGAGAAGATCAACTGTTAAAAATGACAAGACCAAAGCCTAGATAGTGTGGGTCCTTCCTCTGGCTTGGTGTTGAAAGGGGAGTGGTCTGATGAGATCTGACACAAATGGACCGAGAGCTCAGACCACAACTTCCCCTCTGACTCTGAGGGTATGCAATACTCGAATCTTCACCAGAGCTCAGAGGCAAGCCGCCCACAAATCGTCTTTCTCGCCCTGCGCTGCAGTCCGCCGCCCGCCGGATAAGCCCACTAGTCTGTCATCCGTGTGTCGAGTTTTCCATTACCGCGGCCATGTGGGGCAGAAGCCCGTTACTCTCGGCTGTTCCTCTATGGATGAGTTTTGGAAGTGTCTGTGAGTAGTGACTTCTACCTTTAGGTTTCTCTATTGCTCTGGGCCTTGGGAGGGTTAGGGTTTGGGTTTGGGTTTACACACCTTATGAGGTGATGATCTGAGACTGATGAGAATTTCTTTATATTCGTATATAGGAACAAGTTTAGTATATGTTAATGGAAAAAACTGAATAAGAAGTTTGGAAAAGTCATCTAGTTGCGATATGTTTGAGATATGGTTAACCAGGGTGACTAGGAGAAACATAAGGGGTTTTTGATTTGATAAACTTGATTTCCAAACAATTAAACCATTTCAACTGGTTTCTTGGAGTTATGGTAAACTGACTTCTACTTTTAAAATGACATTTCTTGTATCCTGCAACCCATAAACATTACAAAATCTTAAACATTTAAGGCCTGTTTGCCATGTAGAGGTCATCAAAAGAACCAAGACAAAAATGAAAATACTGATACTTGATGTTTGCTGGCTGTGTGCGTCTATTTAGAGCAGTGAGATTTGCTAACATCTGTGCCTATTTCACTGTAAGCGTAGGTCGCAGTAATGAAGTCACCACATAACAGTTCCTGTGAAAGGAGAAGCTGACCCTGTCGGCTATGTACTTGCTGCATTTATGAGAAGTGGCATAGACGCTGGTTTACACAGCAACGTTATTAACTGCCCTATCTGACTGCACACACACATCGACATGGACAAAAGACACAGATTCTGGATTGGTTTCAAATATCAGCTGAGGTGACGTTTGAGCATTCTCAAAAGTTAGGGCAAAGCACTTCCAAGATGAGATAAATCAATTCTACTTTCTGGATGAGCCTAGATATTAGACATACACAAACATGGACATGTATTTTTAACAGTAGAAAGGTCAATGAATATTGTGGGTCTAAGAGAAGGCCAAGAAGCCACTGAAGTGGTGTAAATGGTGTAAAAGGCCAAGGCAGAGTCAATTCACTAGTGTTTTGAATTTTAGAATTGAAAATATCTCAAGGTTTCAGAATTCCCATGACGTTTCCTACACCCACTCTCTGTACCAACCAGTGTTAGATTTAGAAAGCAGTGGTTGTAATTGTATATATCTCCTTCAATTAGCCTTCTCTTACACCCCCAAATCCATTGAACTGTACATATCACTACATGTAGACAGTAGACTACACAAATCACTCTACATCCATCACTATTGCAACATGGCATACAGCGTGATTATAGCTGAAGGAGGAGTGAGAAACACGTGTGCACTTGTCTTATTTATTTTTAAATCACAAAAAAAGGAAAAGAAATTAAGTCTCAAGTTGCAAAATGCGAGTGCGTCAGGAGTTCTGCATTGTTAGCGCACAGTTCTCAGTATGGAATACATTTCAAATGAGCGGGTGCATATTGGGTAATATGTTAGGACACGCAGAGAGCTATTAGTCAAGCATCGACATCATACTATTTGCTATTTTAGGAGGTTTACTCAGTGTTTGCCATTTCCTTTGAGCCCATGTCAGATATGAGATGCGGAAACCAAAGGAGATGGTCCTGTAGATAGCGCACCACATTTCAACATGTAGAACTGAAAAGGAAACATTTTTGAAGATATATATATATATATATATATTTTTTTTTTATTAGGAATTTAAAAGCACAACAACTCAAAGGAGTATCATGACACAAAATCCCAGAGGCTAGCACTTAAAAGCATTACTAAAAACACTTATTTCCAAAGTGGTCCTCGATGGAAACAAACAAACACAATACATGGAAACAAACAATTTGATGGAAACAAACAAAATTACAGGATAAACTTACTAGTCCCCCTTGCTTGCCCATGGTTCAAACTCCCTCCCTTAAAAGTGACCCATCAACACTCCCCACAAAGCCGCCTTAACTTTTGTTTTAAAAATTGCCTTTGTTTGGCTTTGTTTAATATGCAGGGGCAGGTTGTTCCATAAGGAGATCCCAGTATAGAAAAATGAGCTTCTTGCTATTTTACCTTTAACACGAGGAACACTGCATGACATAATGCTTGCTCTTGTGTTACAATTATGTTGGCTTCAAACCAATTTGACAGTTCATATATTCTGGGGCCCTTGTGAATTATATCAAACATATGGTTAAGTTTCAGTTGTTTAACTCGATCTTCAACAGGTAATAATCCAACTTCCTTCATTTCTACAGGTCCTATATGTGTCCTGGGAGGAGCATTGAGCATGTATCTGATAACATTATTCTGCGCTACCTGCATTTTGTTTTTAAGCTGTTGGGATAGTCCACTATACCATGCAGAGCAGGCATAGTCGGAGTGGCACTGGATTAATGAGGCAACTAAAAGTTTCTTAACCTTAATATTAAACAAACGAGTGTAACGATATAAAAACTTTTTTGCAGTTTTAGATAAGATTGTAGTCTGCCTTTGATATGTTTTGACGTACTCTTTGACTCTATTTGTCCCTCCAAATAAGTCCATTAACGGCTCTGATTATGTGTATATCTTCAAAATATGGGAATGATATTCAGTGGCCAAGAAGGCTACACACGATTTAAAAGATATGATCCACTGATTTGCGTTATCGTTTGCTCTTCCTACGAATCCGTTGTGCAGGAATTTCCCTGGAACTTTCCTGCTCTCTTATGTTTAATGTAATCAACACAAACCTGGTTTCAGCACTGAGGTATAATGAGATATCACCCACTTAACCACATCTACCCAAGAATATGAGGAAGCAAGTAGAGATGGTTTCTAATCAAAATTTTCAACTTCGACCACACTGATAATCATGTAAGAAAAGGAGAAGTAAATTGGCACCCATTCTCTATTCTGTATAGGGTAGAATGGGGTAAATTGAGCTTGTGGGTAAGAGCCACCCCTTGTATCGAGGCAACTGTACACAAAATTAATCATGTGATCAGATTTAGGAAGGGTAATTAATTTCTCTGAACATGTGATGGAGGAGAGCGCATGGAGAAAGTGGTGAAGGGATTTCGTCATTGTAAAGATGTCTTGATTCTTGTATCTAAATAGAAGTAGCTTGGAAACGTTTGAGGCTTTATTATCTAATAGTTGAAAGCTTTATATAGTTCAATATGAGGCCACAAACAGCATAACTGTGGGCCTGATTTGCTGTGTGAAGTTTGTTCAAAATAATAGTTATGGGGTAATATGTGCCACTAGTCCTGGCGCAGTGTGTTGACAAGTCATGTTGAGCCAAGTTTTAAAAATAGGAGGAATAATCACCATGATTTGTTGTCAAGTTATAAGAATGTTATAGAAGAACAAATGTGTTTCATTCCAAAATGAGATATTCACCATTAGGAAAACACTGACACCAACTTTTGTGGCATACTTTTAAAACTGTATTGCATGTAGAAAGCTTTTATTTCCATTTCCCAACAGCCTTGAATATACAAAGCAATTATTGTTTGAAATAAATACACATTTTTTAAAATTTGTTAGGTTGTTTTGTTTATGATAAATGTATGATATGTCATGTTTTGTGTCTATATGGAAACTAAAATAAAATAATATTTAAAAAAATAAAATAAATACAAATTTAACACATAATAGCACAAATTGTAGATAGTGGCTAATCTTACCCCATTCTCCCCTATTCTTTATCTGATATTTCCATTTAATTGTATACTATCACCAACATTTTGAAGACTGTGTAACTACTATTCAAGATTATGCTTTAAGTTTACTTTGTAGACTGTGGTTTCAAAGCATATGTAATGGCTGCTTTTGCTGTTGGTTTCACAATCTGAAATGAAGAAAACCACTTGCAAATGCCAATGAAATCACACTAATGTCATTGAAAACAGACATGGTCATGATATAGGTTAATGTCATAAAACCTTTGGCTTTGTGCATTGCCCTAAAAGCAAAGAACAGACAAAAACGTGGATAAATTACAGGATACAATAATACAATAATTGTATAAGAGAGTGTAGGCAAGAAGGGCCTAGAGATAAATGGTTTTTGCTGACTCCAGTGCCAAGAGCCTGTTTTACGACACCTACATTTATTAGATGGTTATCACTACATTAACGACATATTTAGAAGTGCTATTATTAGACAGTGTGGTTTGGCTCCTAACAAAATGTTCCCCTGTGTTTCCTCAGCTGCTCTTGCAGAGCCTCAGATCTGTTACGTGCTGGACGGTATTCTGTTTCTGTACGGGATCATCCTGACAGCGCTCTACTGCAGACTCAAGGTATGCATGGTGTAAAGCTAGAAATGGACAAGAACTCATTTTTGCATATGTTTTTTTTGTATCTCAAAGTGGAAACTGGCCGAGAAAAGACATAAATTAGAGGCCTAGAAAGAAGATGGAGTTTCTAGTTTCTAGTCTAGACAAAAATTCAGTTTGTCAGTTTTTGGATGGTTGTGGTAGGGGCTTGTCGTGTGGAAGCAGCTATTTATTGTGTTCATTTTTCTGTTCCTACAAAGCTATCATAAAAAAAACAATCAGATACATCATTAATGCCCAGGTGTAAAATGGGGTGTTGTCAGCATAATAAAGCATAGCAAAGATTAAAAAAGGTAATAAAAAAGTAAAGAAGCTGTAAAAATACATAATTCTGAGAATTTCACTTATTCACGTTGTCATACAGTATATCGACATATTTCTCAGTAATACTGACAGATTTAGCTGATCTGAATTGTGGACAGTACTCGGTCGTCATCATCTTCTCCTATAAGCTCCCTGTGTGTTTGTGAGAGGAGTAGAAGAGTAGGTGTGTTTCTACTGTAGTTAGCTTGAACTAAGATAAAAACTGGGAATGGAAAAAATAAAAATTCAGTAAAATAAATTAAGAATAAATTAAGTGAATAAAATGAATTAAGACTTCTGACCATCAACGTACAGAGGAGAGAGAATCTTGACAGATCTATCAATATATTGTGGCCATCCAAAGACATTTTTCTGTCAGTATGTATATGAAACAGAAACTACTAGGCTGTTAACACCTGTTTATTCCTTTGTGAAGTTTTTAACTGTGTTTGGAAAAGTATTATACAAATACTACTACTACTACTACTACTACTACTACTACTACTACTACTAAAAATGACTACACATGGTGATGCATATAGGTTTTCTAACTGTTCCTCTCTCACTTACAGATCTGTAATGCTAAGGAGGCCCAAACTGGAACAGAAAAGCCAAAGGCGGTAAGAACATACACACACACACACACACACACACACACACACACACACACACACACACACACACACATGACCAATAAAAGACATGTTGTATAATGCATGCAGAGAAACACAAATACTCAGACAAAGAAAGATGTATGCACGCACAGAACAAATTGGAGTTATTACAAACATTTCTTGGAGGCAGAGCAGCTTTGGTGGCAGAAATAATCTCAGTGGTTGAGTTAACCCTCCAGCTGACTGGATCACCTGAAATTGCAAGGAAAGTCATGAAAGGGTTACGTGAAGTAGACGAGTAGAAACGGGAAGTAGTCTGACATCAAAATAATGCAATGGAAAATACGGGTATTGGGATGGTCAATGGGCTTAAGCATTTGCCCTCAACTCAGATGACCTGGGTTTGATTACCAGCTCACACAAGAAGATTCCTACTGTGAGTGAAGGTTTAATGTTTAGCTAAAGTTTTTCTTATTTAACCATGACATGACCAAAGCCTTTCCCTAACCTCAATTGTTTTAGTTGCCTAACCTTAACCAAAACCTTAACTGTAACCTTAACCAGTTGTTTTGCTTGCCTAAACTTAACCGTTAGAGGTGTCCAATTAGTGCTATTGTCATGTCATCCAATTTGTGGTGGAGGAATGTAATCTTGACATAATTTCTGTCCACAACACGTAGTCTGCGTTTCAGAGTTCGTGCTCATCTCATGAAATTTTATGAGATCACATTAGTGATCCATTGTGGCTAGTTTATTGGTTTAACTCAACCAATACGTTTTTGCATGCCTCCAGAGTAGCTCCCTCTCTGAGAAATGTTTGTATAACTAAAACTCCAATCTGTCCCATGATACACACACACACACACACACACACAGACACACACACACACACACACACACACACACACACACACACACACACACACACACAGACAAATTACAGTACTCCTGGAGTGTGGGTCTTTCCAGCCCACATTAACTTTAAGTCTTGTAGAGCTCGTCTTTCTTACGCTTCCTCTTGATACAGAGTCTATATGCAATGCATTCACTCACACATCCCGTTATGACCGAGTCCCAGAATAGACAGAAAGCCTATCAGACCACGAAGACATTTTTTTTTTTTTACAATTACTTTGTAGCTAATTCTGTTATTTTATATCCCTGGCAGAAGGCTGAAGAGGGCATCTATATGGTGAGTAGCTGATGTTGTGAATGATGTGATGGAGAGAGAGAAAGAGAGAAGGGGCAGAAGTGGGCAAATTCAGAAACCACATTAATTATTCATAATATATATGATATTTGCTGTCATTGTGCTGTAGTAGTGTTGTTAATTTGGTTTCTGATTTTTTTTCTGTGTTGATGTTAACAAGCTATGGAGTCTTTCCTTTTTTATTGCTGATTGTTGTGTTATAGATTTGTGTGCTATACAAATATATATATGCAGTACAAATAAAGTTATAATTTCCATTTATCGGTGTGTGATCTTCATCTCTCTCAGGGTTTGACTCCTCACACCACGGACACATACGAGACCATTGGCCTGAAGAAGTGACTCGACGAGAGAAAAACAAAGAGACGTTTTCTTTTCCGATACCTTTTTAATATTTTGAATGTTGCGTATCTTGCCCTGCTTAGGTTTCGAGAGAATGTGATGTGGGTTTTTTTTGCACCAGTGTTCATTTCCCTATTGCTTTCTTAGAGGAGAAGTCTCGAAGGGACAAGACTGAAACAGGGAAGTTGAGTCAAAAGAAGGGCAATTCTCAGTATTTCTTAAATGTTCTCTCCTCTAATTGTATATTTTACTGCTCTGCTGCACATATTTTATTGCTGGATTTTATACGCAAACCTATTTTTGGTCATTTGAATGCTTCAGAGAATATGATATATTGTGATATCTTCTTATAAAGAGTGAGATGGGTGGATGTTTGTGGTCCATCGCTCTGGCTTTTATGTATGTGTGTCTGCTATGTTTGAAGCTGGTTTCCGAGCCCCGATACTAACTGGCCCAAACCTCCAACCACACACTGTCCAACTCACTTCCTCTTTGTAAACACCCGAAAAGCTCAGCAGTATGTGAGTGTGTGTGTGTGTGAGATAGAGAGAATGCATGTGTAGAGTTGCTGCGTGTAGCATTTTAACATCAATAAATTATTATTAGCCACAAAAAAAAACAAGACTGCGCTTTTCATTGTGTGCCACCAGGCCGGACTTGGAGGGAAATCTGCTGGATTGCTTTACAGCACAAAACAGGAGGAGGGCGCTGTTCTTCTAAAGCTTTTTGGAGTTTCTCGCAATGGCACATGGAAGGAGTAAAAGAAAAAAAATCACTTCCGACATGTTAAGGCTACATGTTTAAGCAAAGATCCTCTTTGTGACAGGAAGCAACAGGGTTTATAGGAAATGTGGTCTTCAGTTTGAGAAACACTAGATAGAGTCTTCACCATGGTCTCATTTGTTTATGGTAATTATACCAAGGCAAGGTATCACAATTAATTTGACAATGACAGATGGATGTTTAAAAATGCAGCAGGGAGCACCTTTAAGTTCAGGTTCATATGTAGTGTTATATACAAACCACAGGATGGCAATGATGGAGTCGTTTTGGTGCTACACACACACACACACACACTTCTCTCTCCTAGCAGAGAGAACTTTAAAGAAATAAACAAAGGATTCTTGTGAAGGTTTTTTTTTTCCAACCTGTGTGAACTCTTCAGAAAAAAAAACAAAACACCCAAGCTGTGAGCCAGTCAGAGGAGACAGAGCAGTACTCTGCACACAGCCTGGCTCTTGTGGCTTCCTCACTGATACTAATAACCTATCTGTGTTCTCATCAGGTGAGACACATTGTGGTGAGTGCATGGGAGTCGGATGTAAACAGCCACCTAGGATCTAAAGAACCTGCACCTATTCACATGTACAAGCCCTATTAAATGTTACATTTCCTTATTTAATGACTTTGTATATCTTCATCATGTAGTGGTATAAAAAGATAGATAAACCTCCAGTTATCATAAGGCAAACAACCATCAATATAAATTGCTTAAATTTTAAGAAAAACATGAATTCATGCAACCCTATCCTCATTTTACATCAGTTTGATACAATTTACTTATACAGTATATACTATGAATTTAGGTAATGAAGGTTTATGTCAGCCTGAAAATCTGTTTATCATACATTTAGCTCTATCTTGGTGTTCAGACTGATAATTAACATTTTAACATGTAGCCTATCATGTAAAGGGGTTCCAGTAATGTGATTATTACTGGAAAAAAGTCAGACTATAATCTATTACAGTTACTGTAAAAGACAGCAACTGTTATACAGATTTAATAAAAGAGGCAATTAGCCTACTTAAGGGAAATTTAGAAGGGAATAGGCATTTAGATTGTGAGCTTCTAGAGACTAGTTCTACACATTTACAAAAAGGCTGATAATCGTTGTAGATGATGATAACACTATTGGAATAAACTGTTCATTGTTCATTATGTGCTTATTGTATGTATTTTGGAGTTGTATTCCAGTGGATTACACTGCTGATTAAAGTTTTAAGCATTAGTCATCTGAAAAAAACACTATAATATTCCTATAATAAACCTAAAGGCATTTATAGTGTGTCTGTGGCACTCAATAGTGATTTTAAGTCTTATTGTACTTATGGTGTTTTTTTAATCTCCTCTTGTGTCATACCTACTATTCATTTGGGATATTATTAGATTTTGAAGTTTTTGCTGTGGTATTATAGGAAAATGTATTATAGGATTCATGTATTTTTTCCTGTGGGTGGATGAAGCCTTTATGTTTTGGCATCAGCCTGGATATTCCTTCTATTATAAGCCATAATACTTATGATCCTGCTTTACTTGCAGACTGTCAAAACTAGATCTCCATGCCTGTTTTTTCACCTGCCTCTCCTGTGAGCCAGAGCATGTAAAGACAGAGAAAATAACTGTCATGTTGCTTTTAACCAAACCGGAAAGGTGACTTTTGAGGTGTGTGTGCGTGTGTGTGTGTGTGTGTGTGTGTGAGTGAGTAAGAGAGAGAGAGAGAGAGAGAGAGAGAGAGAGAGAGAGAGAGAGAGAGAGAGAGAGCAATTGCGACAGGTGTATCCCAAACAGGTAAAGCTGCGCCTTTTTTTCTCCAGGGCAAACACCATGGCGTGTTCTTGACACACACTGACAAAACAACAAGAGACAAACCCAAAGGATTTAAACTTATTACAAGGACTGAGTTTTTTTCTTTTTCTTTTTACAGCTGTAAATCTTTTTTTGTTTTGTTATTCTTGCCTTGGAACGGATTTGGTCCCCCAAAAACTTCCAAGGATGATCCGGCCAGACGAGGCATGAGTCCGCCTCAGTGTTTCATGCTTTTCTTTAGATTAACTTGTGTTTAATCGGCCTTTGTACCAGGATACCATTGCCTCGACTGTTCCTCGGCCTGATGACCTTTATTCCAGCGGTGAAATCGTCCCGACTTGTGCGCAGTTGACTCTCTCTCTCCCGGGGATAATGACATCTCTGCTGAACACACTCTCTCTGTGTCTCTTAGTCCTCTGGATCTTTGGTAAGGAGGCTTTAAATGGATTCATGCCATAATTGATAGCATTACCCTAACCGAAAATCCCTGTCATTTTCCTATAGGGACTTGCAGTGTGTTTGCGGTACTTCATAGTGAGTTTATAGTGATCTTATCGTACTTTATGGTATTGTTTATCTCCTATGGTATCATTATAATATTCCTATAGTATTCCTATAATGTTCCTACAGGGACTTTAAGCGTCTATGGTGCTCAAAAGTGAGATTATAGTGACCTATAATACTTGTTTATCTCCTATGATATCACTTTAATATTCTCATAATATTCCTATAGTAATCCTATAGTATTCCTACAGGAACTTTTAGGGCATCTATGGTACTCAATAGTGAGTTTATAGTGACCTATAATACTTAAATCTTGTTTATCTCCTATGGTATCACTATAATATTTCTATAATATTCCTGCAGGGACTTTTAGGGTGTCTATGGTAGGAGTTAGTACTTATCGTACTTATCTCCTATAATATTTCTATAATATTTCTATAATATTTCTATAATATTCCTATAGTATTCCTATAATATTCCTACAGGGACTTTTAGAGTGTCTATCGTTAGAGTTCATAATGACCTATCATAATGACCTATCATACTTATCTCCTATAATATTTCTATAATATTTCTATAATATTCCTATAGTATTTCCATAATATTCTTATTCTATTATAGTGTGTCTGGTAAGCAATAATAAGTTTATAGTGACCTTATCGTATTTAGGGTATTATTATCTTCTATTGTGTCACTAAACATTTCTATAGGAAAGTATATATCCTATAGGCTATTAGGATTGCTATGGTTCATTTTTGAATTTGAATTTTAGCAAATGATTTGAATTTCTTTCTTGGTTCTGGCAAAGTTTGAATGGGAAATGAATGCGAAACAGGTGCAAAAATGAAGGCAAGCGATGACATGCACAGAGGTGACTTTTTCTGGCTTCTTTGATTGTTACATAGCTTTCATATTTACTGTAGTTGGCCTATCCCGTGCATATTCATAAGCTTTGCATGCCCTGGGCCGGTGGCCAACTTTTCTCAAGGATAAGTCTTAGCTGGAACAGAGCTGAAACAGAAAACACTTGTGGTGCTGCTGTCTGATATTTCTGGAAAAACAGGTTACTGTTGATCAATTTCCCGGCCTCCTGTCTGTGATTCAGAGTGACTGCATGGACCCTCCTAGTGTGTGTAGTGTGTGTGGGAGTGTGAAAGAGGTAGGCTGTGTGTTTGTGTCTTAAATGTGTGTGTAAGCATGTGTGTGTGATGAATCTAATATGATGTGTATGCATGTATGTGTTTAATGTCTGTCTATTGCACTAGCCTATATCTTATACAATGTGTGTTAATACAATAGACAGTGTATTAGCCAGGCAGTCAATTCATTAAGGGAAGTCAGTGAGCTTTACATGCATATACATGTACACTATGTCAGAGACAGAGCAGTGTGGGATAAGATGCAGTCAATCAATCCTATACATAAAAGCAGGATGCTGTCTCACAGGCGGAGCGTTATTCCAATAATGTGGTACAGGCAGATTCCACGGGAGGCTTAAACCTCAGGGTGACAAACACACACACACATTCAGGTACACACACACACACACACACCTCACATGGAAAAACACACCTGTCTGAAGAGTACACTCATAAGGTGTGATGGTAAGTGCATGAATCACATCCTACCTGCTGACATATCTGAACAGCTTTTCCCACATCAGGTACAAAATGAGCCTCTGAGAGCTCCTCACTAATGATGATCTTGATCTTGGGTGTCACTATGGATGGTAGACAACCTGTCAGAACTAGAGTTTGAGCATGAACGGTTTGACAGTGACATGTCAGTACAGAGAAAAGTATGAATTTATGCTAGCCTATATGTTAATTATTAATGACATGTAGCCTAACCTTATGGGAGAGCCTTTTATCATTTATTCCCTAAAATGCGATAGTAACTAATAATTAGCCACCAGTACAGTAATACTAGAGCCCAGCCCATATAAACGCGACTTAAGTGTTTAGAAAAAGTACTAGCTTAGCCTTGTGTTAGCATTTGGTAGTATTACTTAGAGCTCACATAAATGCAGCGTAAGTGTTTAGAAAAAGTACTATCTTAGCTTAGTTTGGTAGTAATACCTAGAGTCCACATAAGCTAATTGTTTAGAAAATGTACTAGGTTAGCACTTAGCCTTGTGTTAGCATTAGTTTGGTAGTGTTAGCATAGTGTGGTAGTAATACTTAGAGCCCATATAAACAGGACCAAGTGTTTAGAAAAGGTACTACTTAGCCTTGTGTTAGTAATAGAGCCCACTTAGACTTGTGTTAACAGTTTGGTAGTAATACCTAGAGTCCACAAGCTAAGTGTTTAGAAAAAAATACTAGGTTAGCCATGTGTTAACGTTTGGTATTAATACTTAGAGCCCACATAAACTGGGCCTGAGTGTGTTTGGTAGGCAAGTGTAGCATGCCTACCAAATGCATTTATTAGGGGTGGCGAAGGTAGGAGTGTGTACAGGTAGAGACTCAACCAGCACAGTGTAGATGCTAGAGAAGAAGGGAGTAGGCCTATTACTAAAAACAAAGTGGTAGCAGTGGGGCAGCAGGGTTGAGTCTGTAGTGTGTGGATAAAGAGGGAAGTGGAACTGTTGAGTCTTCTTGAGGTGTTGGGCCTAATATGAAACTGTGATGGAGGGTGCCCACTTGATAACCACAATGACTTCCGCACACTCACTCACCCTGAAAGCTATAGGGTAGGCAGCTGGTGAATGTTGTTGCCTGTCTTATGGTGCTGCGGCTTTATGACGGTGTAGCCTGATGTTTTCTATGGTACTCATTTGCATGGTAGTATGTCATCCTGTTAAACCTGGGCCTCTATATGAATGCTCACCTTTTTGATTATGGCACAAGGGATAGTAACACCTTATCCTGTGTATTGATAAGTGTTAGTTACTATATAGTAAACACTACTTCTACTGTAATTTGATAGGTACTAGTGACTATTTTGGTTTAGTCATTTTTATGTTTTTCTAGGCTTAATGCATTAAATTCTAGTGCTTTTTTTTAATCATTTCTAGTTTTTCACGTTTTTGTTACTACTGCACATATCAATTTGTGACTGCACTTGTCAATTGATGAGTCAAAACTAGATGTCGATCATACAATTGTAGGTTTTACTAGTCTGACTGAAAATGTTGATAGTCACATGGAATATCAAGTAGTCATTGGAAAAACTACTCGTCCCTATACTCAGTAGCAACGGCTAACTCTGGAACATTCACTCATGAAAACTGGAATAGCAACTAGGCTTTAATAAATCGACGGCTTGGAGCCAAAGTAAGTGCGATTTTGGGTGAATATGAGTATTATATATCAATTGAAATGTCTCAGTGAGATCTTTTCAGTGCCAAAAGGACACAACTGAAATCATGACCCATAAGTTTTAATTAAACAAAAACTGAAAGCCGTAACAGTAAAAGTAGGGTTTTGTTTGCTGCCAAAAGGGCTAATCCTAATTAATATTCTAGGTCAATATTAGATGAATGTAAATATGTTAATATTCCCATGAAATACTTAGAACTATAGATTCAAAATGTTATTTTATAATGTTAGGAGTGTGAACTGGTCAAGAGGAGCTCTGATAGTAAGACTGCTGGTAGCTGAAGTTATCCCTCAGTGTTATGAGGAGTTTTACAGGTCTTTGAATGTGTCCCAGGACACATCAATAAGTGATGTGTCCTGGGACACATACAAAAATGTATTATACTAGCAAAAGAAAAAAAAAGTAGTAGTTTAGAATCAAAAGTCGTTTCTTATGTCTATAGAGGCTTATTAAAAAGGTTTATTAAAAGTTTTTAACAGAAAAAACGTATCAATTTGATATGTTCCATGTAGCCTCTACAATTTTAAAGGCCTTGGTGAAAGTTGCTGAGCATTACTTCAAGATAAAGATATTCATTCTGATCTTGTTTTATATTTCAGTGTTGATTGAATTGTAATTGCTAGATTTGTATTAAAATGAATGTGTTTTACAATTGTTTACTTACATACACCCATATTCTGCATGGCTGTATTGGGACAATGTTTGTGCCAAAAAGGCGTATTTCACTCTTTTGCCGTTTTTAAAAGAGTTAACAAATATAATTCAACTTAAACTGTAGCAGTATTGTTTTTATAGTAATGCTCAATCTGATAACACAAAAAGTTAAAATATTGTGCTTAGTATGTGGTAACAGCAGCTGATCCAAGTTTGATCAAAAATTGTTTTGGCTCTCCTGTAAAATCTACTATAACGCACTTACGCCCCTTTGGCTCCAAGCCCTCGAAATACTTTCTAGTAGCAAATTCATAATAACTAGTAGAATTGGATTAGAGACTGGTAAAAAAAAGAAAATAAGCATTATTGATTATTAAAAAAAAACTACTAACAAACATTTTATTGTAGATAGCCTCTACCTGGATTCCTGTCATGTTGTAGATATCTAAATGTCACAATGGTATATCGTTCTGACTTGTTATAAATTATGACTTATATGAGTGGAATTTGTCATGAGTTAAGGACACAAAAGTGACTAGACAAAATTTAATTACTAGTAACTATAAAATCAGTACTACAGTATTTATTAAATTGTGACTTGTGAAAACCGAAAGGTGATTAATCATAACCAAATTAGTCACAAGTTCCTATTAAATTACAATACAGCAACTAGTGAAAAGTAAACAAAAAATACAGTAAGTACTGACATGCATTTTAAGGAATAAATGATAAAAGGGCCTGCCATACGCACAGACTGAGACACTTTGGGGATAGAATTTGCCATTTCAAGTCAGTTATTTACTCATGATTTAATGTAGTGTTTGGACTGATATCATTTAGTACTTTGGACTAATTCATTTGCTGAAATTCATTTTCCCTGCAAGCTGCTTTTGTTCCGTCTTAACAGGTTCATCGACATGAGGAAACTACACCTCTGAAAATATATCAGTCACCAGCAACATGAGCTCCAAGCCAAGAGTAGCAATTAAATAATAAACCGTGATGATGAATTGCATCAGTCCAGAGTCCAGAGTTTGAAGTTGCATGGAGCTAAACTTGTTTTGCGTGACCAGAACTTTCACAAAACTTCAATTTCGATTTGTTTTAGCACTGCGCCAAGAGAAATATCACTCAGACATCCACACTATTGTTCTAACTCTTGTTGTTTTTCATATTTAGCTTTAAATGTCATGACTGCCTATTCAATATGTGTGTGTGTGTGCACATCATGAGACTGCTGGGGGACAGGAGAAGATAAGATGACACATTACAGTTTGTCTACATCAAACAGATTAGCGAATTCGATCTGTAAACAGACAGAGACGAGGAGAAGGGAAGAAGACAGATTTGTGTCAGCTTTGGGTGATTGTGGTTTACGTTACAGTGTAGCAGTCTGAGACACACGACACAGAGTGACTGTGTGTGTGAGTGTGTAGGTGTGTGTGTATGTGTGTGTGTGTCTCCTGGGGCCTTGTGGAGTGTCTCCTTCCGTCCAGACCAGACACTGTGGAGTAACCTTCTGTGGGTTTGCCTTTGAAAACGTATCTAGAGCAACTAGTTAAGCGACATATCTTCACTCACTGTCTTCTCTCTCCTCCCTCTTATGTCTTCTTTCTCTTCTCTGTGTACTCTTTAAATTCCATCCCCCCCTCCTCTTGCCTTCAGATCTCATCTCGAATCTTTTTGCTCCTTCATCTCAAAGGATTGCAATCACAGGAGTTTGGATTTTCTATTGTTCATTTTGCCGTCTGCTCTGTTATTTTGTCAAATCAGGGTTTAAAACTTTTCAATCCAAGACCAAAACATTCTGTAACTCAGGCTCATTAATACAGTATATATCAATATGATATGACTATAGCCATATGGGGACCCAACAGAAACAGACCCAAGACCTGACCCAGAAGTTTAAAAAACACTTTCTTACAATTAATCCTTGCAGAATTTTCTCTGAATATATCTTTGCCTCTGCAAAATATTTATATGGTAATTGTTAGTACTGTTAGTATGTCTGGAGCTGGTAGAGATTCAGTGTTTTTGGATAGCATTTCTAACCACTGGGCCACCCTCCCACCCAATAATTATTAGTTTGAACATGGCAATGCAGCTAATTTCTGAGGAATCTGTGGATGGGAAAATCCTTAATGTAGAATCTTTCACTTAGTAGTGAAAACTAAGTGGGTAAACTAAGTTTACCCACCTTTTTATTTGCGGAATTGTTTTTACCACCCTTTTTAGTCTGACATTAATCTTTATGACATAAATCCCAAGTATACATTATGGTAAGCAGCGTCAAACAGATCTTTTAAGGTAAAAAAAAAAGTAAATTAAAGATACATTTCTGACAGTACAATTGATTTTTGTTTATATTGGTGGTTATTTGCCTCATGATGATCACCAACTATTTATTTACCACTATATCACTGACTATCATGGTTTTCTAGTCATCATCCAACCAGCCAACTAAACATGCTTGATCACTCACCTGATCTCTCTCTCTCTCTCTCTCTCTCTCTCTCTCTCTCTCTCCTACAGCAGTTACACTGGTACAGGGAGACTTCGTGGAGCCCCCTCCCTCCCATTCCATGCGCTCCTTGGCTGAGGAGGAGACCATCCTGCCCTGCCACTACCAGTTAGACCCTGCGGAGGAGGAGAAGAATGTACTGGTGCAGGTCACCTGGTACAAGGAGAGGCCCGATGGCACCAAGGAGCAGATCATCGCCGCACATAACACCGACGGACAGACAAGTAGGTTGGGATTGTGGTCTAGCCCTACTGTTGTTCTAATAGGGATGGGACGATATATATTGAAAGTCAATATATCGCGATACGAAAATGTGACAATATGTATCGTGGGGCAGAAAAATGAATTGCAATATTAGCTCCATTTTATTCTGCTGTAGGAATCACAAATGCGATGGCTTGACCATCGCAATTTCACAAGCTCTCCATCGAAACTATATTATAGAAGAAGAAGCAGAAGAAATCCCTTCTATCTCTCTCTTTTACTTATATTCCATTTATTATCCTCACTCAACAAATTTTCAACTGTTAATAAGTGTTGATTTTTCAGTGACAAGTGTTGATTGGGGAGTTCTTTGTCCACTCAGAGAGCTGATCTGGCTCTGGGGCGGCTGTTCAAAACTATCATGAGTGTTAGAGTAAGTGATGGGTGTGAACTTAGTGCAATGTTGATTTTGACACTCTCTGAGTTAAATTAACACTGACAAATTTGCAGTATATGTGATCACAGGAATACGACCCTGACCTTTGGCACTGCTTAGTTTTGGTTGCTTGTAATGTTTGGTGATCTAGGAATTGAAGCTTATTCTATTGTTGTACTTATTGTGAGGTATTCTGGATAAGACTATGTGCTAAATGCCCAAAATGTAAATGTAATTTCAGACAAGAATGCAACTTAAACTGACAAAAGAAACCTTGAGGTCTGCTTTGTACTTCCTTGACTTATCTCTCTCCCTCTCTCTCTCTCTCTCTCTCTCTCTCTCTCTCTCTCTCTGTAGCGTCCGGGTTGTGGGCGAGCCGGGTGCGGTTCCGAGGCAGCGACCCCACCGCCGACTCGTCGCTGGTCATCATGAGCACGGAGCTTTCCGATGAGGGGAAATACACCTGCCACATCAGCACCTTCCCCGCCGGCAACTTTGAACGGCAGCTGTCACTCACTGTGTGGAGTGAGTCCCTCCCTCACTGCTCCACCATTTAATGACCATAGATTATCTCGGTGAAGTTTGGTGAAGATATGTTTTATGAGGATGAAAACTGTTAGCGATGACAGTACATACTTAACATTAGAGATATTCATCCTTTTTTGTGTGTCCAAATTGCATAACTTGATTCAATTGAATTCTACTGGTTCATGAATTTTGACTTTTCCTAACATTTGTCAGAATTGCCATAATATGGACTATGAAATAATGCAATAACTCATAAGAATAAGAAGAATGTAATAACTTAAGTTGCCACTATTATTATTACATCATCAGTTAAAAACACGACACCCCTTATAAGGTAATAATTGCTGGCTAATGTGATAATGTGATGTTATTCCATTATCTGGGAATTTATTACATTAATCAATCCATATAGAAAGACATTTTATTACATTTTGACAAGTTATTACATTATCCAGCAGTTATTAGATTATCAGTTGCTACAGGTGTTTTTCAGCACATCACAAATGATTCATATATAATGATTAACCATTGAAATTTGGGTTCTATGTTGCTTTACAATGACTTGATGAATAAGTTTTTATTCTATACATAAAGCATATTACTGACTAAAATATGAGGGGTCCAACTGACCTGTTGGCAGTTTTACTACATAATACAAACTTGTCTGCGTAAGTGGTAATAAAGATTTTGATTACTGATAGTAGCAGTTAGACCTTATCAGCACACTTTATTCATGACATAAGTAGTTCAAAGTTCTCTTAATGCCTGTAGGCACAGCTGACACTAACTTCAGAGCCTGGATAAGTGTTTTACTGTTACATTAGTTCATTGTATGATACATCAGACTGCTATTGTTCTCAACTCCCTGACATCTTCCCACAGCGTTTCCCATCTCCTCCCTGGAGCCCGTGATTCTGCAGGAGGGCCAGTCGTACCGCCTGGCCGCCTCCTGCCGCTCCGTGGCCCGCCCGCCGCCCCGCCTCTCCTGGGACACCGACCTGAACGGCCAGTCCAACAACCGCACCTCCGACGGCGGGGCGGTCTCCTCCCACTTCTCCCTGCACCCGCTGAGGAGCATGAATGGGAAGAAGCTGGACTGTCTGGTGTGGCACCCGGCTCTGCAGCGGCCCCGCAGGATCAAAAACAGCCTGGTGGTGCACTGTGAGTAAAGGCTTAAGTTGGTCTTTTGGTCCATAAAACACTTGGACAAATATATACACACACACACACACCCAAAGATGGACACAAATAAACAGAACAAACAGAAATCTAAAAGACTATAGTGCACTGCAAAAAAAGTCCATCTCAACAAGTCATCTAGTCTCATATTTAGCCTTCAGATGTTATTTTTCTTAAACAAAGAGAAAAATTCTGCCAGTGAGGTGAGACAACTCCACTTGTTTCCAATGCAGTTTCACTTCTTTCAGGAATTTTCTAGAAATTAATGTGTGTGTCACAAGTCAGCATAAGGCAGATCACTGCACTACTATCAAGAAAATGACACTTGATTCTACAAAATTCTTGAAACAAGTTGATTTGCATTGGAAACAAGTGAAATTATCTAACCCCAATGGCAGATTTTTTCACTTATTTAAAAAAAATTATGATTTTATGACTCGATAATAGACTAAATGACTTGTTAAGATGAAGATTTCTTTGCAGTGTGTTTCCACCTCCAAAGCTTCACTTACTGTTTTTATTATTGCAGTCCACCACAGCTACATCTAAAAGCCTGACATGTAAACACAATTTTAAATGTAAAAGCAGCTATTACATTTTCTCCTTGCCATCTTGATTCGCTCCTGTTTGCTGAACCAAATTAAGTGAAAGTATTGTAACCCCCCCCCCAACCCCCCCCCACCCCCCCAGTCCCCCCACATGCAGAGGTGTCTGGCTTCAACGAGGACTGGTACGTGGGTCTGGAGACAGCTGCCCTCAGGTGTGTGAGTGGAGGAAACCCCAAACCACAGAGTTTCACCTGGACCAGGTACAGGACCCGCCTCCCTCTCTGGCTGTCTGGATGACTGGGTGACTAACTGTCTGATGTGTCAGGTCACTGTTGCTGTTCTCGTAACTTCGTTAGTGATTTATTTTACAAGGAATAGTCATAATTGAAGACTTCAAATGGGATGTTCAGTGCGGTCGCACTCAGGTCATTTTCAAGGATGGAAGTAACTAATTACATTTACTCTTGTCAGTGTAATTGAGTAGCTTTTTTGTTCCTTTTTTTTCGTTGCTTTTTTTTCCTTCTAGAGTTGCATCCGGCGCTGTTCTCTTTTGTACTTACTCTTGTACTTACTCTTTTACTCTCTTTTGTACTCCTCTGCCACTTTTTAGTTTTGCTCAAGTAGTTTTTTGCCTTCAAACTTAAGTAAACCTTTTTCAGAGTAACAAATCTTCTACTTGACTAGGCTATTTTGGTACTTTTTCCGCCCCATCTTTAATGTCACTGTGCTACTGCAGACTTCAGTGTCTGATCTCGAATAAGAAATCTATGAAGGTAATCCAAAGCAATAAGAACATAGTGGGGTGGAGCTCATGTGTGTCATGAACTTTTCTGTTCCACATGTCTTATTCAGCCACAAAGTCTCCGCTTTGTCACCTTCTGATTTTGCTGCCTCAGTGGAAACTGACAGATTCCAAATGCCATGTGTGTGTCATTTATGCCAGCGCCACATTACTGCCCAGCAGTAAATCCTCAGGAGGCGTTTGACGTAGATTCCTGCGGTTCTCCTGTTTGAGTCACCTGGTGTCAACTCAAAGCCATTTCCTTTGGTGCGTTAAGGCATTCTCGGGGTGTGGTGTAACGTTTGGCCAGAGAAATGAGAGCTGTGAAAAGCGTTTCGATAAGGAATGGCTCCCATCAAATTATGAGAAGCGACAGTTAGGCCCGAGGGGAAATTCTTCACACTCTCTCAGGCTGTACATGCCGATAAAGTTTAAAGAGAAAAATGTAAAAGAGTAAAAATGGTTGGTGAGGTTTGAGGAGCCTTTTCCTTTGACTTGTTATTGCCAGATCAGGAGGTACCTGCTATTTGCCACCAGATCTTAAGCCATTAGTCACAGGAACACACCTTGAGAAAGACGGTGTTTGTGAGTAAGGCTTACCAGACACACGCCATGCATGCAAGCATACACACTCACACATGTGCGTGCACACACGCACAGATCCACTCCTTCTTTTTCATGTTAAGTCAGCACTCAAATCTCTTGTTACAATCAACCTCTCCTTACTCATGCACTCCGTTCACGTCCACACACACACACACACACACACACACACATGCATGCACGGCGGCTGTGGCAGTGGGCAAACCTGTTGGCTTTGTCAATGCAAAGCGGCAGGTGAAGTAATAGCGGGTGTCACAGTGTCATGTTGCAGCTTGCGCCGAGAGCAGACAGAGGAGACAGTTTCACACGAAGGAGGGAGGAAGAGGGGGATGAGAGGAAAGAGAAAGGGATGAGCGGCCCCAGAAAGGACAGAGGGGAACTTGTAGGGACGGGTAGACGGAGCGGGTGGGAGGAGGAAGAGGAAGTAGAAAATGTGGATTTGTTTTTTTATGTTATCACACAGAGTGTCTGCATAGGCTATGTAAAATCAATGGTTCCTCTTTCCTATTGGTGATAGGGGTTCATTCAAAAAACCCAAAACTGCACTGTGGAATAGCTGTAGGTCAACATAGCCACATTTGAATTAAAGCTCAGGTTTGTTTCAGTACATATGGTGCTGTAATGGTGGTGATACACCAGGCATGTTTGGGGGAAATGTGGATTGGAAATGTGCCTGGCAACAGGCAACAAAGACATTAGGGTCAGAAATCTATTCAAATCCATCTGATCAAATGTGCGTAAAGCAAAAATGCTGACGCAACACCTAGGATAGTGTTGTATCAGAGTTTCCAAACCAGTTGCCTCTGGAACTCTGTGGTGGTTCCATACAGTTTCTATGGAATATTATTGGACCATAAAATGTAAGCATCAAAATTAGAAGTTGTAATCCATGACATTTTCATATGCATAAAATGTCCATTTTGCTTCTACTAACACAATAGTGATTCAACCTGTAGCCAGTTCATGAAAGTTTTTACATTTACTGTTCTAAACACCTGGTGTCTGGTAGGTCTTTTCTGGGAAAAATCCTCTTGCGCACAGGGAGTGATGAATTTTACGTTTCCAGTTTGTTTGGAATAAATAGAAGGAAAAAGACGTCACATTACCGCCCACACTGTTTGATTGACAGGTGATCTCTGGGAAGTGCAGTGCAGAAACACCACAGCAATGAGTGATTAGTACCCCAAATCAGAAAAACTCATCTCATTAAACATGTAACCACATAATATAGCCTGCCTTTATTACTGTAATAAGTGGACATCTAAATGCATGCATCATAGCAATACAAGTTAAATGTAAATTTGTTTTGCATTTGTGCCATTTGCAGAAAGGGTGGAGTGTTGCCGGAAGGTGTGATCCCTCACCCTAATGGAACACTAGCTTTTGGGCGACCCCTCAGCTCGTCAGATGCTGGCACCTACCAGTGTGTGACGAAGAATGAAGTCGGGACGGGGAAGGCAGAGGTGAAGGTTACTGTGGCAGGTAGGTGACAGCACTGTCAACACGAGAGACTGAGACTTGTTATAGGCTAATAATGCTAATAATACATACTGTAAGTATAGATGTATGCATGTGCCTACCTACATACCTGCCAACTTCCCTGCTGTCTATCTGCCTACCCACCTACCTACCTATCTACCTACCTACTAAAATACCTACCTACCGACCTACCTACCTACCTATCTACCTAATAAAGTACTTACCTACCTACTAAAATACTTACCTACCTATCTACCTACCTACTAAAACACCTACCTAACTACCTACTAAAATACTTAATCTATAATCTATAATAATTATCTATCTATCTTCCAAATATCCACATCATAGTCCCTGAAGAAATAACCTCATCCACTTCCACCAATCAAATCCCATCCAGCGATAAAGAATCTTACACTTTATTCATTCTTGCATGACAAACTGTTTACGAATGTGTCGTCCTTTCCCACTCACCAGCAGAATCCCGCCAGACGGATCTACTGTCCGAAAATCTGCTGATGATCATTGTGGGGGGCGTGGCCGGCGGGCTGCTCATCTTGATGCTCATCATCGTCATCACCGTCACTTGTCACCACAAGCGCAAGAACAAGAAGCTGGAGATGGAGCTCACCGTGAAGAAGTACGCTGAGACGACATGATGTTTAATTAAAATACAATGAGATGAGATGAAACTTTAATGATCCCCCGCGGGGGAAACTGGGTCGTTGAATATAAGAATGGAGCAAATGAGGGGTATTAAACATAATGCAGCCGACAGTTACAACGCTAGAGCGTGTCAAGTAGAACTAGAAGAATGAAAAGTGTGAGACAGACGAATAAGAATAACAGCATGTATGCAAGATGTGCACATTAACAGCAGTAGAGTGTACTGAGGCAAAGAAACAAATGAAAAATATGTATGGGAATATGAAGACAGGCAGCATACTGTATATACTGGATGTTCAAAATATGCACATTGTAACTGAATAGATTCCTCTGCTTTCTTTAACTATTTATATTTCTTTCTCGTTTTGTTCTATCCATCTCTCATTTGTTCCCAGGGAGGAAATAAGCACTCTCTCAAGACAAGCTTCCTTCAGAAGAATTAACTCAGTCAGCACAGACGCCAGAGGAACGGTAATACTGTTAAACTGCTCTATTCACATTGAATGCATTGTCCTGCTGCAGCATTGTGCAGTTTGTGTATGACCTGAGTGAGACCTTCAAGCCATTGATCACAGATCTAAGATCAGCATTTAATCAGCATTATAGAGTTACACTTGCAAAGGGGACTTAATCCTTATTTAGTAATCCTACTGTGACGATACAGACCTAAGACATACTAAACCTACCTAACTAAGACATACTCTGCTATATGACCATGGATCTCTGTTGGGAATGGCAAGGTATTGCACTCAATATACCTTAGTCTAAGTGAGTCCAAATTTGATCTAGTAGTTTTATCATGATAATGGAGATCTAGCAAAAATTGCCAGAAATAAGGGCAGCACTCACACTAAGCTCATAGTTTGGTGACCTACGTCTAACAATTCATCCCATTGACCAAATTATAATATCTTGTCAGTCATCAGTCATTGCTCCACTTACATTATTTCCCAGAAATTTAGTGGACGTAAATGGGTTTGGAAGCTTTGGTGGCAGATAACATCAGATGCAGGGCTTTGCCACAGCTTAGGGTTTAGGGTTTTTGACGTCCCTGTACATGACGAGATATTAATGGATTCTCATCTTCAGGCCCACAGCTAATCCACCCATCCTTCTGTTTCCATTCCAGACGGAGGAACACCTCCCTCTGAGGGTGGAGGGAACCCTGCGGACCAGCCTGTCTTCCCTCGGGGTCAGTCTACGAATCTATCTATCTCTGCATGCAGGGCCAGGGCCGGGAACTGAGGCTTTACTGTCCAGATGCCAAGCGGCTAAGTTCTGAGCTGGCAGGCAACTCTTCTCATTTCTAATCTAAATGTAGAGCATCTCACATAATAATAATAATAATACACATCATATTTGGGCTGTCTACTTGCCTCTTTCCTGGGGCCTTTTGCTTCAAGAACATTGTGGGTTCATTTCTTCAAGCATAACCAATCCTCCCTATTGTACGACACAGTGCTCATGATTGAACTGGCACGCAGTGCATCAGTAGCTTTACTTTGTCCATGGTGTCATTTATTAAAGCTGACCTGAACCATAGTGTGCTAGAACAGATAATTCCAGTCCACATTTTCCATATGATATGATGGAAAGTGTATAATTTGAAGACTCAATACCAGGCTAAATTACTTGTTAAGATATTTTGCAATGTGATGCTCTTATACAGAGTTCAACAGTAAAACAAGCTTAAATCATTGAAGATCTAAAACTGGGTCAGTGCTCTCTCACTCAGCTCAAGTTGGTTTCGATACAGTACAATCTAAATGTGTACTAATCAGTGTTTGTTCCTGTGCTGACAGGAGCAGGCTCGCTGCCGAGACAGCCGATCTACCATCTCAGGTGGGCGGGGAGGAGGAGGAGGAGGGCTGGACTACCTGGGCCGACCCGTCCTGCACAACAACTCGCGGAGGGGAAGAGAGCGCGCTCTGGATAGAGACGAGGAGAACCGACTCAGAGTGGAGTCATATGTGAGAAACAGCACCATATCGTTGGTAAGTGTGTATGTGTTTGAGCATGTGCGCCTGCATCTATGGGCATGTCAAAGCCCAAAGAATTCCCAGTATCCAGCTTATTAAACTCGGCATACTTGCCCGACGATGATGCAGTTAAGAGTTTTGTCTCCCTTGTGCCTCTGCAGCAGGAAACCCGTCTCCACCCGCCTCTCATCCCCTCTCCCTTCCCAATGGTGCAGTCCACCGAGCTTCTGAGGCAACTCAACGGCAGCGCCATCATCCCGAGTGATGGGGGGTCGGTGCCGGGGAACGTCAGCAGGAATCAGCAGCACTCTCCTATGAGCTGCAGCTACCCGCCGGTAACGGACGATGAGGACGAAGAGGACGAAGGTCTGGGGGGTCTGATGTGTCCCGCGAGCCAGGAGCGCCCCGACGACCAAGACAGCGAGACCAACAGCTCCCAGGTGTCTGAAGCGCACAGTCCAAGCATCCGCTTTCAGCACACTAATGGCACGCTGAGGCCCAAACCCCGCCCGAACCCCATTGTGATCAGTCCGCATGCCTCCCTCATCCACAAGGCCCAGATAGTTTAGCAGAAGAAGAGGCGACACTACAGGAATGGCCAGCTCAGGTCTTGGAGGGGGTTCAGGTATGGATAAGGGCATAAGCGAGGTTTGGTTCCAGCTCGGAAACAACGAACCTGATTACGAGTCACCAGCATCACAAACAGCTTGTGGTTCACTATGCAAAATGTGGACCTAGACTACACTGCTGCATCTTCTATATTGTGTAGCGACGCCGTGCAATTAAACAATGTCTTTAAAGGAAAAATCCACCCTAAAACAATACCTGTTTAAAAACAGCTATTGGCAATTTCTGGGACCATTTTGTTGTTTGTAGTGTATTTTTCTAATTCCCGTGGGTAACTGGCTAAACGTAGACGACGTAACGCCACGTTGAGATATTTCGAGCACAGCTATACAATGGAGTTTGACAGCAGAAACTTTTTCAACTAAAACATCAACGATACCGTAAATGTCAGGTTTAGGTGTCAGTCCCTCAGATCCCCTAGAAGGTCCCTCTAGAAAGAAAGGGCTTCTTTCTAGATTCTCCGTTTTGTACCAACGTTCATCATACAGGGAGAAATCCATTGTAGAAGAAGAAGAAAGACCAATTTCTCCACTGACAGTAGCCTCAATAGACCAAAATGCAATGCAGCCACAAGACATGTTGTGTTTTGAGTTAGGGGGTGTGAGTCTCACTTTTTCTCAACCGGAAAGCTTCTCACTCCGCTATCACTATTGCTCTCTCCAACTACACATTTAACTCACAGCTGAATGCAACAAGTTCATGCCTGTTCTCTGGGGGTTACTGTAAGTCATCCTGGGACATGTAGGAAATCACTTGCTGAAATAGAACTAGACAAGGCCAGTTGAGGGAAAGTGGGTACACCAAAAAAGTAAATTCCAGAACTTCATCACAAAATGACTCCTGGAATGCGTTGAACAGTCACAGATTGATCGTACAGTGTAAGAGTATCTGAGGGTGGATTTCTCCTTTAATGGTGTTCAATGTGTCAATAACTGTGCCTTGAGTTCCTTACTCAGCATGCAGTGAGCTTTGGGATCTGACCCAAAGCCATGTGGTTCTTCTCCTGCCACACCTGCAACCTGCATACCTCCATATTGTCCTACTATTCCTCCTCTTCCTCGTGCCTTTGCCTCAAACATTGAGACCGTTTTGATCGGATAAAGATTCTGATTTATTCCCTACAGCCAAAGACTAATGTGCATCTACGCATTTGGCAATCTGTAAATCTGTACAATATGCAAATGAATTCCATTTAAAATATTAGGCAATATTTTTTACTACCAGACTATCACCATATCACTCTATGTGTACTATTCACATCTTGACTCTTGAACTGGAGACCCTGTTCTCAAAAAAACTACGTTAAGATGCCACAACCATGGACAGATCTGTATTTGCAAAGTTCCTCTTACCTGCTGGAGTTTTTCAACATCCAAGACGCCTCTCCAAGAGGAATTTGACATGGACTGTTACAGATTTTTTAATACTGTGGCAAAACTTAGCACATATTTTCTGTTGCAAGTTTTGTTTTCTGTGGATTAACTGTAATGTATGCTGAGTATTGTTCTGTTCTGTTACAGCCGTGACACAGGGAATGCAATGTGCCAAAGGAAAAATACAGAAAAATCTATTTTGCTGTCTTGGCAAATATGAAGTATTATTGTGTTGTACACACACATGTATTACAATGTATTGTTATTGTTTTTATGTGTCCAACCTATTGTAAATACTCTCTTGTTTCAGGAACAAATCTCAAATGCCTTGGCTTCGAAATTAGACATTTTTATTGTTTGGGATTTAAGGATGTTGGAACAGTCAATGTTTTCAAGGAAAAGGCAATTTGCTCTCTATTATTTTCTAGCACCAACAGTAAAGGCCATCAGCTGAATGGTGTTCCATTTGAATGTAGGCTGATGTATTTGTTATAGACAGTGCCCCCTGATGTGTACTGCTGGGAAGTGCAGGGACCTGATTGAGCCTACATACTGCAGAACTACTGAGCTATGAAAGACTTTGCATTCCACTGGGATGTTGGAAAATGACCAAAGTGCCTGACTTTTCAAACGCAGCATTTATCAAGGGATATGTATGGGTGTATGTTGTTGGGTTGAAATAAACTTCCAGGGTTTTTATACATGAACACTTGACTTTAATTATGTGTTAGTCCTATTTACAGTAGAGTTGTCTCTTAGGTAAACGGTGCCATGTTTGGATCATCCCAAAATTTCTTGGCTTTCTTCTGTTCTGCCAGGAAATCATATTTTGAAATTTCTTAGGACAGCTAGGAATGTTTTTTGCAGGTGTTAGATCAGCAGTTCCCAAAATGGGGTTCGGGACCGCCAGGAGTCCTGGAGGGGGTTACAGGAGGTCCTTAGCAAAATGAGTAATAGTTTAATTTTACTATTATTGCATTCACTTGAGATTTGCATGATGAGAGAATGCGTAAGGATGACTG
Source organism: Centroberyx gerrardi (assembly GCF_048128805.1). Taxonomy (NCBI): domain Eukaryota; kingdom Metazoa; phylum Chordata; class Actinopteri; order Beryciformes; family Berycidae; genus Centroberyx; species Centroberyx gerrardi. The sequence goes on from NC_136019.1 coordinate 17,990,173, forward strand.
TTTTGATTATTTTAACTCCCCCACTCACCCCATCTATAGTATATAGACAGTTATTCTATATTAAATCAGAACTAACAATGCAAATCTTATGAGATGGGGCCCCTTAGGACAAAGTGTTATCAAATTTGGGATCCTTGCCCTATTCCCTATCTATTTTTGGGTTCTTGACATCAAAAGGTTTGGGGTGCCTGCCTTAGTTCTCTTGGGGCCCCTTAGTTCTGGAAGTTATTCAGGTCAAAAAAGGAGATGGGCCCTGTATGTATATATGTGTGTGTGTGTGTGTGTGTGTGTGTGTGGGGGGGGGGGGGGGGGGGGGGGGGGCAAACATGCTTAAATAAATAAATAAAAGAATAAGTTAATGAATGAATAGATAAACAAACAAGCAAATAAACAAATATTTGGGGTGCCCCTCGACTCGACCCGGAAGTGTGGAATGAATGAGGTCAGGCAGAAGGAGGAAACAGAATTCTACAGCTAAGATGGCGGAGGAGCAGCAGGAATCATCACAGGGAGAGATGGAGGGTAAGAGAAACAGTCACAGCACAAAATATCAAACCAGTTATGCGGTCAGTTGTGTTGCAAGTGAACCCCACGGCCGTGCGCGTGCCTGCTCGGCGTTTTAACAGCTGTCCTCCCGGTGGAAGGGGAGCCGACATGCAGCGATGAGGGGGAGACAGAGGCCAAAGCTTGTTGGCTAGCTAGCTAACGCTGCTACACAAAGAAGAAAACGCATGTTTAGCGACTAAATGAACGAGCAACGTTGATTGACAGCGCAAGATTTTTTGAGTTTACGAAATTTTAAAAGGAGAGACTCCGTAGTAAGGACTGGGCGCCCTCTATTTGGTTGCCAAGCCGTTTTTATTTGTCGTCAACAGGATATCAGTTTTGTTTTCGAATCAGGTTCGAGCTTAGCCAAGTTTAGCTGGCTGACGCTAGCCGGCTACGTTTCAACTGTCAACATCACAGACAGACACAGTCAGCAATAAAGGGGTGTGTGGAGTAATTAAAACAAAACAACCACGACATAATAGCTGTCTTGCCACCTGCTGATGGCATTTAACAACCAAATTCAGTTAATTGTAAGACTGTCCCTTTTCTCAATCGGTTCATTATTGAAAATATTCTTGAAAACCATTAGTTTGTTCACGAATGGAAGCATCAATGATAATTGCTCGTAATGGCTAACTGAACAGGCATAAGTTTACACAACATTAATGCTTGTTAAAAAACACAGCATTACACATTACCATGATCACTTAAATAAGGGTAGCCTAAGTCTGAGGATTATCTTTCTTAGAAGCTTGTTAATGTCAGAGTCTGAGGAAAATACAGTCCTCCTGATACATGCTGTTCTTTCTTGTATGGACAAAGGTCACGCCAAACTCAATTTACAAATCTAGCAGTTTAATGTTGCCTTGTTTATTGGCAAAGCTACACACCTGGATGAATGACTTGAGACCTTTTAATAATTGTTAGGAGCCAATTCAACATAGTTCAGAACACCAGCAGCACTAATTTCAATAGATTTTCAACTTTTATAATTTATTTGCCTCTTATTCCCACAGTTATATTGAAATAAAGAAGTGCTGCTTGGTGAATTATCTATATGCTGAATGTACCAGAAAACCATAACAATTTATAAAAGGTCTTAGGTTTTGTTCTACCATGTATTTACCTTTGCTGATAAGCAAGGAAACATTAAACTGCCAGATTTTTGAATGGAGTTTGGCATGACAGTATTTCCATACAACAGAGAACAGTACTAAATTGTGGTGATGGGAGACAAAATTTACATTTCAGTGTAAATCCATATCTGATCTAATGAAGGTTATTGGGCCCAGATGCTACATATCACATCAAAAAGGCTTTTATGGAATGCCACCCATCAGTGACAAAGTATGAGCTCTGTCACCCTGGTGGCCTATCGGTGTCCCTCATGAATATCTAGTCCTGAACCCCCAGAGACACCACTGTTAATTTGTCCCCCTTCTCTTGCAGGAGTGAACTGCCTTGCATATGACGAGGCCATTATCGCTCAACAGGATAGAATTCAGCAGGAGGTGAGAAACGGCCTTTTATTGGCAGCAGTAACTTTATTATGACAGGTATTATAAACCAAGGTGATTTACCATGCTTTCATACCGCGAGCAACACATCAACAAGGCACCGGAAGTCCATTTGTTTACTGAAAACTGACCTTTTCGCCGTCAACAGCCAGTAAGATCTCTGCTCTTTCCTGTTTCCCTACTAATGTGACTTCATTTCATGAACAATAGTTCTGCCTGGAAAGTGCAAAATGTACAAAAAATTGATTACAGACATTCAAAGCTTCCCAATTCTCTACAACTTTTTATTTCAAAGACTACAGGAATAATTTAACTTGGCTGTTGGGGTTGAAAACATCAAAATACTGGAGGAAAATAATGTCATAGCTTATTTCTGTAATGTTAACAGAACGTATCAAACTTGGCTGCAGAACTATGACTTCTTATTGAACAAAGTTGGCTTATAAAAACAAATATAATACAACACAAAACTACTGTAAGAATATATTGAAGTGTATAAATGCATTGGTTATTTTTCCAAACTTCGTAGCTTCATGAAAGCAATACATAGATACAATCGGAGCCTCTCGCACCACCCACAATTAGTAGGAATAGAGCGCCACATTAACCAAGTTGCTTGCAGTGTGAACACCATTAATGTTCATTTTTTGTGTGTGTGTATATGTCTAGATCGCCACCAGTAACCCGTTAGTGTCGGACAGACAGGAACTGTCGGTGCTGCAGAGGGAGTATGCTCAGGATGACACAATTTATCAGCTCAAGATCAAGGTCAGTGCAACCACACCGACCGCTCTCAGATTACTGCGCCCAGATCAGGGCACAAATCCCTCCACAGACCGGGGCTTCACTGTCTCCAGAACCTTCTCCCGACAAAACGGTTTATGTAAGGAATTTCATTGGATGTGGTTGTATTTTATAATTGTCAGATTTTGTGTTCTTTTGTTTTTTTGATCAGGACCTACACAAAAAATACTCGTACATTCGTAAGACGCGACCAGATGGGAACTGTTTCTACAGAGCCTTCGGCTTCTCGCATCTCGAGTCCCTGCTAGACGACAGCAAAGAGCTTCAGAGGTGAATGTCATGATAATTCCTGTTGGGGCTGTAGCAGTAGCAGCTGGTCTTGGTCTCTATAGAAGTCATTCCATCTATGATCTTGGACTCTTCAAGCCAATTTTGACTCAGTCATGGCCATGCTGGGTGCCGATTCATTTATATATGTTTTTTTTAATGTATTTATTTATTTATTTATTTATTACCTAACTATAAAATGATACAAATGCTGTCACCTAACATTTAGGTGTATCCTGCTATGATCTAGACTTGGATTGACTAATGTGGTCTTGACAACCCTGATCCCCACTGTCTGTAGCTTATCATACCTTCCTCTCGTGTGGGTTGGGTTCTGTGGTCTTGTTGCGGTAAAAAGCTGTGTATCTTTTCTGTTTGTCTTGGCTCTGCACTGTTTTCAAGTGAGGTTAAGATTTAAGTACTTCGATGATTGCTGTATTCATGGCTTTACTGAAAACATGTTTGTAATGTCTCTTCAGGTTCAAAGCAGTGGCAGCTAAAAGCAAACTGGACCTGGTTAATGAAGGCTTCACTGAGTTCACCATTGAAGACTTCCACAATACTGTGAGTTTCCTGCCCAGGGAACACAAAGACATTTTACAAGACATTACTGTTTATCTTATACAAACACAGTTGCAGGTCTGTTCTCTCTGAAATTTTGGAGTTTAGAAAAAAAAAACAAATTGGTGACACGTTCTTGGCTTTCTTTCTCAACAATCAGAAGCCATTATTTTGTTTCTTGAAATAAAAACATGGTGCATATGATGGATTGAGTTTCTTGCATCGTTTCCAGAAACACAATAATTGATGGATTAATGTAATTGCAAATGAAAACTATAATATTTATACAATCTTGCCGTATAGTAGATTTCTTGCCCCGTTTGATATAGTGTTTGATGGAGTTCGAATAATGTTATCAGAATTTGCTCTGTCTGGCTAGTTGCCCTGCCAACTACGAACGGTCATTTGCCAAGATGCATGATGTATTTGCTCAGTTGACAGGCAAACGTGTTAACGGCCAAGAGGAAAGTAAGCAGTTTGGCAAGCTAAACTCAGACACACCAAACAGATGATATAAATAATGCCCCCCCCCCCCCCCCCGCGCTCCACCCCTCTCCTCCCAGTTCATGGACCTGATCGAGCTGTGTGAGAAGCAGCCGGGCCTCCAGGAGCTGCTGAACTCCTTCAACGACCAGAACGTGTCGGACTATGTGGTGGTGTACCTGCGGCTGCTCACCTCAGGCTACCTGCAGCGGGAGCACGGCTTCTTCCAGCACTTCATAGAGGGAGGCCGCTCCGTCAAGGAGTTCTGTCAGCAGGTGGGTGCTTCACTTCCACTTTTATGTATAGATGAGAAAGAACTAATGTAAGTCCAAACGACTAGGCAATTAGTAAATGCTTACGAATTGTTCATATGTGGCAGGATGTTTGTCGTTTTTCATTTGTTGTGTTAAAATGTGGGCGTGTGAAGCCCTTTGAGACTGTAACTATGGTTTAGGGCTTTACTAATTTGACATGACTTGTGTAAGTGTGTGGGCTTTCTTAGATGCATAGAAGTTGATTGAGCTTGTAAATGAAACGTTCAATTGTCATGCAGCAATTTGTGAACAAAAGTGTGCCTTTCACTGGCAGGGAACATCTGTGGTGGAAATGAAAGATGAACACTCTCTTCACCCTCAACTAACTATAGTCAGTGTGCCTTTGAGGAAGGAACTCAGTCCCCAACTGAGTGCCATCACATTGTAGCTGATCAGTGGCTAATTATGAGCCTGGAATTATAAGGTTCTGTCTGACTTTTTTTTTTTTTTGTCGGACCATCAAGCGGGCCAGCTAAGAATACTCCTGTCCCTAATTGACTGACTCCCCATTGTTGAAACGCGCATGCGTTGCTGTGTGTAGGCCATTGAAATAATTAATCTACGTTTACCCTTGAGCTGTCGTTTGTTTAAAATACTATACCAAAATTGATTTAATTTGATGCAGTAATTTAATCCAATTTCCCATTGAAACTGGGGTTACCTCATTGTAAAGATTGACCTTACAGAGTTATAAGGTTCTATCTCTGTTTGGACCCTGTTAAAAAAATTCTAATCATCCTAAGATGTTCATATTTTGCCTTAAGAGTACCATGTGCATGCAGGCTTTGTTGAGCTATTTCAATACATAACAGTTTTGCCATCTGGAATGTCAAAACTTTGATGCTCAGTATCTCAGTGCTGCACTCTACCCAGATAGAACCTTGAAATTCCAAGCTCACATAATGGCAGGAGACTGTGGTTGTACAGCGCAAAGAGTGTGTGTGTATCTGTATGAGTGTGAAGCAGGGCGTTGCTCAAAAAAAAGAAGACTACTTAGTCAACCGTCCCTGGGTAAATACAGGTAGGAAAAATATAAGTATGACCACAATGTTCAGTGTCAAACCATTGATGCACAACTGTGAAAACAAACTCACCTTGTTTATCCCTGTCGTCCGCTTGTCCCTTTTCAAGGAGGTAGAGCCCATGTCTAAAGAAAGTGACCACATTCACATCATCGCCTTAGCCCAGGCCCTGAACGTGTCCATCCTGGTGGAGTACATGGACAGAGGAGAGGGGGGGACGGTCAATCACCACGTCTTCCCCGAAGGCAGCGACCCGCGCATCTTCCTCCTCTACAGACCCGGCCATTACGACATCTTGTACAAATAACAGCCTCCTGTCCGCGGCCCTCCTCCTCCTCCTCATCTCCCCCCCCCCCCCCCCCCCCCCCCACTGTAGGCGACAGCAGTGGGTTTAAAAAAAAAAAAAATACTTCAGCAGCCACGTCGACGATGCATACATCTGTGTACGAAGATGACACTCTTGTATTTGAGGGGAAAAAAAAAAAAGATAAAATCACGATACATACCTCCTCCCCCACTCCCAAGTTTTTTCCCTAATCATCACAAAATGGTTAATTAAAAAAAAAAATCTTTGGAAAAATAGAAGTGACTCCAGGCATTTAGAGTTGTACAGGTTTTTTTTTTTTTTTCTTTTGTGGTTGTAAATGTTATCTACTTGCTTTTTGTTGGATTCTTTTCCTTTGTTACACTGCGTTTCATTGAGTTTTATTAAAGGGATTTACATCTTATTTCTCGTGTGTCGTGCTTTCTAGAAGAGCTGAGCAGCTTTATGTTGGTCAGCAAACAATTTCTGCAGTTACTGAACTCTCAGAACACCTGCCAGCCTTTGACTGATGATAAGCAAAGTAATGGAAAACAAAGACAAAGAATGTTAAATACAGCGCTTGAAAATAAATTGAGAAGTTTTGGCAGTGACTGGTAAGTTTCTTTGCTCTACCAACCATATTTCCAGATAGCCAACCTGTGTTTGAACATGACTGGTCACTTAGAAATTATATTGGCCGTTGACATACTGAATACACATACTGTAGTCTTTTTTTTATACACAAGAACATCTAACAACATTAATAGTGTATTAAAATTAGCACAAGGGAAAAGCAACAGTGTTTACATCACAAAAACGGCCTACAGACAGCTGTCTGTTCTGCATGCTGTTTGTTTACACCTGCACTTACACATGCGCAGTCGTCTCACTGCTGCAGCAGTACTTTAAGTAGCCAAAGATCGTCAATCAATCGAGTTTGCGAAGATGTATCACTCAACAGAGGGGAAAAACGTCCCTCTTAACCCTCCCCTCACGAATGTACTCTCCGGTTACCATAGTGACGGATTTTGTGCAGACCTGATACAAACTTGGCTTTCTCGAATACCACTCACAACAACAACATCGTTTTTTGCTCTTGGTGTTAATCATTGCCTTCAGTGTGTGTAATTTAGCACAACTAAACTTTGGATGTGTTTTATGGGAAGATATCTGAATCGACAGGCCATGTGCTACCGGAAATAGGGGCAGAGTGAGAGCTCTTTGCTGCTTGCCCCTCTGGTGTTGGGTAGAGCGCGTAGAGAAAGGCAGGAAGAATGTCTCTGTCCTCAAACATAACCATGTCAGGCAGGAGGGTAGCGAAGTTATTAACTGCGGCATATGTACGTCACCATTCCTCTCTTACAAGTACGTTTGAACCTGGGAGAGTTAACTGTTTTGTACCTACTGAAATGTTATTTAGTTTTCTCAAGTATCACCAGTGCTGTCACCGCAGCGAACACATGGCAATGCTAGCTAGCTAGCAGCTACAGCTAGCTATGACTGGTTGAATAGAGTCCTTGGACTTCTTGAAGAAGTTCTACTCCTAATGTCACTTGACGTTATGTGCTGTATTATGCGCTTTGTCTACTGTTTGTTGTACGGTAGCCCCGTTACCTTGCATATTCGTAACGAAAGAAAGTCCCACCAAACTCCATTCACAACTCAATTTAATATGACCTTGCAAAGGTACATAGCTCACAACTTTATTCAGGACCTTTTCTGAACAATTGGAAGCCACTCTTAAATTAGGAATACTTATAAGCAGCACTTTATTTCACTAAATTTACAAGTGGTAGAGTTGTTTTTTTCTTATTCCCACAAGAGCAGCGTGAATTGTTTTTAATAGTTGAAATTTTGCTGCTTGTTTATGCCGAATTGAACAGTGGCCTCTAAGGATTCTGAAAATGGCCTTGAATCATATTTTATGAGGTAGGCTATGTAATTTTGCTGATAAGCAAGGCCACATGGAATTGCCAGAGTTTTTGAATGGAGTTAAGCATGAGCTTCTCTTCATACAAGAAAACGCACAGGAAGGAACAAACGTGTTGGGGGCTAGTTGTGTGGGTATGTTGTATGTTAATGCTAATGCATATTACATACCAGTCTTCTGTTTTTGTGCTCAGCTGAACTGATCGAAAACATGGATAAGAAAGCAACCTGGGACCGATTCTACACCGAAAACAGCAGCAGGACGCCCAACTTCAAGAACTTTGAGTGGTTCTTTGGCTTTGACTCAGTCCGGGACTTCATCATGCCCTTCCTGCACGCAAAGTCCCACCAGGATTCCCTGCTCCAAGTCCTGGATATGGGCTGTGGCACCTCTGCTTTGGGGCCCTGCATATACAAACACTCTCCTTTACCTGTCCGGGTCACGTGCGCAGACATCTCCCCCATAGCTGTGCATCTGATGCAGGAACACGTCCGAGCCAAAGCCATCGAACCTCACCACCCTTCGTCCCAGCTTGAGTTTTTAGAGCTGGACTGCACACAGCTCCACGGGTGCTATGGGTCTGAGAGTGTGGACCTTATAGTGGACAAGGGTACCACAGATGTCTTGTTGCGGTCTAAGGAAGGGCGAGGGAAGGCCGGACAGGTGCTGAGGCAGTGCCTGAAGGTGTTGCGGAGCTCTGGGTCTCTGCTCCAGTTCTCCGACGAAGATCCTGATGCCAGGCTGCTGTGGCTGGAGACCGAGGGGCAGGAGCCGGGGGTGCTGGCAGCGGACGTAGGGGTGCAGGAGGTCGGGGAGCTGCAGGGAGTGTGTTACTACTGCTACCAAGTGACTCCTCGCCCTGTCATACGATAGTTACCATGCTATCTCTAAATTAGGTGACATGAATGTAAATCTATTTAATTTTTTCCCCTTTTTTAACCTTTCCTCAGCTTTATTCATGTGGAATCCATGACAAATCCAGTGTATGCCCTAGGTGTAATACGCATTCAAATTCCCATTAAAGTAACATGCATATGAAATGTCAAGTAGGCTTATAATCTGCAGTACATACTGTATCTAAGGCCTTTTGGCAGTAAGGCCAGGCAGTTGGACGTTAATTGGGCACACACACACATAGAGATTCACACAGTTTACTGTAGCTGATATTATGTTTTATGCTTGTTAACTGTAGGTGACATTATATACACCCATTAACTGTAAATCACATCATATCTTAGGGTTAAGTGCCAATATTTTGTCTCTTTCTCTGTTATCCACTGCCATCTAGTGGCCAGCAGGCCGTAATGTAGGAGCCAAACTCCTCTATGTGAGGCAGTTCACTCTTAGTCCATTTTCCCTTTACATCATATCCAGTGTCAGCCACACACAGTACAAAAATGCACGCACATAACTATAAATACAAAATGAGTGAATTGAGGACAAAGCATGGTTTGTTTTCAGCCAAAATGCAACCACTCTTTCTCTCTCTCACACACACACACACACAGAACACACAAACATGCATACATAAGGCCATCATTAGATATGAGAGGAGGGTATTGTCATCAGCCATTCACTGAAACAGAAGTATCTGTGGATCACTGGGCTTATTAACTGACATGCTGGGCAGACATGAGGCCATGCTGCTTTGTTGAATGTGTGTTGAATGATACATTTTTAATACGTTGTTAGTAGTAACCTTTAGTTTTTACCTTGACTTGCTTATATACAAATGAAAGTGAAAAAAAGTCCGATTTTTTCTGGTTTTCGTTTCAGGACTTAAGGCAATAAAACTTGATTCAAGACGACGCTCAATCTAGTTTTTACACCCAAAATACTTATTATATATATATATATATATATATATATATATATATATAGTAATATTAAGTTTTTGCCTGATGAAGGTCCGATGACCGAAACGTCGTATTAAATTATTTTGCAAGTACAGACTGTGTGGCATTCTATTCCTCTCTCAGTATCTACCTTTTTGGTTGTGGTCCTACGCACCTGTCATCTAAAGACCTTTAGGTGTGCAAAAAAATGATTTTCTTGACACCCAAAATATAAAATGACATCATTCACTAATTTCACCTTTGAAACAATGCTGCATTATACCACAAAGTATTAAATAGTGAAACAAGTGTACTCAGTAAAATTTTATTGATGCAATGACATTCTAACCATAGTAGTGGTGACACACACACACACAAATGTGCCACACCAGGGGTCGCCACTTATTAATAATACAGTGTCAAGAATCATACACAGTAGTGATCATCACAGCACCGCATTCAACTGAAAAACACTTTCACCCACGTTAGCATTTTTAAAAACATCAAAAATTGCTTTACATTTTCAATGTATCCCCTCTTTTACAATATATAGAGATTGTTAGATTCTGGCTGGTTAAAAAAAATGCGATTGACACAAAGCTGGAGGCCAAAGGGGCTTTGAGTGCTACTGAAAGCTTTCAGTAAAACAAGCTGTAGAAGTCAGCCGGTCCCTCTCCATCTTCATCCAGCTGGGCTTCCTCACAGTACGGTGGAGGGATAAACTGTTGAGGGTCCTCGATTCCCAGGACGTTGTTGAAGAAACTGGAAGTGGAAAGACGAGACAGTGAGAAGAAATGAGGCATGAGGAACAATCCCGACAATGACCAGAGGACACAAACTCTTTACAGTGCGATCAGGAAGGCAAGAGATGTGTACCAACTGGGGAATTTCCAATGTGAGAAAAGTGGATCATGAGAGTCTGAACTCAAGGTACACACATGCCTCCTATGAATTTTCCAAACAAAACATCAACGGTAAACGTCAGGTTTTGGTGTCAGTCCCCCAGAATCAAAGAGCAAGAGCTTCTTTCTAGATTCTCCATTTTGTACCGACGTTCAACAATCAAACAGGGAGAAATCCATCGTAGAAGAGGTAGAGACACCAATTTCTGCACCCACAGCAGCCTCAATAGACTAGAATGCAATGCAGCCACGAGATGTGTTGTATTTTGAGTTAGGGGCGCGACTCCTACTTATTTTCTATTGGAAAAACTCTTGCTCTGCCGTTCATGCCCGTTCTCTGGGGGTTGATGAAGGGCATTCTAGGAAATGTAGGAAATCATTAACTGAAGAAGAAGCACACGAGGCAGGTTGAGGGAAAGTGGGTACACCAAAAAAGTAAATTACAACACTTTATCACAAAATACCTCCTGGAATGTATCGAACATCACAGATTGATGATATCTAACAGTGTAAGAGTATCTGAGAGTGTCATTTTCCTTTAAAGGATCATGATGTAACATTCAGGGAAATTATTCATGTTCCATGGAATACAAATGATTTTGATGATGTTTCCATTTCTTCTTCACTTGCCTTACTCCCTATTTGATAAAAAAAAAAAAAAGCCCATAGCTTACTTCCCATTTATATCAGCAGTCATGTGAATATACTCACCTGGTCAATACCCATCCGGTTTTGTCAGTGTGGAACAGGGTGCTGATGGGGATGCATCCAAACTCCGTGACGGTGCTCATGTACTTGGCTGCAGAAACAGAAGTGGGTCACATAGGCGCTGAGGTAGCACAACCAGCAAAGCAAGTTTTACGAGAGCCAAAAAAAAAAGAGGAAGACACAAGTATCACAAACAGCCAGGCAGGTTAAGCACGAGCTACACCGCGTGACCGTCCAAATCGTCTGTCACGGGACGCCCCCCCCATGGAGAGATTTCAATTGCGACAGTTGCTTTGGCTCTAGTTTCCTCTTACCCTTCCCCCTCCTCCTCATATCCAGCTCCCCCTGCCAGGTGTTGACCAGGAGTCCCTGTCCCGGTCCAGAGGAGCTGCCCAGGATGGACTGGCCCTGCAGAGAGGCGTCCTTTGGGACCTCCAACGGCTGGAATTCTGCGCTCAGATGCTTCTTGCTGCATGAGCGGTTCCTCTGGTTTATCTTGTACAAAACACCCTATAGGAAGACAGACATTTTGTTGTACCTTTCCTAACCTGGGCGTATTTCATTGCTGTATGTGATCAGCGCTGGTGTCGTTACCTCTCTGAAGAGTACGAGTACATCAATTTGCAATGTCTTGTTCTCATAAGATACGATCTCTTGGAGGCGGATGCGCTTTCCCAGCGCGTCGTAGGTGTACTTGGCGTAGGCCGTCACCTTCTCGCTTTGGGTGAACTAGGAAACAGACAAAGAATTGGACCGAAATTCATCCATCGTGAGAGATTTACCTTTCATAAAGCATTGCAATGAACATTACCTTGGATGTGGTCAAATGCCTTCCAGACTTAGACTTAGACTTTAAATAACATCCAAGAAGTTATTTAGGGTTAAATGAAATCTTTCAGATGTATTTTCGGGGATTTGGCTTTACGCAGTAGCCTAATTACCTGTCTGGAGCGTTAAAGACTTACCACAACAAGGCCTCCTGTCAGAAGAGGTGGGGATCCTATAAAAATTAAAGAATTGTTTTAGTCTAAATGGAGGGTTTACATTACAATTGTGCTAAACTGGCAATTTAGCCACCCTGTAGTCCGCATAAATGCTATCATATAAACAAAACACCACATTAATCATACATTCATAACATTCTTTATAGCTATCTAGTGCAATCAGAGCTACAGGCTGCCCAATAGCTGAGAACGGAGGCATCCCACAGAGGAAAAAGACGTATACTTCTTCCTTTAACATCTCTGTTGTTTTACTTACTGCATGGTTGAGGTCTCTGCGCCAGGCAGCCCGCAGTCAGGCACACAAACAGGACGATCAGGCCTCTCATGCTTTTCCGATGGCACACACACTTGCTGCTGCACAGGTGGAAACAAACGCACTGTTGCTGGGAGAGCTCAGTCACTTCCTTATAAACCCTGTGCTGCTGAGACTCCACATCTATGTCCTTTTCCAGGTTTTCTTTGGTTCCACAGGAGCCTAGAAACTCTGGTCCCATCAGAGCAAAACAGGGACCCATGGTACAAGGGTTTTTGTTTTTACATAATAAGCTAAGAGGGGGTCCTGGTGGCTTAGTAGGCAAAAGTGTATACCATGGAACTGTGACATCCTGGGTTTGAATCCAGTGTGGGACCTTTGTTGCATGCCATCCCCTTCTTTTTCCTCCAATCCTTTCTCTCTCTCTCTCCACTGGGAACTACCAAATGAAGGTAGAAATGCCTCAAAAATAGCCTTTAAAAGACTAAAACAAGATATTCTATATATATGTTTCATGATTGCCTTTTGGTGTGGTAGGTGAAAACATTATTCTATTTCTATAAATGCCCCTGAATATTACCCAGAATTCACAGAAAAGTAAAAAGAACCTACATGGTTCTGCATGATTGACCAATTTGAGTAAAATTGGTCTGCAGTGATTAACTAAAGCTGATGTATTCTTCAGCAAAGAATGTTGTCTTCTTTAAGGAAGAAGTCTAGAAAAACCGGTACTGGCTTTTAGCGAACCGCATCATTACTGACATTATTGTCATATGATTTTTTGGATACAGATCAGTAGATGCTATCTGGCTCACCTGACTACATGTGGATTTGTCAGTGCTACTGTATTCTTCCTGTTTTCCTCAGTCAACAATAGCACCAGTTGGTCCGACTGTTCAAATGCACTTGAATAGCAACTTTATACTTCTGCAAACTGCATACTGCTATGTCATCTAGGTCACTGCTTAAAGATTTAAAAGGTGACCTGACAGATGGAGGTACTGTCTCCTTTGGTGGCTACAGCAGCACAGGGAAAAGTTTGAGCCAACCCTAATAATTTCTGTTCAAACACAAGCCCAACTAAAACCTGAAATTGATGATTTCCTATTCCCAGTATTGTTGAGGAATATTTCTGAACCAGAGTCTAACCCAAACCTGGGTAATTAGGTAAGATTAGAGTTAGAGCTAGAGACTACTAGCTCTAAAGCAGATCATGGACATCACATTTATCACCAAGAGATATACAGCATAAACATGGACCAGTGCAAATGGATCAATACATACTTTTATTAATGTATTTCAAAAGGCAGATTGCTGTTATAGCTAGATAATGAAACACTCATAAAAGGTAAAGAATATCTGATGTAATCTAATGGGTTTGTGAGGCTGTATGTATATGTGCACTATACTCATTGTAGTCATTGTAGCGTCATAGTGTAAAAACGTAGTGTGTTCAAACCTCTGAGGAGTGGTGGTTGTATTTAAAGATCCAGCACCAAGATGAAATTGAAATGATTTAAAAAAAAATGTAAGATATAATTTCACTTGAGCATTTTAAAGGAGCAATAAGTGAGGTTTTCACTGTCCCATAGCACAAAATGACCAATATATCTGCAGAGGGTTGATGGGGTTTTTGAACAATACCAATGACTCAATGATTACTTCGCTTGGTGCTTAAGATTTCTGCCTATCAAAACTCACTTTCCGGCCTGTACTCTGTTTTGAACAAAACTTGCCAGTGTATTCTTTCAGTCTTTTTCCTTGAATTTCAGTGTCAGTGGCATTCACACCATTGACAACATCATAGAACATTTTGAGATTGGGGGAGGGGGCTGCTCGGTGCAGCCCAAGCATCTGCTTATCTCCTTGAGCTGCGTCCAAGCTCCTCTTTCTGTGCGTTTGTCATCGTACTTATGTAGGTGTTCATGCTACTGGCAGCAGAGATCAGTTACCATGGCATGACAGGCATCAGAACATTTAGCCTTTCCAAGGAATTTGCTCATACTGTGGCGTTCTATGGTGCCCCAGCTGTGCTTCTGAAGCTGTATTCAATTTGGCTTATTCTAACTACTAACTTCCACCTATTTTATTCAGCTATCTACACTATGCCATTGTGTCTTTATTCCAGTGATGCAGGACTGCTAGGCAAACTCTGTAGCACAATATAATACTTGTGCTCCAGATGACAGGTTACCATTATACACAGGAGGAAGGTCAAGTATGTTTTTAATTATATTGATTGACATATTTCACATCAAAATTACATGCGGTCATAAATCAATAAATTGGGAGAAAGTGGCATGTGTGTATTCTTGGCCGAACAGTGACAGTTCCTATTGCTTTTGACAAAACTTTTGACAATATCATCCTATTGTCTCAACAGTAAGATATGATATTCTGTGCCATGCCATTCCAAACAACCGATTAAATATGAAGGCCTAGTGATGCATGAAAAAGCTATACAGTATGAAAAAGCTATAAAAAGTTATATTTTGGTTCTATTTTGCATTTGAGCCTAAATATCAAACAGTTCTTGTACATTTGATCAAAGAGGAGGTCAAACAATATTACTTTTTTTTTTAGTTGAAGCCACAAATATTTCCTATGAGTATAGGCTTGCTATGAAATTTATTGTATTTTGGACATGTGTAAATCCAGTCAAAGTTTGTCAGAGATGCATAGGATGACACATCTTTACAGCAGGGCTAAATCTAATGTATTTGACAAAAAAAAAGGCCATGATTTCTCAATAGCTGCCTTTTTGCAGTCCTCAAAGCAAAATCATTTTAACCCCAAGATGATTATTAGGAAATATTAAAAATAGTTGCGACAGTTGAGACGGCGGTTACAGGAGGCCCTCAGTGCTTGTTCAGGAACAAGCTGAGGAAGCTAGCTGGTTCCTCTCCGTCGCCAGCCTCCATTTCTGTCTGACAGAAGTCTGGAGGGACGAGCTGCTGGGGGTCCGATATCCCGATGACGTTGTTGAACAAGCTAATGAACAGGAGGACAAAGGGTGTGTTTATTAAGAAAGGAATTAAAGGGGCAATACGTATGTTTTTTACTACCTCAGAGCACAAAGTTTTACATGGTGATTTCTACCTCTTCACTTTTTTACATTCTATTGTGTGACAAAATGAATTCAAAATGCATTTATTTGGGATTTTTGGTGTAAAATCTAAGCAAAGTACTCTTTTCTATCAAAGGGGAGTGGACATAAAGGAAGTTTATGTGACAGTATAAAATTCCAATACCAGTAAAATCTACAGTAGTTTGCAAAAGTATTCACCCCCATTACTCACTTGGACTATATTGTCTCACTGGCAAAAACATTTGATAACATCTTCATTTTTCATCATCTAATCTGACCTTTCTTGTTGGGAAGACTTACACTAGGTCCCTTCAATACATTCTAATGGGAATTTAGGGTGTAGGGGGTTCCCCCCTTGGAATGCTGGTACCCAGTATACAAATGCCTTTTGAACTAATTATGTAGCAGAATAAAATGTGCAAAAAGCAACTAAATGTAGAGTGATATGTATATGATATGATGTGTCTCGGCACCAATGCCATTGATAAAAAATACTTAAGTCCTTTTTACACTGTTGATCTGAATGTAGACTTACCTTGTCACCACCCATCCGAACTGGTCGGTGTGGTACACAGTGCTGACAGGAATGCATCCGAATTCAGTGACCGTGGTCATGTACTTTCCTGGAGGGACAGAAATGGGAAATAAATGAATAAAGTTTGCACTGGTTACCAGTGCAAGCCAGAGCTGATTTTAAGGTTCTTCTTTTAACTTATAAGGCTTTGCATGGACTTGCACCACCGTACTTATCTGAGCTAATTATACAATATATACCGGCACGCCCTCTTCGCTCTCTCCATGCTGGTCTCCTGGTCATTCCCTCAGCTAACAAAAAATCAGTTGGCTTCAAAGCATTTGCCTACCGTGCCCCTTATCTGTGGAATGGACTTCCATTACTTGTTAAAGAAGCAAGCTCAGTTGAAATATTTAAATCAAGACTGAAAACCCACCTTTATTCGCTTCATTACATCCTACCCTAGAATTACAACTTCAGTCGGGTCCATCACCTTTTTAAACATCCTTTTAATGTTGTTGATTTTACTGTGGTTGTTTTACTTTAATATTCAAACATCCTTTTAACATTGATGTTTTCAATGTGGTTGTTTTATTTTAACTATTTTATTTTCTTGCTGTATGTTTTGTCCTATGTATTTTTTTTAATTGTAAAGTGTATTGGGACCATGCTTCATGGTGATTCTGCACTTAAATAAAACTGATTGATTGATTGATAGATAGAGAGACAGAAATACAGTAAATACAACAGACAGACAGGTGGATGGATGGATGGATGGATGGATGGATAGATACAAAACAGAAAGACCATATCACTCCTCTCCTCTCTCTCCCTGTCAGTTCTAGAATCGACTTTTGTCCCCTTACGACACACTGCCTAATTGAGATCCCATATATTCACCCTATTGGCCTTTTGATCTTTTGCCTCTCTCATCCCTTTGGTATCCATTACGTTACATGACTTCTGAGTGTTAAAATTCAAATTTTTCAGTTACCTCTTGCTACCATGAATTTGCCTAGTGCAGCTTTAAGGCCTTATATAGTTGACTTGACTTGGTAGGGTAATGAAGAAGGCCAAAATGAAAAACTGCAGCCATTCCTTACGTTCTCACCTGAATTATTGGGCAGATCTCCCACCCAGGTGTTGACCAGGAGCCCCTGTCCAGGTCCGGACGAGCTGCCCAGGATGGCCTGGCCCAGCAGAGAGGCGTTCTTTGGGATCGCCATGGGTTCGAAGTCTGTGGTCAGAGGCCTTTTTTTGCATTTACGGTGTACATCATCAATCTCGTACATGACAGCCTGATGGATGAAATTCATGGGAGGAAAATGTTTAGCAGTCGTTCTGCTGGGGGGTGGAGTACTTTCTGAAGGCACTGTACACTTTGACTTGAAATTGAAACTCAATAATCAGGAGCAGAGGTGGAAAGTAAATAATTCCAACTGCTAGTTACTGTGATTGAGTTTCCCAGTATCTTTTTTTAAGCATTCATAAAAGCCTGTACTTTCACTTCTGCTTTTTAACCATTTATGTTGTAAGAATTGTGTGAGTTGTGACTACAATGAGTCCTGTCAGTTACAATAAAACACAGTCTTTCTGGACTTTGCTTCCCATAAAAGTTACCAGCTTAGTTGAGATTTGTGATTATCAAGGAACCACTCCCCAAACTATAATATCTCGTAAAAGAATCTGGGGACACATATAAGAAATCATTCATTAAAAAGTATGAACAAACAATAAGACTCACTCTGCACCTTTGAAACACTAAAACACTGCAAATTAGATTGTTTTATGGTATCTGGTGTTCCTCCTGCATGTACTATATTTATTGAATGTTCTTCTTTTGCTGTTTTTTATTGATG
This sequence comes from Centroberyx gerrardi, assembly GCF_048128805.1. Classification (NCBI taxonomy): domain Eukaryota; kingdom Metazoa; phylum Chordata; class Actinopteri; order Beryciformes; family Berycidae; genus Centroberyx; species Centroberyx gerrardi. The sequence continues at coordinate 18,008,087 of NC_136019.1, forward strand.
GACGAGCCCATGTCAAAGGCAATCTGTCCGAGTGATGGACAGTTTTGTGAATCTAATCTTCAGTTTACATTCAAAAGTTGACAATTGAGTATTTTTTGAACTAGTAATTTTCTAGACAAGATTTAGATTTTCTACTTGAATATTAATAATATTTCAGTGCTCTTTCCACCTCTGATCAGGCACAACCGCACTCTGAAATGAACTATTTGGGCTATAATGTGCATTTCATTGCTTCGGTCACCTCTCTGTAGAGCAGAAGAGCATCATAGGTGAATGACTTGTTCTGGTACGTTCCCAGCTCCTGCAGGCGGATCCGCTGTCCCAACGCATCATACACATACTTGGCGTAGGCCCACAGCTTTTCATTCTGGGTGGACTGGGAAAAGAACAGTTTGATTTGAGTACTTCTGTCACTTTGTATCTACTACTGCGCTTACTGACGCTTAGTCATTATGCTTAGGCTGCTGTGCTGTGCTTAATTGCGCTCACATAACATCATAATTACTTTGACAGAAAAAAAATAAACACTCACCACAGTGAGGGCTCCGGTCAGAAGAGGAGGACTTGCTGTATGGAGAAGGAAGATGCGTTTTAATTGTAAATTGTTAAAATGCAACAGCAAATCAGCAGTGAATAAGACCCATAGAGTGAGTTATAAACAATGGGAAATAATGTCACAGTTACCACATATTCTTGAATACTAAACAGAGATGAAATGAGAACAATGCAAAGTGACAAATCAATTCAAAATCCTATTCCTCAACACATCTATCCTCTCTCTGTTATTATACTTACTGCATGGGTGGGGCGTCTGGGCCAGGCAGCCTAGTGCCAGTGAGCACATTAACACTAAAGCTCTCATGATGCACGATTCCACGCTCCTGTTCGCAAACTGCAAACACAAATCCACTGTTGTGTGACAAGAGGCAAAGTCACTTCCTTATAAACACTGACACAGAGGCTCCGGGGGAACGTCAGCTTCCGGGTTTTCTGTCTAACACCATCAGCCTTTTGAGATCCGACTCCTCATAGACCTATGTATTTTTCCATGGGCTGATTGAAAACCTGTTGTTGTCTTGTCTGTACTTTTGCACTTTTTAATTGTAAATCTTTTACTGTATTTTTTATTACTCTGTAAAGCACTTTGAATTGCCGCAGTGTATGAAATGTGCTATACAAATAAAGCTGCCTTGCCTTGCCTTGTTATCTGGCTTACATCATGATAATAAATCAGGTGAAAAGGGGAGCTGTCCTATATATAGGCTAGAACAATGTTTCATGGAGAAGACTGTTGAACTCTAGGTAATGGAAAGGAAAACTGCACTTCTATAAATTTTACAGTCTCAAGACGTACTGACCTTAAACACATACTAACCTGAAATACAGTACCTTTTAATTTAAAAAAAAAGCATTATCGATATATAGATATGCAGTATCTTTTAATTCACCAGGTTTATAAAAGTTGGTCCAAACCCACATGCAAGTGCACTGTGTGGACTTGAGGCTCTGGTACAGTGGGTCAGAGGTAAAGAATGTTGTTTGTATTCACAAAGGAAGGAGGCTAACAAAACCAGTACTGGATTGCGGTGGAATGGGGTTCATCACGTGTGCTAATTACTCCATCAGTGACATCACTGCCATAAGATCTGTAGGTGAGTGACTGCAGTCACCTGACTGGAGCACCTGAATGTTACATGAATCCTCCTGCTTCATAGCACACTACTACTACTACTCTTTCTCTTGCAAACTCATTATAACCTTAAGGAAAGAAGGTGCTTCATTCCCTTAATTCAACATATTAAATTTACAATTACTACTGATTGTCCTCCACTCTGAAAAATACACAATACACCAAGATTTTGGGATATTAGTATCAGTCTATTGTATACAGATTACTGCTCTTGGGGCAGGAATACATAGAAATATACAACAAGCTGATACTACAGTAGCAGGATTTATGCATACAGTACACTATCCCTGCCCCAAGAACAGCATAACTGTATACAACACTTCTGAGTAAGTAAAACTCATATGAGCACTAGGGACACACGGATAGTTTCGGTGTCTATGTTCTTTCATTCATGCAAGTTGACCAATGGGACAGTCTACCAAAATGGTGTATTCAATTAAAAACTGTCACACTATCAATGACTTGACAATGTAGAAGGGAGAGAATCACATGTACTAATAGCCATCATCAGTGACACCTTTATTATATGACCACAGTCACCTGACTAGAGTAGCCTACCTGAACTTACAAGTAAATACTATCATGACTGCTCTGAATCATATGTAACCGGTAGAGTTACTAGTGTGGGTGGTGTTGGCAGACACACCCACTCCCTCAGACTTCCACAATAGGTTGCTGGGAGATCTATGGTTGATAGGAGACACAGCAAATGTTTGTGGCCACTGAGGTAACCTCCACATTAGTTCATCCCACTTAGTGTACAGCATGTGGATGTGCTCTCAACAGAGCAACTAACAAACTTTTTGTATTTTGTAGGATGTCTGCCACTGCTGCTTTGCCTTGTTCTATTTTGATTTTGTTTTTTATCAATTGTGTTAGTGTATATCCACCTCTGTAAAGCGTGGCGATCACCAACATTTTGGAGCGATCCCGCGGCTCTGATTCAGTAACTGTAACAGTTGTAATTGTTGGCGCCTCTAGAGTGGTTGCGGCCGTACTTGCTCTGGGGTGGTGCGCAGTATAGCGGCTCCTTATTGCATGCTTTCCTGTAGTGATAGTATTAATTGATCACTTTTTCCTTTGCAGTGTATGTGTGGTGTTTCCAACATGAGTGGTGTTAGCCAGAGTGCCCATTAATGCCAGTGAAATCCCCCCCCCCCCCCCCACTGCAGTCGGCCTGCAGCCCTCCATTGGCTCAACTGAATTGTAAATTGTTTGGTAACTGTGAACGTTATTTTACGCTTAACTGCAAGAGAACTAGGATATTAACTTATGTGTTAACTACTTTTAATTGTGATGGATAGGTGAAAATAAATTCTACGTCTTATTGTGAAACTCATGTCTCTGTCTCAATTCTGCAGAATTAACCTGTGTATGTGGAAACCCTCTTTTGTTGGTTACAAGTTCAACCAGCTAGTCCTTTGGGTGAAAGTCCCAAGGTGGCGTAGTCAACCTATCTGGCCTATAGCTAAGATTTAGTTGAGCCGTTCCCACGGCCCGGTCACACATACAATGGTGTCTATGGTTCATTGCAGACACTCTCACTTCCTCAATCACACCCCTATTATGAAAGAAGGTTATCCATTCCCTTAGTCTGTTAGAATTTACAATTCATTATCAATGTTGGCACGTCCACAAGGTCATTTTCTACATGCAGGAAACAATATCAGTTAATTGGACTAAAAATAGTAAAATAGGAGAGAAGTGATTTTGGGACGAAGCAGTATAGCTAACAGATGGGTGTAGATGGGAGAACTGAGAGTAGGACGAATCTCCACAGTGCTGATGATGAAAACTGCTCTTAAAAGGAGCAGCTATACACTCCACATTATTGTTGTGTCAGGTGTTGCATACTGGTCCCTCAGCAGACCATGAAAAATAATCTGGCAAGGTCCTTCCTTTCAGTCATTTTCGGTAATTTGCCACGTAATTAAATTTTCATTCTCAGTCATTATTAATCACAGTTTCTGTGTGTGTGGCAGTCTAGCCACTGGAGGCAGTTTGAGCAGCTGGCAGATGCCGTTGCACTCTGGTCCATGCTGCTCCTCCAGGAAGTACCTGAGGCCCCTGTTGGCAAAGTTGGAGGGGCCTCTGGGGGTCTTGCTGGAGTGTATCTGGGGGTCGGTCAGGTAGGTCAGCCCTTTGCCGTTGGCTGTCACCCACCCTGTGAACAAATGAAGCAAGACGATGCATTCAGAGATATACACAAACTAGTGATTAATGCTGCATTTGCGTCATGTGGGAATAACCACTGGAATGACTTGGAACTGTTTATGTGTTCAAACTCATTTGATGCCGTCGAGATGCCATGAAGATGAAATGAATTTCTCATTACCTACATTTGACTCCTGATTTCCCTGTTGGTGATGTATTCAGAATTCAAGAATATGGAGAAATCACCTGAAAGTTGATGTGTGGGGTATTTTCAAGTAGACAGCTTGAATATACCGTCTTTCTATGAAGGTAAATATGTTGCAAAATGCGAGAGCTTGTAGACTTGATGTGAGAACTTGTAAAATACGATGTGAGAACTTGAAGAACAAAAATGAATGTGAAGTCACAGAAAAAATATTCACAAAGGTGTAGATTGATATTTACATGAATACAATGACAGCTGCAAACTTGTAATCCAACATTTACTTATACTTATTTATTTTACTTGAGTCCATTTTCCAGTACAACCACAACTCCGTGATTACAACCTCTCGAATCGGTCACTGCAACGTCGCAAATGTGCTCTCTATTTACCTTCATATCTTATCTTATACATGAATGCAGCATAAGGCGGGGAAAAATCAGTCCACAATCAGTGACTTCAGTGACACATACACACACACACCTTGTAGGTCCACAACAACCTCTTGGCAGTCAGAGAACAGGTAGGTGAAATGTCCGAAGGCAATGCCGTATTCTGTGGCCTGGAACCTCTTGTCCTTCTTCACAGTGTTGTTGGTGAGTTTGACAAAGTCTCCAAGCATGTAGGGCTCCACCGTCACGCAGCCCACGATCTCATCCTCATGCAAGATCTACTCAGCCACAAGTACAGCAAACAACAGAGAAGGGGAGCGTCATTTGAAACGTGTTTTGACGTTTGTCGTGACAAATTGTTTGTGCTATTACAAAGGGATGGGCGGTATAATTTGCTGTAACCCGATTGCTTCATTATTTCTGTGCATTATGCATTATGAAATGTGATGATAGAACATGGTAATAAGTGTTTTGTCAGTAGTCAAATTACTCAGTAAGTATTGCAGTCTTATGAAAATCAAAGATGCATGTTCTTTTGTGTAATTCATACAGGGAAGAGCAGAGAAGACAGATATTTTGGCACTAGGCTATTATTTGTATCATCATTTTCCCATTTCCACAACTCATAGTACCTTCTAGACTAATAACCAAAAGGATATTGGCTCGATCTGCAGTACTGACAAGAGAGGGTAAGCTGACAACTGGAGGGTGTGTTGGAGTGTTACATTCGTATTTCACTACAGCCAAAACTGCTCCAAGAGCGCTGCAGGCAACCCTGTCTCTGAAGAAATGCTTACGCGTAGGGGGTGCTATTAAAGTAATCTTGACGAATGAAGAATCATAATTTTAATGAAGCATCTGTCTTCTCTGCTCTCCCTGAATGAATATAAAAAAAGGAAAATGCATGCTGCTTTTTTCGTGGCAACCATATTCATTTTGTCCACTTTGTCTTATGGTTTTAGCCTCACCAGCAGCGCCTCGGAGGGAATGAAGAAGATCTGAGCCATGACTTCCCTGTCGTAGAGGCTCTTATTGAATTCAGTCACATAGTACTGCGCTGTCATCTGCCTCTCCACGTCTTTCAGGTGGAACTGCATTTCCTTCGGCTTCAGGTAGTCTTTCCCTACATAACTGATGAGGACAGAAACACTTAATACATGAAGTCACATGGACACACTATATGTCAACCCCAATCCAGCCGAATGAATCATGTTCTGTTGACACCTACTTGCTTAACCTTTCCTCCTGGTGTAAAAACTGCACCCATAATGCTGCTCTCTGCTTGCCCTGCATCCCCATTGGCTCTCCGACGTAAACGCAGGTCTCCCTGGCTGTCCACAGGCCTGTGGCCCTGGAGAACTTCAAATGGAGAGCACCTAGTGGAGATACCACCCAGAGGTGAGCAAGCAGTTGCAATCAATGTTTCCATCACCCCTGAATACGTGGGTGGGTTTCCTGGTATAGAAAAGCCGCCAACCCACCAAGAAGTATTTAAGTTTTAGTGTTGCACCATCTAAAAGCCATTCCACATAGCCAAGAAAATATTTGTGGAGGACAGAGAGACATGTTGTATTGATAATGAAGACTTTGCGACAACCAATTGCATTTGGGAATTAGAACTTACTGTAGGCAATTCTGTACTGCTTGAGTTTGAATTGTGTCTTGTCACTCTGCAACCTCTTCAGCAGACATTCATGACAAACCCCGGCCAGGAGGGCATGGTAGTCCTGCTGGGTCAACAAATACCGTCTCTCAGGGACACCGCTACCCACAATGCTGTGCTTTAGGCAGCTGTAGCACAAGGGGTTCTTCCTGTGAGTGAGAGTCACTTCTTCAGGCGAGGTGAGTTCACTACGTGGGTGTCCGATCTCTTTCGCCTCCAACATCTCAAAGGAACTCTCTGAGGAGGTTTCAGTGGAGGCGCACTGCTCTGGGACAGATTGCTTAAGGTTTGGCTGTGGGGTTGTGTAAGGGTTCTTGGCAGCAGGCTCAGGTTCAACGGGAAGTGAGTCCATCTCAGTCTCTGCGTTTGGGTCCGCATCAAAGGTCTGCAAAGGTTGAGGTTTGGATGAGGCTCCGAATTCCCCTCCAGATGTGGCGCTTGTGTGTTTGGGATCATTGGCTGAATCGCTGGTTTCGGAATCGAGTGTCTCCATGAGGGAAAAACTCTCATCTGAACCTAAGGGCTTGCTGCCTAGACCGGTTCCTGGTTTTGATTGGCCAGTTGGCTGAGGATTGCTGTTAGTGGGTGAGATTTTCTCCCATGATGACTGGGAGCCAAAACTGTCATTGAGCGAGGTGGAGGATGTTCCAAGAGTAAGTTGGGACAAGGATTGGGTCGCTCCTCTCGTCCCTGACGGTTTCTGCGATCCACTGACATCAGGGATCCAATCGTCCTCACTGCCCAGTGTCTCTATTGCAGCCTCTATCACTTCAAACTTCTCAGAATCGCTTCCAGTGTTGGAGGAGGAAGTTACATTTGTTGAGGGTCTTGGGGCCGTCTGGGAACTGACACCAGTTCTGTGACCAGCGTCGTCTCGCTTCTTGTTTTTATCTGTGGATTCTAGAATGCTATCAGACCCATCATCATCATCGACCTCTGTTGTCAGGTAGCTCTGATTGCTCACATTTGCCTTAGGTGTATTGGCACAAACACTGCTCCCTGTGTAGCCACTGCTGCTGGGGCGAGGAGACCCTGAACTACTCAAGGAGAGGTTCTGCCATGAAGAGCCGAGGTTATCAGTGCTTCCTAGAGTGGTACAGAGGTCCAACATTTGAGGTGGATGCGTGGCGGATGAATTTGAAGCTTTCTGTCGTGGCTGCTCTCCCATAGGTATATCCTTCGGCACTTTACAGTTTTCAGTGGTACACTCTGTGTTGAGTGTACCAATGGTAGTCCCTAATGCAGTTATACATAACCTCGCTCCATCTGTCCCCTCTTTCTTCCTCCTACAGTCTGCGTCTGTGGTTTCACACAGTGACGCATGATACTTCTGGAATCTCCCCATGATCTGGGAGAAACCACCCAGAGTGAAATTTACTGGTCTGTCTTTAATGTTTCTGTAGCTATCAGGGATAAAAGACCCCCTGTCAGGATTGGGGAATGGCTCCACCTGCAAAAGACGCTTGACTTGGGCTATCAGATGCATGATCTCAGCACAGAGGCCGTCTCTCTCTTGGCTATTGGCATTGCAGTAGTCATAGAAATGGGCGAGAGCTTTTTGGCAAGCTTGCGTTGCCTGGGTCAGCACCTCTGCAGGGGTGCCCAGCCACTTGTGAGTGACAGTCAGGGAATAGGCGGCCTTGAGGAAGGTATGTAGCTCCTGTTTGCTGGTGACCAGCTCGCCCTCCGCTTTGGTGAGCAGGCCGATTTCAAACGCCTCTCTAGCCTGCAGGAGGAAAGAGCGTCTCTCAGAGGAAGGGCACTCCACTGAAAAACTGTACGATAACAAGCAGGTCCCCTGAGTTGCCTGGGAGGAGTGAGAGAAGAGTTGTTTGTGAGAGAAGAGTGAGAGTAATTAAAGGTGCAACATGAATTTTGAATGAATGAATGATTTTTATTTTTGTGTCATACCACCTAAATGGCCCATCCCACATGGGATTACATGACACACATTCACAACAACATATAAGACACAGACTTCCAGGTCGCTTTAGCAGCATAGCGCAAACTTCTGCATGATTTCAGAGCCTTCCATTGATAAATAATCAAAATCTTCTCTGTTGATCTTATTAAACAAACTATTCCTGTAACCACGATACAAGGAGCAATATAAAACAAAATGCATTTCATTTTCAATTTCATTTCACCCACATAAATGACAAAGCCTATCCTCTTCATCAGCGCCAACATAATGTCCCGTTTCCAAATGTAAAGGCAATATTCCAAACCTGATCTGGGCACATAAGGATCTTTTCCTCTACAATAAATAATAAATCTGCAATAAATAACATTTTTACTGTTTTACTTTCATTCTCAAGCCAAAAATGCAAATGGCAAAGCAGTATTACTATTACAGTTTTTGCATGGCGACATATTACCTCTTCACTAGAGGTTTCTGTTGGCGCTCCGCTCTAATTAGCTAGTTTTCTTGTCGCTATTGGGAAAATATGACTTATTATTATTATGTCAATTTCAGGCCACAGCAAACTATGCCAGAGACCTGTCAATGTTAATGCAATGTCTTTGCTGACAGATGCTGATAAAAGTCATAGATTACTTAATTCCCCTTTAATTCCTCTCACATATAATTTATTCCATTGAATTTCCCCTCCACATGCACACAACTACCATAAAGTTTAACAAGAGTGTGACAACTTACCACATGAGTCAACACAAAAAGTGAAGTGTATTGACTGTAGACCACCGCTATCTTAGCTGCCTCGGCTGCTGAGAGGAGACGATGACTCTGGTTCCCAAGTGAAGACTGGTCCACAAACACACACAGATATTACTACGGATTACTAAACACAGTATACAGTAAGATATGTATGAAAAAATACAAGAAACATAATGTCAATCAGACTTACTAAATCAATATCTGGATTAGTCCTGAAAGCATGGAAGTCTTCATCATTCATAGATACCAATATGTTGGCCAGTATGCCAAGAGACATTCCAATGCCCTGTGAAATAACAGTGTGTTAACTGTGGTGTGCATACTGAGTAGGGATGGGATGATATATTGAAATTCAATATATCGCAATACAAAAATGTGTCAATACGTATTGTGGGGCAGAAAAATGAATCGCGATATTAACTCCATTTCATTCTGCTGTAGTAATCACAAATGAGACTGAAGCTCCCCATCCAAATTACATTATTTGCACTTTGTAATTATGTTTTTAAATTGTTTATATTATAGCAAGCCAATGCCATCGCTAGAAAGATTTGTGGCTTTTTTGAAGTTGAACATGAAGTTGAACAGTTGAACATGAAGAAAAACAGCATTTGTGGTTAAATAAATGTTAAAAACATATATATTTTTGAGCTTATAAGATTGTCACTGTACTGGTGTTACCTTTTTATCAGGTTGAGGAAGAGCGTAGTAGCCGACCAGAGATGCCCAGATCAACTCTGCAGCCCCCAACCACAGGCCTGAAACAGAGCAGCATGTTAATAGGGAACGCATGTAGAGAAAGAGGACCTAACTATTTTCTCTCATTCTCTTTCAAAAGATATAATCTTACCTAGCTTCTGCAAAGCCAATCCGCGCACTTGAACACTGACGGCCTGCACCAGAGCCTTGTCGCTCTCAGAGTGGTACACCCAGCAACCTGTATGGAAAAAGTTTCTTAGTCATTGAGCTTGTGCTATATAGTCCAGCAGTAGAGAAGAACCAAAGGAACCTACCTGTGGCCCCGCTATTGTTAATCAGACTGCTCAGTATGTATTCTGCCTTCTGCAATTTTCCTGTGGGGAAGACGATGATTATGTTCACATTTTTCCGTCTCCGCATAAGCTAATCAAACAAAGCATCTTACATACAATAAAGCTCAAGGCAAAGTAATCTTATTTCCATGCTAGAAGTTGGTATCAGTGTGATTATAATGTCCCAAACAATGGTCGGTGTTTCCTTTGCTAGTTTTTGTTTATTTGATTGTATTTCACTTTATCCATTACTTATCCAGGGAATGTTGACTGAGAACCCTCCGCCCCCCCTTTACCGGAGTTCAGGTAGACCCTGGCCTGCCGTATGACCAGCTGCGGGGCCACGGGGGTGTCAGGGTGCCGCCTGTGGAGCAGCTTGGTGATCTTCAGCAGCCGGCTGGACTCGTCCGTCCAGTAGAGGAAGCGGTCCACTAAGAAGACCACCGCCAGCGCCCAGCTTGCCTCCTGAGCCACGATGGACGCTTTCAGGAGAGCCTGGCAACACAGCAAACCAGAATGTGGTTGCCATTCTGCCACCCGTACCATTTGTGTTGCAATTTAAATGACCGATTCCAGATGTTTGCTGTGTGATTATTACCAGTAGCTGAGGTAGATGCTGGCTGATGAGGTCGGTGAGGTTGGTCTTGTCCTTGGCGCTGACCGACTGCTTGTACTGCCACTTCTCCGGCACGAAGGGCCACTTCATCTCCATGGCTTCCTGCAGGAGAGAGGCCAGCTCTGCACACAGCGAGTCTGCAGGGAAGGAGAGCCAGTGGAATATCTTGAAACTAGCAACTTTACCTGCCATTGCAGTGAGATCATTTGACTTTTCCAAAGAGAAATCTTCAGTGAGGGCATTGGGAGGGCAGACTGACTGTGTTCTATTGAGTGAAGGAGGTTTTATTAACACTGCCCCAGCTCGTACCATTGAAAAGCATTAAGTAAACTCAGAAATCCCTTCAGATTCCTCCTGACTGCCTGTCTAAAGGTAAAGCTCTGACCATTTTTAGTTGCCTTTGTCCCTTATTCTCAATACAGACCATGTGTGTGCAGAGTTTATGTGAGCATCACTCCCTCACCAACATCTCTGATCCTCACCCAAATCTCAGTCTGAGCTTCTCCCATGCTATATCTCATATAAAAAGTGATCAAATGGCGCCATCTAGTGTCTCACCTCGGTACCTGCAGTAGCTCAGCCTGGCTGCCTCGCCAGGCTGGGTGGGCTGCTGAGCTGTTGCTGCCCTGAGGCAATCCTCCAGCAAGACTCCCACCTCCTGGCTGTCCATGCTGCTAAGTAGATGTTGTCGTTGTTGTTTGGGGTGAATGGATTTCCTCCCTTCCTGGCCACATTACTCCTGTTTTTGTAACTGGGTGATTCAGGGAGGAAAAAGAGGAAGGAAAAAAAATCCCCAGGTGTGATCAGACTGCTGTTGGGAAATGATTGCACAACTTTGTACTTGTACATCATTAGGGTGTGCTATGGAAAACTTTGACATATATATTTTAAAATATACACAAAACTGCCCAGAAAATACAGTATATATAGGCTCTTATTTTGGATATAGCCTACTTCCATACATAGACAAAAAATGTATTCCCAGCGTCCAACATATTTCAAATGATTGTCATATATATGTACAAATCATTTTTTTAGGCATATCTATTTTGAAACATATCTCAAAACATATTCTGGAGTATATGTGAAATGTATTTTATGCAGTTTGGTATGCAGAGACACCACAACTCAACTGATGTAGTAAAGGCAGTGTGTCCAAGTGAAAGATTTATATTTATGGCAAACACTTCAAATTCTGTACTGTATTGTAGAAGATGTACATTCTCATGAAGCAATGTCTCAGGTACAAATCACTATAATATCATATAGGATACACTATAATATCCTATAGTGTGTCTGTGGTAGTCTATAGTGAGTTTATAGTGACCTTACTGTACTTTATGGTACTTTTTATGACCTATAGCATCATTACAGGATTTTCTGTGTTATCATTTTGACCTATAGCATTTCCATTATATTTTAAAGAATAAACAAAAACTACTGTGGTGGAGGATATGTTATATAGCTGTTACACCAAGTGACTGGACACAAATGTTCCATCAAACACTAACTGCAAATGTAATTTAAAAACCGGGTTTCACTTTCAGTTTCTCATCTGAAACGTCAACAAGTGTCAGTATGGAAATTACAGGAGGGTTATGAAGTGATTATCTCCCCGTGGTTAGGTTAAAGGTTAGCCTTATGATGCTGTTAGTTTTGTTAATATTACGGAGATAGGAAGACTACTTTTCATATATCAACAGTAACAGCACGTACCGTGGCTTCAGGCTCCCAGCTGCTTCCTGGTAGGGCAGAAAAAATGAGATGCTGCCTTCAGGTCCTGTGGGAAATGTCGCAATTACGAAACCTTTCCTGTACACCATGAGGTAATCATTGAAGTGAAGGGATTTTGATATAAAAATACAAGAAAATAAGAATGTTTTTCAGGTTTTTTTTTTCTCATTTCATTGTGACCTTTGGTCACTATGAACTTGCAATGCGGCACCACAGATATTAACAGGCTGAGAGAAGGAGATGAGAAAACAACAATTCTAAAATGCAACACTACATAACATAACTAATGTAACTGTAACTAATGTAAATTATTATATATTATTGATACAATATTGCTTATTCAAAATGTATGCATGTGTGTATGTGTGTGTAATAAATGTGAATTATTTGATGGTTAGCAATAAAATAATATTTAACTAATATTAAATAATGATAAATTTACTATTTAGTAAGGACGGTTATTCTAAAGTGTTACAAAAGCACTTGAATGCGCGACAAGCCTTTGGCTATATATTTATAACTTTGAAAGTGGGAGTTAGGAGTTTATGAGCAGCACTTTAAGGCAGCATTAGAATGGGAGGGTGAACGCTTCAGAATATTCCTACCTGATTGGTTCAATGGCGAGAACTGTATTTGAATGACAACGGTGTATGTGTGTGTGTGTGTGTTTAGTGCTGTTATGGTGTGCTCGTGCGTGTGTCTGTATGGATGTGCGCGCGTTCACAGCCTATGGATGTTTAGCATGCTGTTGGATTGGAAGTCCCTCAACCAAAAAAAAAATTATACACTTACTAAAAATACGATATATCTTTACCACACAACAGATGTAATGTGCCAAAACAAAACGACAAAGTAGCTGTTATCATGTCTTACCATGCATGTATTGTTAACTGTATGTAATAAAAGCATGTGAGGAGACGCTGGTGTTGCTGTCATACTACCAATAGGCGGGACTGTGGCTCTGCAGTGTGATTCTGCGCTTCACAGCTGGAACATGAGCAGTAACGGCTGGCATGCGGTCCAGCTGCGACCAGATGACTGGGCTGCCTCTGCAACACTCACGCACAACTTGTATCCGCGTGCGCCACGGTAGGTCTCGTGCGCGTTCTTACGTGTTATTGACTTGTGAAACGCCCGTGTAGGCTCTTCCGCGGACCGTCAGTTTCACCTCCCAAAGGACCCGCGTGCATCCCTCCTAGTGAGTTCACATGGGTTTTGATCATTTGCGCCTCTCGCCGCAGCCACAGGACCCGGGTCTCGCCACTCTCCAAATAGGCGGTTCGAGTTTGGTGGCGATGGTGATGTAACGCTTTGCATCGCAGCGCACACCACTCCACAACTGTTACCAGAGCTTCGCTTTCCCAGAGCATGGGACTCTTCAAACTCTGAAGGTAAGAAATGAGCGTGTAACTTGTCTGTTAGTGGGGGAAAAACTGAGCCGATAGAGGCCACTTGTGCTCATTTTGGACATTATTACGCATGATGAGGTTCGGATGTCTTTCTTCTTCGGCTGCCTCACTTATTTTAGAAGCAGCGTGTCAACAACGGTGGGATACCGCATGCATGTCTAAAATGTGATGAATTACGCACACATGGCTGGATATAATATGCCTGTAAACGGCGCATACTGTATCAAGTCTTGCAACACGAGTGAGAATCAGGCACAGACTTGCTTGCTTGCAACATTTAACCACAGCAGTGCCAGGGTGAGAATTTTTCACGTTGACTCATACGGGAGTAACGGATCTGCTTTACTGTTTTCGTCGGGAAAGTAGCCGCAGCTATTATATTCAGACTTGTAAAAGTGCTAGGATGCAGAATACAAGCTGCCAGCTGCGTGTGTAATGGCTTCCAAAGGTCTTCAGTTAAGGTGCCAATTACAGAGCGGAGACATCAGGGTGGCAGCATTAGTGCATTGTTAAGTTTGACAGGTAAACTATCAGTCTGTCTCCCCGGCCCTCTCCCCCTCATAAACAACCAAATGACTCGGTGTGCAGAAATGAATGGCACTCATACGGTATCTTTATGGGTAATAACAGGCAACTTAGGCGCAGTAAAGCATCACATGGCACTCAGGTGCTGTGGGGAGCTGCATCAAATAAATACCTGCATCGTGGCGATATGAATGTGTCACAAGTGGAATTGCCTGGACATTTTTGGGAGGGAGGGAGTGTGTGTGTGTGGCAGGGGGGATTTAGGGGAGAATTAGGGCTGGGCGATATATCATATAATATCGATATCATGAGATGAGAGTAGATATTGTCTGGGATTTTGGTTATGTAATATTGTGAACTTAAATGTTGCTTCTTCCTGGTCTCAAATGCAATGTGTTACAGTAAAGTGATAACATTTTGTGAACTTGTGTGTATTAGCCCCTTCTGGCTGAGTAAAATGAACAATGATTCCCTTTACCTGCTCATCATATCCACATTACTTACTACTGATTACACATTACTGATTACTAATGATCATTACTAATTTTCAAAATTTTCTTGTGTGTAAATATTTTATGAAAGCACGAATACTCATCCCTAACATATCATCACATTATCCATATCGAGGTATTCGGTCTAAAATACAGTGATATTTGATTTTGTCGCTATCTTCCAGCCCTAGGGTGAATCAGGGAACTCTCTCTTTATCCTGCGTTGAGTGACGTGGAGGCACGAGATACCCATCTAATGACCTGCAGCAGCCGCACTGCTAATAACAAATGAATACCTGTATGTATTTGCCGTGAGTGTAGGGTTACCTGCTGGGCCCCGTCCCAGCTTTGTGCGACTCGGCCTTGGCTGATGAATAAAACAAGTGAGAGGGTCAAACGTCCCCCTGGCTCACTTTTGTTTTGCTCAATCAGTCGGCCCTCCTCCCTCATTACCTGCCGTCTGCTGATCTGTGCCGGTGGCGGTCTGACTGCTGCAGCTTCCAGGTGATTTTCCTCCCACCGACCGCGCAGCAGCGGAGGATTAGGAGGCGTCTTTGAGCGCTGGGGCCGGTGATTATTTGCTCTGCAGCTCTTATCCGCCCGTGTTCTGGTGTCGGAGCGGCAGGATTTGACTCGTAAGTCGTGTCTGGCTGCCTGTCTGGACATTTTTGAAAGCCTTTACAGCTGCGGTTCAGCAGCACCGTCATGTCCTGGTGGGAGGAGGGAGAGAAGTTACTCAGCATCACTCAGCAGGCTTCAGCTTATTTCAGTGTGGCTGGTGTGGCTGAGATGTTTCTGATTACCTCTACCTGTTTTGAATATTGGACAAGCGTGCTTTGTGCGCACTCAGATCAGTCAGCGATTCAGAGAAATTCAAAGTCAAATGAGGCAGCTGCCAACATCCGCCATCATACATCACCCCGCTGCTAAAACAAATCTGTTGCCAAAGCACAAATCAATGAAGCAATTAGTCTAAAGTCCAATTTGTCAAACGGTGGCTTATTAGCTTGTCAGAAACCTCAAAGTACCCCGTGGCCTCTGTGATCTAATGTACCCAACGAGTGAAGTGCTGCTTGACTTGAAAGGTATGCTGCTTTAAAAAGAGAGGATTTTGAGGATTCAAAGCACCTCCGGAACAGAGGTAAAATAAAGAAAACACCCCCTTCCCCATCTCTATTCCTCCTATTCTCTCTTGCTGTTGCTGCAGTGCAATTACTTCAGGTCTCTGGAGCACCCACCCTTGACATTTAGCATCACGTCCAACACCTCCAGCAGCCTCGTCCACCTCAAGCTGCACCGGTGTCGCACTTGTCAGGAAAGCCGGGGCATAATTGGATCCTTTTGTGAAGGGTTGCTGCTTTATGCCAATAGGAGGAACAGCAACAAATCTGGTAGGAGGAGGAGGAGGAAGAGGAGGAGAGGAAGGAATAAACTAAGGCTGATCAGAGGGGGAGAGGCAGGGAGGGAGAGGCGAAAGAAATCAATCGGCAGGAGAGGAAAATAAAGCAAAAGGGAAAGTAATTACAGAGGGCAGACAAGAGCAGCGGCTCAGCCAGAGGCGAGCTCTGGGTGTTTGCTATCGCCGGGGTGAACGCTCCAATGCATTTTCTGCCTCTGTCCTCTCTCTCTCTCTTTCGCCTTCTCCATCTCGCTTTCCATTTGCTAACCCCTATCCATCCATTCCACCCTAGTTCCTGCGATTCCTTCACCTCATCCCCTGTGTCATCTCTCCCACTTTCCCCTCACCGATGAACTTCCATCTCAGGTCCCGTTCACGCCAAGCATCTTTGGAGTGGTTTATTTGAACTCTGGAGCGTTTTCCTACTTTAGTTCGGAATGTCTGGTGGCACCAAATAACCGCAAAGAGACGCCTGAACGTGCAAGTCCTCTTCAAGAGAACTGTGGAGCGGTTCATTAGGAGTGAGAACGTAATCCAAACCAGCTACAGGAAACGACTCCAAAACACAAGGCTTTCTGGAGACGGATGTTGACATCTGATAGCCAGCTGTTACTCATGCTTGGAAGGCCTAGCATAACAAAATGAACCAATTGATTCAGCTCTTTATTCTTGCGTTCCTAACTTGGTATAAACACCAGAGAAGGTCAGTTACAGCAAAGAGCGCAGACAAGTCCATCATGCTTAGATAAAGTCGCAGGGACTGGAATCAGATTTGTTTTGCCTTTCCCCCTGGAATGACTTGGCGGGATGACAGCTCACCAAAACTCAGTCCAATAAACAGCTACATGTGACTTTTGTTTACAAGCCCTGGTTTGCATGTGTGAGCCTAAATGAACCAAATGCAAAAATGCAACAAAGTGAACTGTTCTGTTATGCTTCGGACCAAAGAAAACGGACCGTAGGCGCGATCGATCGCAAACCCTCAGTCTTCTACTACTCTTCTCTTTTCCCCTGCTTGCCATCGCTCCCCCTCCGAATGTTTGTCTCTCCCTTCTTGGATCACTCTGCCACCCCCCCCACCCCCCTCCTCGCCCCCCAACCCCGTCCCGTGAAAAGGGCCAGAGACCCTGTACAATCTCAGTCTGTCATTGCTGCATGCGCTCTCCTCACCTTTAAAGGCATGGCTGGAACGCATTGGGGGGGGGAGAGCGAGAGGCAGCGGGAGAAATAGACGGGGGGAGAGAGAGAGAAGGTGGAAGCTGGAAAGGGAAAGAGTTGGAGCTATAAATCAAGCGGTGACTGGAATTAAATCAGTCAGGGGGGAAAACACGGCGGTCAATGAGAGAAGATCGAAAACGCTGGGCTTGGCTGCTGGATCCTAGTTGGTGATCAGTGAAGGCAGTGATGCTGATGGCGAGGTCGGGGTTTGTCTCTGCAACAGGTGTTAGGCGTGCCTGCATTTCAGAAAGGGAACTAAGATAAAAAAAAAAAGACTGACTATAAAGCCTGTGGTATCCTGCACCTGCAGAAAGAAAATGTGCATTCATTTACCCTTGTTTTCACATTCGGCCTATGACAATCCGTACACTGCTCGGTGTTTATCTCAACGTGTATGATGGAGACGGAGATGGAGATGCATTTTACAGCCAGTCCTCGTCTTTCACCCTACTTCAACAATAATACAGGAAATTCTGGGGTTTTGTGGTCGGCTTAGGGATGCATGCCTTTTTAGGGAGGAATACATAAACAGGAACTAGCCGCAGCTAACGTGGTTTAGCCTGCGGGGTAATTAACAGGCCGGCTGGGCCAAAATGAAACTCTCGGCATTCAAATAGATCACGAAACTACTTTGAAACTACTGTGACTGCTGTATGAAACCACAGTCTAGTCCACTTTTGACAGGCGCGAGGAATCGGTGCAAATAAACACGGTGCAAAGAGCAAATTAGCCTCCAGATGCCTGTGGTTTGCTGCAGACATTTCTTAGAAAAATGCAATTTCTAGAAAACGGGAGATTTCACTCGTTCGCGGTGTCAAAGCTTTATCGGAAGCTGCGTTGGGTGGATGTTTTCCCGGCAGCGACGCAGCCTTATCTCCCTCTGTCTCTCCATGGTGGGTGGACTGCTGGTGTCCTCTTGTGCCCGCAGGCAATGGAAACTGCCTACATTTGCATTGGGAATTGTTGGCTGAGACCCAGAATAAGAGGGTTCCTTTTTTGAAAATGTAATCATGTGGATTACTCCAACTGGTTACTTTTGAGAACCAGCTGTAATTTGTAATAGTATCACACTCATCATCTAGCAACAAGCCTGAATGCCAAGTTCCAAGTGGAAGTTGAATAATCACAGAAATTTTCACAATTCTCTGCAATCTGATTACTGTGTTTTCTCCAGTAACAGTAACATACTACACCAACAGTTTCTTTGTAATCAGATTACTGTAATCCCATTACATTTGGTAACCGATGATGAGGTGGTACATCCCGCGGCTTCGGATAACAACAGGAAGTGAGACTACTGACTTCAGCACTACAGAACAACAGAAAACAAAGCCTGGCCAAGGCACGCTGAGACCTGAATAGGTTGTTGGCAGGTATAGACTGGGTTTTCACGGTCAGAGACGGGCCCTAATGTATTATTGCCAAAGATGATATGTCACTTTTGCTCTTTTGCACAATACGCATTGCCACGTGTTTCTCATCTTTCACTCATCGCCCAGCGAAGACCTGAGAAGGAAGTGTATGTGTGTGAGGGAGAAAACGTGTCAAATGTAGAGTAAGAGAGAAAACTGCCATTAAAATACATAGAATTGAATTGAATTGAAAAGTGAGAATAAACTAGAGTCCTTTAATATACTTGGAAAAACTCAAAACCCAGTCCATGTGAGGCTGTTTGTGACAATGCAAAAAAAGCACACACACACACACCACACACTCATCCACACACCGCACACACATACCACACACACACGCCCTTCCGTTATTTGTTATGTCGCTGACTTTCACATCTGGTAAAGGACAGAAGTTTGAGCAGGAAGCCTCTGAACAAAGCAACGAAAACAGTCAGGCTTTTACGCAACAGATCCTGACACAATGATATATTGTTGTGTGTGGGGCGGGAGGCAGATATCATAACATGGGCTCCATAACAATATCTTTCCCATACTTTACATATACATCTATTAGGGCTGTAATTTGTGTAACATGTTCAACGCGTTAAGCCTTTCCACTCAGAATCGTAATGTTACTGTATATGTGTAAAGAAGCTCAAATTTCGGAGCCAGATGTGGCACAGGAATATGAATACAAAAAAATATTGTTATGAAGACATTACACTCTGGCAGCTGCTGTGTCCTAGCAAGAGATTGTGAAATCTACATACGTTTTTTTCCCCTGACTTCCCTGTTATTTCAAGTATGCAGCAAAGTACTGTATGTGCTGGCTGCCTCCCTCACACATTCGTCGGAGTGCTTGTGGGACCAGATCCCGGTCAATGTTTTTTTGTTTTTTTTTCTTCTTCTTCGGTCTGTTTTCCATCATGACTTTACCTCCCTGTTTCATCTCTCCATCCCTCTTCACTCAACGATCTCTTTCCGTCTTTTCGAGAGGGCTGAAGTGAGGGAGACAGAGTGAGCGCTCTCTCCTCTCTCTTCCTGCCTGTCTCTCTCTTTCTCTTTATCTCTCTCCCGCCTCTCTCTCCCTGTATCCCTCTCTCCCATCCCTCTCTCTTTCCTCTTACCCTTCCCCCCGTAGAAACTATAGCTGCTAATCTCAGTTTGCAGCCGGTGCCCCCCGACTAGATGCACGTCCAGGGAAAAGGAAATGTGTCCCTTCCTGCTCTCAGTACCCTGTGGTCTGTAAATAGAGCCTGCCAGTAGCCGCTCTGTAGGCCTCTCTGGAGGACTATATCTGTCCCATCATGCAACACCCCTGCTACAACTTCCTGAAACAAACTAAGGGGTGTTGGGCAAGAGATTAGGGTGGAGGGAGTCATTGATATGGTGTATACATTTCAGACAAGGGGTGTGTGTGTGTGTGTGTTCTTGTACTTCTGTCCTCTTGAGTAGCGTATGTCCTCACAAGGATAGAGAGATGAGGAAAATCCTGCAAAGTGAGGACATTTGGCTTGTACAAGGGGCTAGTTTAGGATTAAGAGTTGGGTTTCGGCGTTAAATTAGAGTTATGAGTATAATTACCATAAACAAACCAGACCACTACCAGCCTCTATACTGCATTTTACATTGTGAGCCACCGGGTCAGATTTGGCGGGAAATCTGCTGGATTGCTTTACGGCACAAAACAAGAAGAGGGCGCTGTTCTTCCAGCGCAAACGGAGCTAAAGCTTTCAGAGTTTCTGGCAATGGCAGGTAGTGGAGTTAAAGGAAAAATCTTTATCTTCTTCAGTAAAGTGAAAGAGAAAAGAGGAGAGGAGAGAGAGGCAAAGGGGCTTATGGGAAATGTAGTCTTAAGTTTGAGAAACGCTAGCGCTAACATTTCCACTGGTGTGAGACAGAGGCATCAGACCAGTCATCTCAACCATGGTCTCATGTTTTTTATGGCAGTGCTATCACAACTTATTTGAAAATGATGTGTTGATATTTAAGAATGGTACCGGCTGCAGCTTTAAATACAGGCTACATCTGTGTGTGACAGAGAGGGAGCGGCTACGCTTGTGTTTTTCACTGCCTGCCGACCGCCCGAGTGCTAATCAGAGTGAATAAATGCATCCTTCCCTTTTGGCTCACGGCTATTATCCCCGCAAACATCCATCAAACTCTTTTTCCCAGAATGCCATTGGAAGAGAATATAGAACTTCGATCAATGGCAGTATAGACGCTGTGCATCAGCTTTGGGTAATTACTGCTAGCATGGAAACGAGCCCATTATGGGATTGTCAATATTAGGATGGATATCATTACGTGTGTGTTTGTCAGTGTCTTATCATCTGCCAGTGCAAGTGTCGATTTTAAGACATTAAAAAGGTATTGGAACGCTGCAAAATGTTGGATTTGTACAATGAGATAGCTAATTTGTGGGCTTAAGAAAGCATATTTATGTATTTATTATATGTTTTCCCTTTCATTTGATTCAGAAAGGGAAATAGCATGTTCATACAGAAAGTAATTGTTATTGATCTAGTATTAAATTTGAAGTGAATTTGAATCTGTTGCTTTTCAACAATACCAGTCCTCCAGTCTGTCTGTCTGGGTGTTTTTGTGCTTATACCACACACACCACCACGTCTTCCCATATTGTGTGTGAAGAAGGAAGGGCGCACTGTTATTCAGCCAGTGTGACCTCTCCGCAACGGTGCTGATGAGGTCACGTCCGCAGTGTTGGGCAATCAGGAGCGCAGAAAACAATCGCTGTCGTTCACCTCTCTTAGTATGCATGGATCTGTCCTTGTCCCACAACAGTTAATGAGAGCTCGTCGATTTATTGCAGACTCCTGCATATAATGTTGTTCTATAGTCATAAAAGCACCATTTTTGTCCCTCATTCCATGCTGCAACATATACAGCATGTGGTGCATAAATGTCCCCGGGCCCCACCAAGCCTTGAGATCTATTTCATGCAGTTTCGGACAATTAAATTTTACAGCCTGATTAATGGATGCCTTGGGCCTCTGGCTATTGTAACCTGGAGATATGAAAGGACAGCAGCGAGAAGGTGGCCGTCTGCGTCTGGGGAGAGGATGTGACATTTTCAATGCTCACTAAACCTCCGGCAGCACACTGCAGATTCTGCATAGCCGGGATTGACCGGGCGCCCATCAACCTCCCTTTATCCCTGCTGCGCCCCATCCCACCCCCTAATCTGCCTGATCGATGGCCCTAGACCGGCGTCACCAGGCAACCGATGACACCAAAGCCGCCGCAGTGTGCGCTATACCCAACAATCAATGCGCCAGTACACAGCTATGGAACTGGGAGAATACTTGGCTAAAAAAGAATAGGAAGAAAAGACAGAGGGACAGAGCTTGTTGTAGATGAAACGCTTGCTGAATTCTCCTGACAGCGGCTGCGTGAAGGGAGAGACAATTGTTCTGTGGGTCGCGACAAAGAGCTCCTGTCAGTCGGATGATGAATGGTGTCTTCGACTGGATGGCAAGATGGTATCGGCATCAAGGTGGGCACAGACCGTGCCGCAGTGCCAGACTAGACTCAGATAAAGACGGCAGAGCCTTTTGCATAGGTGGCAGCAAAGAACGCCATCGCCTTTCTTTTTCCCGCACGGCAGCGGTTCAATCGCGTGGCCTCCGAGGCTCGAATGCGCGCTTTCAAAGTGCGGCTCGTCAATGGGGGTTTCGGCGAGGGGAAAGGGCAGGTCCTTGCGTCGGTGGAGAAAGTGAGCACAGGCTGTTCGGAACTCAACAACCAGCCAAAGAGTGAAAAATACAGAAGTGAAACAGATGCCCTTGACAAACATAGCCGTTTCAGCTTAGATTGAATGACTCCCACCATAAGTAATGACTCTGATCGCGTGGCCACATTAGACTCCAAGGTCGCTTTTCCTTCCATTATGTTAGTGAGAGTTGTGTGCAGTAGATCCCTTCTGGGAAAACCTAGTGAGGAGTGACATTAGCGAGGTCGGCTTTTGTTAACCAGATCTCGCTGAACTTTGACAGTGTTGTTTCACAGATTACATACATATTGCTGTATTGCTCTAGCGACCCAAGCGTTCCCTCTCAGGATCCTTCATGTATAAAATCTATAGCAGCGTCACATTATCCTGAATGTGGTCCAGTAGTTTCTCTGTTATGAGCCATCTGTTTCTTTTAGGGATGGGACGATATATCGAAATTCAATATATCGCGATACAGAAATGCGACGATACGTATCGTGGGGCAGAAAAAAGAATCGCGATATTAGCTTCATTTTATTCTGCTGTAGTAATCACATGAGACACTTGACCATCACCATTTCTCAAGCTCTCCATCCAAATTCTATTATTTGTACTTTCTCCATGTTTTCTCTGAGCAGTCTGACCCGATCAAGCCATTCATAAAGGCACAGATTTTGCACTTCACTCTCATGCTTTCACACTCTCTCCCAGTCATCCAGACTTGTCTCTTTTCTCTTTTATGTTAACTGTGTGTTTTATGACTGATTGACGCTTCGGGGGGTTAGAGTTCCCTCTATCGCTCCGTCTCTTCTTCTTCATTTTCCCTTGCTCCCTCCCTCTGCAGAAATGTGTATGTGTGTGGCTGAGACATCTCGCAAAGCCTGTAATTGAGTGTGTCCGCCCACCGCGCTGCAGCACAGACAGCACAGTGGAAGGCTTCATTGTATCAGAATGTGTACGTGCACGTACGCACACGCACGCACACACACACACACACACACACACACACACACCCTGCTGCAGTGTCTCCATCTATTCCCATGCAATCACACTGCCAAACACAGCCCTTTTTTGGCGCAAGTGGGAAATCTCATCGCTGCGCCACAAGTCGCCAAGGCAAACACACATCCTTATTCACCTCTGAACATACACACACACACACACACACACACACACACACACACACACACACACACACACAGACAAACAGATACACACACATACCCATCACACCCTTCTCACACTCTGCCTGGAACAACCGCATTTAAAAGCCATTATCAGATGCAGTCGCAGGGTGCATTATTATGAATTTTGTGGCCTAACTGTGCAGACACTTTCAGTCAAGTGTAACCTCAGTCTTGTCTATTAAGCTCATCAGCAATGAACAGAGATTTCCAGCGGCCTATTTTATCTCCCATTCTGTCAGCAGATCAAATCATATATAACCTACAGTGAAGATAGAAGCGGTGCATTTCACCACTTCATGCACGATAAACACCATCAGGAGGAATGTAGCAATCTCAGGCTTGCTCTTATACCGTAATTCTCAAAGAGAAAGTGTGTGTGCCCGCACCTGTATGTGTGTGTATATATTATTTATATGACTGTGTGGGTACTGTATACACATTGTGTGCAGCGGTGTGTTCATGTTGTGAGTGAGTGACTGGGCATTGGGCTGTGGTTGCCATGGTTCCCCGCTGTGCAGTACTTACTAAATCACCAAGAAAAACCACCAGTGGAATTAATTTGTTTTCTTCTATTAATGCCTCAGCAAAACAGCGCGGTATAACTCGCATCGTTCATGGCCAAATTATGCGTATATGCCTCATGTTTATATAGTCTTTGTGCTAATACGCTACAGACTGCATTGGTGTGTGTCAAGGAGAGATAATAAATTGAGGTTTCCTGCTGAAATTATCAGTTTTGTTCTGCTTGTGGGTTTATATCGATGCCGCTCACAAGCCACAGTGAGGTCAAACTCTACTGTCATGCAGGCTTACTTTTCAACATGCCACCGACAATATAACTCATCTATTTTTGCATCTGTGTGACATGTAACTATGCAGAATTCTTCTTAGGGTGGAAAAGCCTCAGAAACAGCCTTTATACCATCATGGGACACTGAAACTCTCCATTGAAAGCTAGAATGAAATTCTTGAGGTGGGTCAGCAGCTCCTTAAGGCAGGGTGAGGCAGGTTTCACTGCAGGTTTCACAAACTGACACCCCTGAAACTGATGAGTAAAATCATATCCCCAGATATATCAGTCTAAACCAAGTGTAAACACTAGCTGATTATCTCCCTCAACGCAGTGAAGAGCAGCATGCAAAGTAGCTGGCCCTACAACTATTCCAAACATGCGGCAACGGACGCTCTGAATTTCATTTGCCGCCCTCTGCTTCGTAATGACTCTCTTTCACATGCCTTTGATCCTTCCGTTTCATCTTTCTCTCCTTTGTGTTTAGCACACACGTGGTTCTGAGGTCGGAAGAGAGGCAGCGGACCCAAACCAGAGAGAGAGTGAGAAAAGACGGGAGAAAAGACAGAGAGAGGGAAGAAACAATGGAGTCCACAGCAGCGGACCAATCGTCCACGGTGGACGAGCTGGTGGAAGCGTGCGTCCAAGCCTTCGGTTGGTCATTTCAGCCATTTTTTTTCTTCTTCTTTGATTCATATATAGCAGGGGTCTCAAACTCAATTTACCTGGGGGCCGCTGGAGGCAGAGTCTGGGTGAGGCTGGGCCGCATCAGGTATTCCACAAGAAAAGCTTTGTTAAAAAAATTCCAATCTTCTCAAATGTCTTTATTTTTATTTTTTAACACAAAATAAGATTTAAACGTCTTTATTAACAGTTCTTTAACCTCAATGGGTTCTTCTGAATATGAATTGTCCTGAACATGAATGGAACATTGAAGAACATGAACTGTCACTGTTGTGTTTAGCCGACGCACGGAGAACGTCTCGATGCACGGAGAACGTCATTTCTGCTTCTTTTTCCTGTGACAGCAGCACGGCGGTCGGCGGATAATAGCCCGGTAGCAGTCTCCTTTGTTTTTGCGCTCGATGTTCATGTCTTTCATGATGACATGAACACCATGGCATTTGTAGATGGTAGAAAGTACCGGGATAGCGAGCGCAAAAAGGCGACTGCTCCCGGAGTGTTATCCGCCGTGCTGTTGTTACAGGAAAAAGAAGCGGAAATGACACCGTGCTGTTGTTGTTGTTGTAAACGTAGTCATAGAAACAAAAAAAACAAATGACATCATATAGAAATATATGTAGTGTTCATCGTGTGAGGCAATGCAAATAGCGCGATGCAAATAAAAAATAATGACCCACAAATAACGGTGCGACCCTATAATTAGTCCGGGTTACCGGGGACTGTTATCGCCGACGGACAGGTGTCGCTATGTGACTGCAGACTACATTAGGCTACATTGAGTTCCTTACTTTTCTTTTATCCCGCCGCGTACGCATCACTTTGATTTATTTTGTCAGAGAGAGACATATATACGTATAATGTCCCGCTGGGCAGCAACTTAAAAAACTTTTTTTTGGAAGTGTTGTGAACGCAGCGCGCTGGGACGAATGTCCGCGTGTGCCCAATAGAAACGAGGCAGCCAGCCAGGCACGGAAGAAAACTCTCCATGGCAACGCTGCTGTAACTTTCACTCATTGAGAAATGTTTCTCTGCTTGCATCAAGCCCGGTCGATGTCCCACCCCCGAGAGCCATATACCCCACCGTGATTGGTAGGTTCGTTCAGCTCCGCACACAATACTGTAAAGTGCCATCCATATAAAACTCGCGGGCCGCACTAACATTAAACTTTCATATTAAGGTGGGGGCCACAAAATATCGTCTCGCAGGCCGCGAGCTTGAGACCCATGATATATAGAGTTTCAGTCCAAACTGAGATTTTCATATGAAAGAAGTAATAGTCAAAACAAATGATGGTACGCTTGAATTGGAATTTCGAAAGATGTCTTCTAGAGAGGCAAACACAGTCGGAGCACATTGGCGATCCGGCAACAAGTGCAATTTCTCACACACTGACCACAAAAATAGACTCAGATACTATTTGATAGCTGACTGTGAGGACATGGTGTACCTCCCTGATGGTGGCTAACACCCTATTTTCCTATTACAGATGAGAAGGGCGCTCTGAAGGACGCCACCCTCGTCCGAATGTTCCTCATGATGCACCCTTGGTACATCCCTTCCACCGACATGGCTAAGAAGCTCGTGCTCAAGTATCCTTCACTGTGTTTGACTATCAGTTATTAGCCTTTACCTTCCGCTTCCACAGAGATGCATTCTGTGTTTTTTACCACCTAGAAAGCTTCACAGACTGACGATAGAGACACAGAATCAAAGAATGCGAGAATGCTCAATGTGGCTTTGGGACGGAAGTGAATCCGTGACTTTGACCCAGAAGGGTTTAGTCCCGTTGTCACTCTCTGACTGCCTTGTTAAATCTCTTCGTAATCCGAAAGTGGGGGGGAAAGTTTGCAATGTTACGGACGGGAAGGTTGCACCTTGACTTTTGGACCAGATCTCAAGAGGAGAGCTGCACCGCCGAGCTGCGAACAAGAATCTGTCACCTCGTCAAGTAAGAAACTGGTGTCCAAGATGTGTCGCTCGTTTATTCTTTCTATCACCCCTTCTGCTACCCTTCCTCCTCTCTAAACGTTTGTCTTTACTGCTCTGTCATCTCTCTTTCTTCCTCTTTGTCTATTCTTACCCTTCCTGATCTCCTATATCTTGACATTTGGGTTTCCCATCGGCCACGTTTGCATGCACACAATACATGAAATTGTAATGCGATTTAGACAATAATGCGAGTAAGGAAGTAACATATGTGGAGTACTCCAGTTTTACTTGCATTAATAGAGACCAGTCACAAGATGTATCCCCCTTCATCACATCTCTCTAAGCGTGATTTTACTGGCGTGAACAGCCCAGTCAGAGCATGTACGCACCTTATTCGCATTTCCTTAAGTGTGATCAAGTTGTTAATGTGTAGGTGGTGATGTAGCTCATGTTCTGTCACTTTTTTGTCGTTTCCATTTGAATACTTGCAATAAGCTTTACAAAATCAAATAAATGGCTAACTCACATTACCGTGCGTATGTAAACGCAGCATGCAAATGCCGTCTTTCTCTCTTCCCTTCCGCTTTCCTCCCTCTCCTTTTATCTTTTTGCGTTTCTCATTGTCTTTCTTCCTTCCTCCCCTCTCTATTTTTATCTCTTTTTTTGTGTGTTTTTCATCGTCTTTCTCTGTTGTGTTTTTTTTCCCCTTCCTGTTTTGCTCTCTGTTCTAGGTACTGGATCTCGGAGTTCCCGGCGGAGTTCAATCTGAACCCGGAGCTGGCCGATCAGATCAAAGACCTCAAAGACCTCTTGACCACCGAGGGCAACGAGAGCCAGAGTCAGCTCATCGACATTGACAGTGTGTGAGTGAATGGTCTTTTATGGGCATTTAATACTCTCTCTCTCTCTCTCTGTATGTGTGTGTGTGTGTGTGTGTGTTGGCACCGACAGTGTGCGAATGAATGGCTCTGTGTGTGTTTCTGTATGTGTGCATATATCAGTTTGCTCTTTTATTCGCTGTTCTCAGGCATCGCTCGGTTGTACTATGCAGGGTCAGTGACCTTTCCTATTCCCATAAAGGCCATTTCTCTGCGACCCTGGCTTCCCCTGGTGTAACATGAGGCGAAGCCTTTGTGGAGCGGACTCGTGACTCACTGTAACTAAACATCTGTGGATGCGGTGATGCTCTTGCAGAAATAAACTCTAATATGAGAAATTCTTGAGAACTTAAAAAGGATAGTTATTTATATTAAAATCCGAAACAGGGACAACTTTCCCACTGTTCATAGCGATTTCATGTAATAAATTACTGTTTATACTAAGAACTAATCTGATTTGTTACTTGTATTAAACACTATAATGTTAGTAGACAGTTAGGTTTGGTACAGTTAGGGTCATTGTACCAAAATCATTGAGGAATAATCATTTTCTATAAATTATAGAGTGAAATGTCATCCTTTTATGTGTGAAAAAAGCAGAAAATTTTGCTTCAGTTTCTTACCTGTTACATGTGGCTCATGCTATTGGGGAAATTCTCCACTGCCAGCTATTTTAACATATTGTCGGTTTGATATCCAATACTAGTATCAATGCATCCCTAACCTGAAAAGTGGCTAAATTGAGCCTCCTAATCTATCATGGTGTTGTCCCAAAAGTCCCCAGAAAAGTCGATACACTTCATAAAATATTGTGGGCTTTTTTTCCTCTGCTTTATTGTCCCTCTCAGGCCGTCTTATAAATGGAAGCGGCAGGTGACTCAGCGGGTGCCGTCTGTGTCGAAGAAGAGGAAAATGTCCCTGCTGTTCGACCACCTCGACTCCTGCGAGCTGGCCGAGCACCTCACCTACCTGGAGTACAAGTCCTTCTGCAAGATCCTGGTCAGTAGGACTGAAGGAGCCGCGTATATGCTGTGATGGTTATGGTGTCTCGAAGCTTTTGAGTTCTCCAGTAATTCAGTTTCTTTTTTTTTTTTACTTCCTGGAGGCTAAATTTAGTTGCTAGGCAATATCGGTTAAAAATCTACTTTGCTGGCTGTAATTGTGTTTGTTGTCGGGCAGCATTAGCTTTTTGAGCATTATTTTTGGAAACACTGGGTTCTTGCTGATTGAAGTGGCATATTTGTGTGTGTGTGTGTGTGTGTGTATGGGGGGGGGGGTTGGTGGGGTGAAAGGTTGGATTTATAGCGCTGCTGTCTGTCTTTGTCTCCCTCTCTATTTTCTTTCTGTAACTTGACATGCTGCTGCTGTCTTGGCTAGTCGTCCCTTGTAAAAGAGATTCTGGCTCAGTATAGAACAGTAGCAGCCTTAATGAATAAAAGATGAGTAAATTATCTAAAATATAGCCCGCTGATCCAAATGTGCAGCGATGACAGATGTCTGTGTTAAGAAGAGCAAGTGAAAAAAAAAAAAAGAAGCTGGTTTTCTTCTGCATTTCCCAGATCAGATGGTGGGATTAATCAGTCAGCGAATCAGCCAACTGACTGGCTTGTTATCCACATTGTTGCCTTAATGACAAATTGAGCGGATGGTTGGACAGTCGAGTGCTTGTCTATGTGTCTGTTGTTTTTGTCTGAGCGCTGGCAATGTCAGTGTCTCTTACCCCCTCGTTCGCAACTACGATAAATTAAATTAAAATTCGGCGTCTTCTCTGGCATGCTGAAAGCAAAGCGTGACAGTTCCGAAACCAAATCCCTCACTTCTCCCCCCCTCCCTTCAGTTTCAGGACTACCACAGCTTCGTGATGCACGGCTGCACGGTGGACAACCCCATCCTGGAGCGCTTCATCACCCTCTTCAACAGCGTCTCCCAGTGGATCCAGCTCATGGTGCTCAGCAAGCCCACCGCCCCGCAGAGGGCCGCCGTCATCTCCCACTTCATCCGGGTGGCGCAGGTCGGTCCGTCCGTCTGCCGGGCCGATTGAGACCGTTTACAGCCAAGGGTTTAAGACGGTTGGGTGGGGGTTGGAGGGGTAGAGTGTGTGTGCGTGACAGGGTACAAGGACTAGGAGATTGATAGGAGATTGCCTGGAGCCAGAGAGAAAAGAGGAGAGCAAGTCGTAAAATACTGATTTAGTGATTAAACCGAGAGATTTGGAGAGAGGGGAGAAATGTCAAGGCAGTGCGTTCGGTGGCACCCGTACATGCACACACACACACACACGTGGGTGGGCAGCAGCCGTTTACCATTTGATTAAGGTGGCACAGATCCGTGCCATTGTGAATAGGCAAATATAATTTGGAAGGGCTTTGGAGGCATTAGTATGTAATGTCCATAGACGACTACTGAGAGCGCTTTAAGATAAGATGAACTTTATTGATCTCCAAGGAGATTTTGGGTCATTGCAGCAGCAAAGAATATAGATATAGACAGCAATACGACAAAAATAAAAAAAACAATATAGAGTAAAGACACAAAGTGCTCATCATGCACATCCAAAGTTTCTATTGGTTAGAAAGAATTCCCACTATGTTGACCATTTTCTAATGTACAGACTTTTTGCAGTTTACATATTTACAGTCCACTGCATCATTAAATATTTGCATTCAGATTTACAGAGCAAATGTGCCAATGGTAGATATTCACATTAACATATTGAAATAACATATTGTCATGAACCTGCTCAGAGTCCAGACGAAACAAGGGAGACCACACAGATAGTTATGGATTTAAAGCAATAAATGTATTTAACCCATATTAAACTATAGACAAAAATACAGTGAAACATGTAAATCAGTAGTGTAGTGCAGGCTAAATGTAAAGTGAAAAGCAAGTCTAATAAAACCCAACCAAAGTCCTGCTAGCCAGGAGAGGAGAGGAGAGGAGAGGAGAGAGATAGAGTCCAGCCCTCTTATATAGCAATCAGGAGGAATTGATTCAGGTGTGGCTCATCTGAGTCAGGTATGGCTCCTCCTCCTGACACACTTCTGCCACTCTGACTGCCTCCTACACAGGAACACCACAAGAAAAACACAAGGAGCCACAAACAAAGGGGGAGGAGTCGTCACACCCCCCCGCATAAGAAAGGAGACCCACCAGGTACTCCGCCAAAATATTACAAGAAAATACAATATTAAATACTACAATTTACAAAAATTCATAAATTATCTAATCAGTACCAAAATGCCTAACTCTTGCATTTGTCACTTTTACTGTACTGGAAGACTGACAGAATCACCTTCTACTTTTGGCCTATTCAAAAATCTACAATACCTTATACCAATCCCTCCAAGTACCTTGGTACCTGTAGGAGCATTTTTAGAGAGAGCAGGACAGACCAACAGGGAGAGACAGAAGAAGGCACAAATATAGGCAACATTAACCATTGTGTGGTAATGCAACTAGAAGGTGCGAGAAAGGATGTCCGCCATTACATTTTCAGTGCCTTTTATATGGCGAATATCCAAATAAGGCTGAGCAACAGGAGAATGCATATCAAAAGACTTACTGCCACAGATGACCAGACAAGCTACTCCCACCACAAAGAGAGATGATACTCACACTATCATCACCTAAGTTGGGGAGAAGATCACGGCAACAATGTTCTCCAACTCACTTGTTAGGTTTTCTGGCTCACCAAGAGGCTGCTTCCAAGCCCATGCATCCTGCTCAAACAATTGGCCGCAACCCCAGTCTCATGACCTGGAATTGCCCACAAGTGTGCATAGTTCATCTAACAAGACTGCTCCAAAGTAGGACACCCAACTACTGACAGTCCTACTGACACTGTGGCAACACAAACCCCAAAGCCACTGTGCCATAGCAAAGTCCAGACTAAACAAGGGAGACCACACAGATAGTTATGGATTTAAAGCAAAATAAATTTATTTAACCCATATTAAACTATACACAAAAATACAGTGAAACATGTAAATCAGTATTATCAGTAGTGTAGTGCAGGCTAAATGTAAAGTGAAAAGCAAGTCTAATAAAACCCAAAACACAACCAAACCAAAGTCCTGCTAGCCAGGAGGAGAGAGAGAGAACTGACATATCCAGCCCTCTTATATAGCAACCAGGAGGAATTGATTCAGGTGTGGCTCATCTGAGTCAGGTATGGGTCCTCCTCCTGACACACCTCTGCCACTCTGACTGCCTCCTACACAGGAACAGGAAGAACACAAGAAAAACACACAGAGCCACAAACAAAGGGGGAGGAGTCGTCACAATATATAATGAAATGTGTCCAAAGTGTAAAGGTGCATCATTGGCTATTGACATGATCAGGATTACAGATGGGAGTAACGTGTACAGAAATGTCTCCAATCTGTCCCAATATGTACAGACTCATATATAGGGTCATGTGTAGTGCAGTGTCACCAGACTTTAGCACCCTTCTTTTTGACACTGACACCTTTGTGGCAGGAAGCATTTGTGTACCTTGAACAGTTGGCACAAAGAAACGCTTGAAATGTTTCTTGGTAACACCTCAGGGAGATGAGCCGGAGGTTCAAAGGTGCTCCACAGCTGCACCAGCTCGTCGTGGAGAAGGTGCAAGGTAGTGTTACAGACTGAGATCAGTTTAGACCTCCTATGCTCCTCCTTGCCCTCACTGAGGAGCCACCAAATTGCTCTCTACCATATCTGACACACTGCTTTTGTGGTCATACAACCTGCAGCCTGCGGGTGTGATAATTCAGGGCAATGTGGGCCATTTAAAGCTACACTGTGGAACCTCGCACTGTGGCGGCCCCAAGTGGCAGAGAGAGATAACTGTTTCAATTAGTTTGAAGGACTTCATTACCCAGAAATCATGAAACCTGACATCAGTAAACTGCGTACGCCTCAGACATTTTTTCTTCTTAGTTGCTGGTAGGGAAGGAGATGGTGAAAACAATCTTTTGGCAGCAGGTTCAATCATCGTTGATGAGTCCAGCTTTCTCTGGACGCAGCACTTCACTTCCACCTGGGACCACACCCAACTCCAGAATTTCAGTTGATCTAATAGGGCGAATCTACAGCGTCTCAATTAGTGGGGATGGGGTGCTCTTCTCTGTTGCAGCCCCAATTTGTGATTTAGGTCGCTAATATGGATATATTTTTACATAAAATTTTTGCCTAGTGCCGCTTTAAAGTTATGCCATTCCTTTATCCATCCATTCAAGTCAAGTCAAGCTTATTTGTATAGCCCTTAATTACAGTTACAGTCTTAAAGGACTTCACAATGGCTACATTATGAAACAATAAATGAAAATGAACCCCCCCCCCAACCCTAGACCCTCAATGAGAACAAGGAAAACCTCCCATGAAAACCTCATTAGGAAAGCAAAAATGAAAGAAACCTCAGCAAGGGCCTCACAGAGAGCGATCCCCCTTCCAGGACTGTCGATTACAGATTAAACGTTGACATGAAGATGGAACATAAACAAAATATACAGTCATTCATTCAACCATTCATTTGCTCATCAAATCATCTACGGTCATCTACGGGTCAAGATGCTTGTAATCCTAATCTTAGCTTAATCTGTCCTCATCAAGCCTCCTCCCGGCGTCTCCTGCCTAGCTGCCAAGTCCCGGCCTTATATGGTTCACTGACCAGATGCCTGCAGACTGTTATCCCTTCACTGCACAAACATCCCTTTAAATGCCATCCTGGGTCTTATTGTAATTGATAATATATCAGTTTGATGTTATCGTTTGCTTTGGTCTGCCAGATGGGCCGGGCTCGCGCGCTCTGGGACAATTCAGTTACTGTGCTGGGGAGGCTCAGTCGACTGTAGGAAAGCACACAGAGAGAATTTTAAACAGTTTCTCCTTAGTCATCCTTATTGCCTGCAGTGCTCTATGTATTCCTCCTTGTTACTCCCCCTTATTGCGACTCTATTTTTGGATTTTGTGTATGACGAGATGTCTCAGTCTGCTCCCATTTTCCCTCAATTAATCCATCTCTTTTACGCCTCTCTTCATCTCCAGAACTAACTCCACCACTCATCATTTATTTACCAGGGGTCTCAGCGGGTTTCGGCCACCCCCGTCTGTCAGAATACGCCAGCGCTCCAACACCTCGGCGGGGCTCTTGTCGAGGGAACCCAATAGAGCGCTCTTAAGCGTCTCACCCTCCTCGAAACCGAACAGTCGGACTATTCTCGGCGCTTCGCGGAGCTATAACAGGGTCGCGGTACAGATAGATGCTGACTCCATCCCCGTGTTCTCGTTTCGAAATGAACGACTGTGACAGTTCACCTGCAGGAGGCCCCGAGAATGACCCCCCCCCCCTCCTGCTCTCCCTCCCTTATCCTCCTTTCCAAATATCACCATCCTTAATATAGCATCCCTGAATTATCCGCGCATCTTTGATCTTCAATCTTTTTCTCTTCTCTCAGATTATTTTGATAGATACACAGAGGAGAGGGCAAAGTGGAACAAACAGAAAGAAACATGCAAGCAGGGTACAACTTTGTTCCCCACTTGTAGATTCCTATCAAAAACGCACAATTTCAGATGCTTGAGGAACCCAATCAAAACATCTTGTACTTGTGTCAGCATGACACCGTGTTATTTGTGTTGACATTTCCACAATTGCACTGTAAAATGTCGGAACTGGTAACTCTGCAATGCCTGTTATGAAAACTCCTTTTTTAGGATCAATCATGCATGCTCAAAACATACGGGTGTTTTCATAATGATAACCTGTATTTCCCCCTGCGAACCGAGTGTCCAGAAGTCAGCTCAGACCATGTTATTCATACACCAGGCTCGGGCAATTGGATGGAATACATCAAGGGTCGGCGGTGGACCGAATCCATCCCCGATGGAAATTCCCTCGCTGATATTTTGCAGATTCAAATTGCCTTGATCTTTTGGTAATTAAAAATGTAGCCGAGGGCAAGACACTGAAATGGGGAAGCACATGCAGAGGGCTAAAACGATGTTCCAAGCCAATTGCAAATTTATTCACAGCTAGCACAGAAGGCAGCCTCAACACACGATATTTCCCAGAGCCTTGCTCATGGGTGTGCTGCTTTTGTTCCATTGCAATTGGGAATACTATTGGGAAAACTGTACATCAGTTCATCAGGACTGTACTTACAAATGTCAACAATGTACATTTTCTCACCCATTGAAAAGCTACATTTCTATTCCAATCACACTTTATGTTTCAGCTGACAATTGATCACCTAACACTACCATACACACATCATTCCAGTGGAAAGACCCGACGAAACCTTTCCCAGGCCTTGATACCCGTCCCATGAACGTGCGGTTTAGCTGAACCCGCTCTGCACAACGCAGGGCTTTGCCAATTGATTCCAAAGGGTGTTTGAGCCGAACCAAATGATGCCCTCTGGCAGCCCGCCCACACAGCTGCGACCCTATTGATTTCCAGCAAGATGCCACGCAGGCTGAAGGGCAGCGCGGAGCCCCCGCCGAGCGCCATTCACAAAGTGTTAGCGTAACTTTGACTCGCGCAGCGGAGCTTTGAGCGGTATTTGCTCGGGCGTAATAATATCCTGGTTCGCTCAGCACAATCAGCTATAACGGATGAGGTCCATTAGTGCGTATATCAGTTTTACACACATCTGCTTTTTCTTCCTATCCTCTGCTGTCTCTGCTTTACCTTCTAAATCTTGTACTTTCCTTCCTGCATCTTACCGACTCCTTCCCGCCCTGCATCACTGTCTCTCCCTCTCTCTCTCTCTCTCTCTCTCTCTCTCTCTCTCTCTCTTTATCTCGCTCTCCCTTAAATCCTTTTTGGCACCGGCTTACACACCCACACACACACTGCCTCTTCTCTCACCATGTCTATCACCCTCAATCTTTGTAATAATCTCTGCCCCCCCCCCTCCCTTCCCTTCCCTCCCCTCCTGCCCTCTCTCCATCTACAGAAGCTGCTGCAGCTGCAGAACTTCAACACGCTGATGGCGGTGGTGGGCGGCCTCAGCAACAGCTCCATCTCCCGTCTCAAAGACACGCAGACCCACATCAGTGCCGAAACCAACAAGGTGCGTCAAACTGCCAAGAGCTTCCACCTTCGCCGGTTTATTTCTGGCGTCCGGCACCGAAACACACGACCAGACGAATTCAGCGCGCGGTGGCAGGTTGCAGCACTTAGCGAAACAAGTCATGTTGAATTCTATTCAGCGATCCACAACTCCTCTATGTAGGCTGCGAAAGCGCCTTATCTGTGATGACAGTAGTCCATTACTCCTACACAGTGGCTTCTTCGCAATATGAATTCAGGCCATAGAACTGGAAAGATGAATGCAACAGTTGGGGGAGTTGCAGTGCCTCGTCGTGTCGGTTATATAAGTCCATCTGGTCCAAAAGTTTGCTCCGAATTTTTTTGGATTCTTCTAAACAAATCTCTCTCCGTGTTCTATTTGTCCTCCGTCAAATCCTGCCAACTCTCATCTCCTCTCCTTCCATCGTCTCCATCCTCTCCTCCTAAATCATCCCTCTCATCCTCTCCCCCCTGCAGATTTTCAACGGCCTCATCGAGCTGGTGACGTCGTGCGGCAACTACAGCCAGTACCGCAAGCGCTTCTCCGAGTGCGCCGGCTTCCGCTTCCCCATCCTGGGCGTGCACCTGAAGGACCTGATCGCCGTGCATGTGGCGCTGCCCGACTGGGCTGACAAGGAGAAGACGCGGGTCAACCTGGCCAAGACCCAGCAGCTGTACGCCATCCTGCAGGAGCTGGCGCTGATCCAGATCACGCCGCCCAGCGTCGACGCCAACACGGACCTGCTCAACCTGCTCACGGTTAGCGCGGGGATATTGATTCGCAGTGTCCAAAAATTAACGTTTTGGCCGGTGAACTGGAAAAATGCACCTGCCAAGATTCAATAATTAATGCATTTTTCATGCAGGTTTTCAAAGCTGTTTAGTATCGGATGCTGTGTGGTAATTTACAACTTCCTCACTCGCTTATTCATTGGATTTGTAATTCATCATGAAGTGCATTAAGCGTCCAGACAGCAGAGGAATAGGAGGAAAAAGTTTAGATGCTTTTTTAGAAGTTTAGATGCTTTATGTGGAGCCAGCAGAACTGGCAGCCTGTTTGATGCAAAGCCATTGTTTTTCCTTTTTAATGGGAAATACATACAGGGAAACATTTGTGGGGTAATTGGATAACCAAGAGACAACTTTTTTTTTTTTTTTTCTTTTTCAAAGTTTGATTTTCAGTTCCCTTGCCAAGAACGTGCTAAGATATTTTCTCTTCTTATGCATCACACGGTGGGGGAAGATGAAGCGCCTTTCGCCATATTGCCACATCATTTATCATCAATACACTTCTGTCATGCTGTATCTCAACAGTAAACACTGTAAACAAGTCATTTAGTTCCCTATTCAGTCTTAAAATCATATTGTGCCTGAAAGATAATGCTGTTTTCGAGGTTGCCCCTCTCCTTTCCATTCTCCCTGCTGGTTTCTGCACACAGTCAGCATAGTTGGAGATATCAGCGCTCGTTCTCCTCCCTTCAGAAGAAGCCATTTGTTGCCATTCATTCTCATACAGTATGAAAAACAACTTCCACAGAGCGAGAGAATCCATCACAGTACACATGAAGCCTCAATTTGGTTTTGTCAAAGTTTCTGTTTTATCCTTACTTCATTGTGCCACAGTTGAGTTTTTCGTATTAGTGCTGCATTATATTACACTCTGCTTTCTGTCAATCACCTGACAGCCACAGGAAGAAATGGAAGTCTCCTCCAGGAAATAACCTCAAAAACACATCGCCTTACGTTACTGTCACATCCATGTCTTCTTATTTGGGACGTCTTTGTTAGCCGGGACAGCAGTTCATTTCAAGCTAGGTTTGACACTGTAAAGTTTGTATTTTATTTTTAAATTAACCAAAAAAGCAAGTAAATGTTAGAAAATCGAATTACATATGGAATGCTTTGTAACATAATTGGGAACAAATCTAAACTGGGTGTAGACAGTAGTTAATGGGCTATAACTCTAAATGCATGAACACTGGTATTCTCATTTAAAACAAGTGAAAAATGCCAATGGGGTGAGGTAATTCCACTTGTTTCCAATGCAGTTTCAATTTTATTTGAATTTTATTTTTAGAAATACAAGTTAATATCTGGGGGAAAAAGAGCAGAATAAGGCGGATCACACCACTAGTATCAAGAAAATGACAAATGACACAGCAAGTGCAATGATCTCATCCCCCTGACAGATCTTTTCACTTACTTTAAGGTAAATAAGACTCAATACTAGATGAAAGAACTTGTTAAAATGGGTGTTTTCAGTGAGTGTCATCCAATTCTATTCTAATGATGTAGAGAATGAGCAAACACTTTTAAGGCAGCAAGACCTCACAGAGCGTTGTGTTATTCTGTGGCAGAATAACAGGCTGACTCTGCGTCTTAGTGGGAGGTTTGCCTCAGTCTGAGGACACCGCGTGAGACTGATCTCAGCTATAGAGCCGTCTGTCCTTCAGCATGAAAGCTGTGGAGGTGTTTTAGCGCTATTAACCGAGATGAAGTTCCTTCAGTCTCCGGCTTCAAACTAAACTCCCGCGTGTGTCAGCGTTCACTCTCTTTTGGCAGATGCAGATAAGCCTCCGCTGAATTTGAGAAGGGGAGCTTTTTCCGAGCTTAACCAATCCCAGGAGATCAATTACCATTTCCGACTGCAGGTGTTCGCGGGAGATTGCGACCGGCTCCCTTCGTTTTCGGCGAAAATGAAAGAAAACAACTTGACAGGTTTTCGGCGCTGAGGGGCAACCTGGGGAAGTTTGCCGGACGGAGTCGATAGCTAATTATCTTAC
Organism: Centroberyx gerrardi; assembly: GCF_048128805.1. NCBI lineage: Eukaryota > Metazoa > Chordata > Actinopteri > Beryciformes > Berycidae > Centroberyx > Centroberyx gerrardi. The sequence continues at coordinate 18,046,723 of NC_136019.1, forward strand.
GCCGGCGCTTATTGGAGTTGATCTGACTTGAGGTGCGCTGGCAAAGGAGAGAAAGTCAATAACATCCTCAGAATTAGGAAAAGGGGAAAGTATGCCTGTGTGGGGCCGAAATAAGGAAACCACAGAGATTTAAAAGTATCTGATTTAGTCAACAATTTCCCCCTGGTTGAGTCATGTTCAATGAGGGCGATTCTATTCTAACATCCTCAGCATTGCGGACCATCTACAGTTAACCTTTGCACAGAAATACTGTAAGCTCCGATGAATCAGAAGGCCCAACAAGGAGAAAAACCTTTTTACCCTCCGCACTTACCACTTAAACTCAATAAGACACAGGAAATGCAATTATGCTAGAGAGTAGCTCTGAGCGAAAGAATGCAGCCGGCAGTGGATGCGGTGGATGATTCCATGTGGCAGTCGGCTGCACTGTGCCGACTAAAACAAAAATAGATCCCGCTCTCTCACCTGTTGCCATAGTATCCCCATTGTGTTTACAGAAAATGACTCTGCTGACAATGCCTATAATGAACAGGTCTGCGCCTGAGATGGCCATTGTTCTTTGTGTTATGTGTTCAGTACCAGTTCTGGAAAGTATAAAGTACTGGCAAATTAGAAATGTACCCTATGTCTCATCTACAACTCCTCCTCATGAGCTTAGCTCAAGGTTCTATCTGACTTTTTGTTTTTAATCAAAATGGAGTTATCCACACATTCATTATCCTGAATGTTACTTTGTCCTTGTGTGGTGTTTTTTTTTTATATATTTAAAAAGATTTCAAAAGATGGAAGGTCTCAGAACTGCACTCCACCCAGATACAACCTTATAATGTTTTTGTTATTCATTTTTGCTATTCATTTTTAGATTAGTTTCCACCAGAAAAGTCATATAATTGACAGCTGGCATTGTCTGCCATGTTCGTATGATGAAGCCAAACCATTGATAATGATTTCTAAATGTTAAATGGTAAACCCACTTAAACTCATTATTATTTGTGGAATGGACCCACCCACAAAGGTTCACCCACCTTTGTGGCTTACATGAATCTTTATAATGTAAATTTATAGTTGAAATCATAATTGGTAGTATCAAACTGATGAAAGTTATACAGAAGAAAAACCAGAAATTAATGTTTTTCTGAAAGAATAATTTAGTTGTTTTTTTTATTTTGGTGGTTGTTTGCCTTATGATGATCCCTGACTGGAGGTCACAGTTTACTCACCTTTTTATTTACCAGTACATCACTTGTTCCTTCTGTCCTGTGCTGTGCAGGTGTCTCTAGACCAGTACCACACGGAGGAGGAGATCTACCAGATGTCTCTACAGAGAGAACCTCGCAGTGCCAAGCCAGCGGTGAGGACCGGGGGTCAGAGGTCATTACCAGACCTGGGAAGAGATGTGGATATCAGACTAGGGCAATACTGGCCTCTTATTAAATATCAGATATTGGCCAGTCATGTTGTCCACTGCCCATTTCTCTACCATTGAATAGGAGTGGTGGGTCACCCTGCCTTCAGAGCTGCTAAAAGAAATTCATTAGTTTGGGTTTCGATGGAGAGTTTTAGTGTCCCATGATGGTCTAAATGCTGTTTCAGAGGTTTTTCCACCCTGACAACAATACAAGTCTCCAAAGACCCACATTGGTCGAACCCTATATACGACTGTATTGTTACTGTATATTGACTTTGTAATATTCCATAAACATATATATATATATCTCATAGCATTTTGATCCACTGTAGTGACCTTTAACCGTTATTGTGTATAGGAGCTCTATTATTAGGCACAATGGCTCCTACTTATTGATCTTATGGTCTTTGATTTCTCATTGGCTCTCGCAGAACTCCAGCCCCGCCCCTGCACCTGACCCCAAGCCCACTATGATCGACGAGTGGTCGGTGTCGGTGAAGCCCAACGCCGACCCGACCATCATCAAGAAGCACATAGAGAAGATGGTGGAGGTGAGTGTGTTACTCCCCTTCAGGGCTAATTGCAGAGGCCAAAGTAATCACACTGGAAGGCTCAGGGTGAATTTGCTGTTGTCCTTGACATGATAACTGTGGAGCACACTTTGGGATCTTTGGCCTTAATTGCTAGGATGTGTAATGATCGGTTACCATAGTTACCAGGGCATTTGAAAACCTCGTAACTCCACGTGATTTTTCTTGCTATGCGTTGAGAAAGTTTAATGACCTTTCATGAAAACCTTTCTAAACCTATGGTGTGATTTCAAAAATACATGGTTGTCAATGTAAAAATATGGCTGTTTTGATTACTTCCTTAAAAGTTGATGTTGTGAAGATATAAGGTTTTCATCAGGCAGCAGTGATGTGTTATGGGATTCTAGTGATCATACTACAAAAACAGGAACAGTAATCTGTTACACTTAACCTAAAAACATAGCAATCAGAGTACAGATACCCTTGCAAAACATGTTAAATGTATTTAGATTGTGTGATTAGAGACATATATATATATATATATATATATATGTATATGTATTTTTTTTTTAAATTTGACAAAATTGTTAATAGTGGATGTAAACAATGCGGATGTAGATGATATGATTTTTTTTTTACCTACGATCTTACTGATCCTGAATATTCCAGTGGATTCGGTTACTGATTAAAACTGTAAGTAATCAGTAGTTTGTAATAGGTTTCACATTGAAACTAACCTTCCCAACCCTCATGCTTATACAGTCGGTCTTCAAGAACTTTGACACGGACGGCGACGGCCACATCTCCAGGGACGAGTTCGAAGCAATCAGGAACAACTTCCCTTACCTCAGCAAGTTTGGAGAACTGGACAAGAACCAGTAAGGGACAAACCTGACATCTGCAGATTTATTCACTAGCTTGTATGCTTAATGAATCCACAGTGAAAAACAGCTTCTGCACACTTAGATCCATGCAATTAAATGTGTTTAATACAGAGAATACATGTAAGTTGCATGGATCTAAGTGTGTGTATGATGTTTTTCATTGTGGATTCCTAAGCAAAGACTCTCAGGTGAACGATAGACATTCTATAAACTATAAATGCAACAATACTGATCCTGCATCAGTTATTAACTAACACAGTGCTAAAATATAGTAAAATTAGATGCCAAGAGCCACATATAACATGTTAGAAATCAAAGCAAAGTGACTTGATTGTCTGCCTTTTCACACATTACATTTCTCTAATTAGGAAAAATGGATTAGATCTCCCTCATTAATAACTTTATAATAAGGATACACACATAAACATGAATTAATACATTAACTAATGCATTAATTCATGAATGAACTGTTTAATTCACAAAGCTCGAGGCTGACAAATGAATGAGTCATACCTTGGTCACAATTAGTTAATGGTGGTGACTTAATAGTTTTGTACATTGTGATTTGGCATTAATTACTGGTGTTAACTAACAGATGTAATTAATATATGAATTAAATAGGGGGATCAAATGGGCTATAAACCCAGTTGCATCCATGATCAAGTAATGCTTGCAGCTAGCTCATTATTAAATATTGTATCACTACATCACTGTGTGTGTGTGTGTGTGTGTGTGTGTGTGTGGGTGGGGGTGATGAGGGCGGGCAAAACAATTAACTCACTATGAAGTAATAGTGAATTCATGTTCAATGAATGCTTACCCCCAATTAATGTTTCATTAGCGGATCATTACCAAATTTCGTATCATTCCATGACTTCGCTTGAGGGGAACAAAACAATTAGAGCGAGTTAACTCCTTGTTCATCAGGCTTACGTTTGTGGATGAGCCCACTGATGTCTGCAGTTGTGTGCTGCCACACTGTAGCATGTAATTAAGCTGTACAAAGCCACACACAAATACACTGCAGAGAGTTTGGGTTGTGCGGCAACAATAGAGTAGATCTATGGCTCCTATCTGTATTGTGTATGAAGGGAATAGAAGAGAGGAATCAGGTTGTTCTTGGCTGATTGGCTGCACTGTTGCCTCTGCCTTTAGTGCCTTGTAAACTGGGTTTATAGCCCATTTGATCCTTCTATTTAATCTGTTAGTTAACACCATTAATGCCAAATCATAATGTACAAAGGTATTAAGTCACCACCATGAACTAATGGTGACCAAGGTTTGACTCATTTATTTGTCAGTATTGAGCTTTGTGAAATCCTTATAGTGCATTCATTAATTCATGCTTTAATTCATGTTGATTCATACATAAGGTAATGTATTAATGTTCATTTGTGACCCTTATTATAAATCTGTTTTTGTGAAATGACCTCAAACTAATGCTCTAAATCTGCATTAGTCAATACTTCATGTTTAATACTCAGAGTCAGTACAAGCAATGAAAAGTCAGTACATCCTTGATAGAAACACAAACTTTATGAGAAATTTAATTACAGAACATTAAACATGCTGTTGCCTATAAATGATGCATGTACCCTTTCAGCCAATCAGTAACAAGATGCCAAGTTTTGTCAAAATGGGACCAGTGGTGAGATAACACAAGTTAAAAATGTAGACCTTTAACTATTTGTGTCAATCGGACCAATTATAACCTACTATAACCAAATATAACCTATAAACTGCAGGTATACTGTATCACACATAACTCCCACAAAGCATAAGGAACTGAATGGACAGGATAAGCCCAGACAACAATAGAGATTCACCAGTGACTAACAGAAACTGCCCCAGTGTGATGTCATGGGTCCAGCATCAACTTCACGTCTCTCTTCCCTCTCTGCTTCCTCTCACAGAGACGGGAAGATCAGCAGAGAAGAGATGATCGACTACTTTATGAAAGCCAGCTCTCTGCTCAACTGCAAGATGGGCTTCATCCACACCTTCACTGAGGCCACCTACGTCAAGCCCACCTTCTGCGAACACTGCGCCGGATTTGTGAGTACTAGTCACAAGCGATAATATGGAGAAAATGGGGGAAAAGTCAGAAGTCAAATTTTGTTTGTACAGCACATTTCATACAAATGGCAACACAATGCGCTTCACACAGCTAAAGTAAATGCAATACATACTGTATATAATAAAATAAAATAAGAACATACATGTCATCATACACATAAAAACATACATACATACACACATGCCGAGGACATAGACAACTTAAAGTGCATATAGAAGTGCATAAAGAGTTAATCATGTTTTTAGTGAAAAATAAAGACAATGTTTTATTTTGTGTTTTGCCATCTGTGCGCCTTACTAACAACCATAGTCACTCCTAGAATTACTCAATATACTGTATGTGCAATATTCCACAGATGATTTTATATATTGAATCTGCCATATGATCCATAACACCTCGGGGCCTACATGGAGGTTTTAAACAGATATTGACGCGTCTTTTATTGTTTTTGCTGTGCTGTTTTCACAATTGAACCCATTGATTTCTCCGCTGACCTGATCGATGACGCGTGTGTGTTACGGTTTGTTGGGGAAAGGTTGAAGGTCAATCGCGGTCACCCCGGCAAATAGGCCGATGCCTCACGCGGCCACGTAGCCCTGCAGACCATCAGCACTTAGTTATTTGTCTCCGCCGCCGCCGCCACATCATAACCACCTCCAGTCCCTCCTGTCAGGTCCCGGGGCTGCGCCAATTACTTTGAGCTACAGCCGCGCCGTGCTGAAGCTGCATTCTGGGAAATATGGGAGGAAGGTAATTGGGCTTGTTGACAACCCCCCCCCCCCCCCCACACACACACACACACACACACACACACACACACACACACCCCGATCATAACCCTCATCGGTGGCAGTGTCATGTCTGTGCGGCTGTGCCCTGTCCTCTGGCCCTTAACGCTCCCTGAGGTCCACCCGAGGAGCCCGCTGTTGTTCAGGACACAGACGGTGAGTCAGCACTCCGCCGTAATGAGGACCTGAGTGGGGCCTGCGTATTGAGCTAGAGAAACTGGGCTGACACCCCGTAAATTCCTATATATATATGCTAGACGCGGATCGTGATCCTCAAGAGACAAGCACGTGTTTGTCATAGATTTTGGTGTATAGACTTTTATTATTACACCTAGGCACGCACTCGTTTACATATGCATACACACACGCACACACACACACACACACACATATACACACTAGGGGAAGCTCTGTGGCATTTTCATACCCTTACGGTGGGGAAACGGAGAATAGAGAGAAGGGAAAGATAAGCACTCTGGCAGTGTGCTTGTCCCTGTGTGTGTGTGTGTGTGTGTGTGTGTGTGTGTGTGTGTGTGCTTGTGTGTGGCAGAGGTAGATACAACAGCCACTTCCTCTTCTGCCTGCGTTGTGCTTTCCTCTTGGCCGCTGTTCAAAAACAATATTTTCCCGCAGCCCATTTTTCAGCTCTTGTCTCTAACTCGATGAAGAAGAAAAAAAAAAGAGAAAAAAAGAAAAAAGAAAAGTACGAGCCGAGGCGGGCCTCCTACAAACATTATGGAGTTCAGCGACCCCCCCAGTGTCTCGAATGTATCTTCAGAATCTTTTGCTGTTTTTGCCGACAGCCACCTTTGCTCTTACATCCTAATTAACAGTACAGAGATTAAGCTCCGAATGCACAAAGCAAGGACATACAGTATTGAATGTGTGTTTTGGCGTCTCAGGAGGATACACGTCTTTAGCTGGAGGCTCAAAGCTTGGTTGCTTGGTTATACTGTGTATCACTACACAGCACAATGCACAAGGCTCCTGGGACATTTGACAGTTTAGTTTGAGAGAATCGAAATGAAAAGAGGAAAATAGAATCAAGCGGCATGAGCCTCTTGGCTCGTCTCCTGTTGGAGCGTTCATTGCAGCATGACAAAGACTCAAACTTGCCAAAAAAAATAGTTGGTGACAGTATAGGAAATGGCTCTCGCTAGGGGGAAAAATGTTCTCATTATGCTCAAAAAACGCTTTCCAGGCGGTCTGTCTGGGCAATCTGTCCTCTAATCAAGCCACAAACGCAGGCCGCATTCATTGTTCTTTTAGGGTGCGATCACACCTACAGTTTGCTTCCTTTGATCCAAAACCGTGGAAAAGTTTACTTTGTTGCATTGGGTTTGTTTAGGTTCACGCTGCGCAATGTCAAGTGAACCAGGGCTTGTAAACAAAAGTCACATGGACTCACATATTGGACTGAGTGATCTGTCGTCCTGCCAGGTTAGAGATTTTGGCAGCAGCAAGGGAGTCAAAACAAATCTGATTCCAGTCCTGTAACTTCAGCTAGGCATGATGGACTTGTCTGCACTCTTTGCTGTAATTTATCTTCTCTGGTGTTCATATCAGTTAAGAACACAATAGATATCAGCATCAGTCCAGACTGGTTCACCCTCAGTTCATTTTGTTCTGCTAGGCTTTCCAAGCATGATGTCAACATCCGTCTCCTTATGCCCATAACACTTTATTACTTTATATTGTCAGGTGTCCCGGTGCAGTTATTTGGTGCCACCCAAGTTCTAATGCCACTGTTCTCACCTGCCCGAACCGAACTAAAGGAGTAAGCGCTCCAGAATTCGAATAAACGAGTTCGAATATTAAGGCTATTGGTTACAGTTAGAAAAAAAGAAAGAAATATGTATTCACAGATCATGGGGTTTGGGGATAACATAACAGGCTGAATCTGACTGCACATACGCTGTAAAGGCCGCTTTAAATGGGGACACAAGAGCAAGCTGACAGTTTTACAATCGCACTTGTTGAAATTACACAGCTCCAGGTTGATAACTTGCTATAGATGACCGCACACAGTCTGTTAGCCTTAGAGTAGTGTGGCGCCAGGGTGGTTCATAGGTTTGATCCCTGAAAAACCCCAATGGTCAATATCAAGACACCAAACTCTACCTGCTCACTCACTTTAAATCTTTCCAGAATCTTTCCCGGTGTTAGCTAATTGCCTACAATGTTCATGTCAAATGAGTAGGTGGCGAGTGGAACGTTTCCACAATGCATAAGAGTTGTCATTAGCTGCCATAATATCAAACTATTCTTGGAATATGCTTGTAGGAAAGCAGGGACAGAAAGGCACGTGATGGCTGCCACTCTCTAGAAGTCTGGTAGGAAAAGATAAATGGCGTTTGGTTTTGAAATCCTGTGTGTAGCAGTAGTGGAAAAGTACACAAATTGTCCTCCATTCCAGTATTGAAGCATTCAATATTAAATGTACCTAATTATAAATAGTAGAAATACACACTGAAGATGATATCCCTGCATTTTAGTGCTAGGAAGATTTCATCTTAAATGCATTAACCTCTATGAAGTTAGCTTAAAGAGTAACTAAACTAAACCCAAATCTGTGGTGAAGCCTGACACCTAATGGTGAAAAGTAGGGTATTGAACTGGCCATCTGCTATTGGCTGGTCATTGGTGCCAGGTGATGTCACCTTCTATGGAGTACAACAGGTGGTGACATCACCTGGCACCAAAAGACATCATGACCAACTGAATAGATAATAATACCAGAATTTCATCTATAGCATCTCAACTGGGGGCGATGGGACACTCTTCTCTATTGAAGCCCCACTTTGCTGGATTTTTACATAAAAATCTTGCCTAGCGTAGCTTTAATAAAATGAATTAACGTGTAACTGCAGGCATTGGATTGATGTACTGTAGTGCAGTAAAAAGTAGGATGTTTGAGTAGAGTGAGAAATCCTAAGAGTAAAAGTATAGTTTCCTAAAGGCTTAAAATAATAAGAAAAAGACTTCGCCGGTTATTTTCCACCTCTTGTTTGTAGTGCATTGTGTTTTGCCATCTACAGAGGTAGTAAAGGTCAGTCAGTGTAGGCAGAGCTGTGATGATAGTTGTGTTTAGGTGTTCTGCTCATAACCGGCTTCACTTTGTTGTAGAGCCTCTGGCTGCTGTGCGTGCGGCTTCCCACTGAGTGTGTGCGTATGTGTGTGCATACGTGCATCCAGGTGTGTATGTGTGTGTGTGTGTGTGTGTGCGTGTGTGTGAAGAGGTCAGGATATTTTGTGGCTCCTCAGATGTGCCAGGGCTGTGTGTGATCTCCAGCTTGGCTCTTTCATGTCATTGTTCCCCCACCGTCTGTGGGCTCCCCGCATCCTGCTTGATCTCGCTCCCCCTCCACCCCCTCTGTCTCGCCGACCTCCTCACTCTCTCTGTCTCTCTCCCTCTCTCTCTCTCTCATCCTACCTCTGTTTCTCTGGTCCATTCTGGCCCGCTCCTCCGTCCCTCACTTTTTGTCCACGTCGTCTAATTTGTCCATTGGCATCAATGGGGGACGTCAGGATGCGGCACTTAGCTCATACTTCAGCCTAAGTGAGTCCAAATTCGATCTTGTAGTTTTGTTTGTCATTATAATAGAAAGCAATGAAAGCTATTTGGAAGCCATATCTAAAAGAAAACTCATATTCAGTCAGTAGAATGTCTGTTTCCACTACAACAATAACTATAAAAACATCCAAAATGATAACTATAACTATATTTTTGGTTCGAGCAATTTTTTGGATGCCGAGGCAATGATAAAACATTTTCAACCAATCAAATTCAAGAATGGGCCTTTAGTCTGAAACTGCCTGTAAGTGCAATAACTTTAAATTTTCCCACTCAAAATCACATTTTAACAATGTCTTCACCAAACATCTTTGATCATACATGTATATAGAGGGAAATATGAATTCCTACAATATGGGACCTTTGAATAAATTCAACCCCTACCCTTTTCTGGCCTTTTGTCATCTCCAGTCTTCCTCTAGTTATTGGGTCACCCTAATATTTTTGACATCTCTCTTGTTTTCATGGAATTGAAAGGACATGTAGGCTACAAATTAATGTCCAACTCTGCTGCCCTTTTCTTTCTCTCTCCCTTTTTGTAGATATGGGGCTTCTACAAGCAAGGCTACAAGTGTAAAGGTAAGAGAACAATTCATTTTCATGTTGTCTTCAGAGAGGTTTTGCATTGCATAAACAGCTTTCAGATGTACCTGTGACCCCCCCGAAAGACATATAGCCTCCAGTGTATTAGCAACTCTTTTTGACGTCATTGATTTCCAGCCATCACAGAAAAACACATACACACACACCTTCTGTAGATAAACACACACACAGAGTATTGACTAAATGGCAACAACACAGAAACCATGGCAAATACTGTATATCATGCATTATATCTATTAACTAACAGCTGAATGAAACCTTTCAACTGTGACCACAATACGCACAATATTAAACTGTTTGCCCTTTCGGGGTTTCCAATAGATCAGTGTTTGAATAAGCTGGCTCATTTCACAAATGTACATACAAAACAGGCAAGCCCCACCCACCCACCCACCACTACTACCATCACACACAAACGCACAGAACCACTTCCGTTTCCCTCTACAGTATATACTGACACTAATAATTAAGCAGTGATAATCTCCCTCTAACAAAGTTACACTGGTTGTGTTTCCATCCAACTGTCAAGCAAATGTTAAGCAAACCTTTGAAATGTTGCCAAAAGTAAAATGCAAATTAGGTGCGTTTCCATCTGCTGCTCCCTTTCAAGAATTGATTTGCATCGGGAAAAGTTGTTATTGTTCTTTGGTGTCCAAAACAAAGAAATGCACATGGCAGTGTTATGATTCACAAAGTAATGGCCGTGCAACTGTGGCGCGGGGAGGCGCCTGTGGGACAAAACACACAGAATGACTCGCTGGGTTGACAACGGAAACTCTCGCAGGGGGGAGCTTTATTAGCAGCAGAACGGGAACAAAGGAGAAAAGAGTTCAACTGGCTCAACTGGGCTGGTGCAGTGTGGAAGAGCAGGGGAGGGGAGCGGGAGAGGCTTGGTGCGACGGTGGGGAGGTAGGTAGGGTGGCCAAGCCGTGGTCAGATGGCAGGGGAGTAGAGGGGGGTTGGTGGCACAGCTGTCTTTGTTCGTTCAGTGTGACAAGGTCAAGTACAGCCGATCCACATCAAGTGATTTGACAAAGTTCTGGCAGTGTCAGACATTTGGGCCCATATTCATGTAGTGTGACCGGTGCCATGACACTATTCTGGTGAATGACCAATGGGATAAAAGCAAAACCAAACATGTCCAACTCAAAAAGAAAATGTGACGAATGGACCGATATCTGTACAATAAAAGAGGGAAGACTCCTCTTTTTGGGCTTCTTGAGGCAAAACATTGCTGTCATTACCGCCATGGCTTGCTGTTTCACCAAACTGTTTTTAAATTCCCCGGGTCGCTTCTGTTCGGGGTCAGACAGAGGGCGTCAGAGCTCAGTCGGTTGACGTAGGATGCAGCCTCAATGTTCAACCAATATGACGCATGATATGACAGTGGAGCGGCTTCAGTTCGTACAGTCTGACAGGCTCATAATCAAGACTTCTCTTCAATCGCGCAGTCTGACATAAAGTGAACACAAAAGACAGTTACAATCGCACATCATCTGCAAACAGTTTTAGTCAGTCTTCCCTGCTCCTTTTGTAGACCGCCAGGACGATTGCAAATGGACAGCAGCCCAAGGCCCACAGGTGTGTGGCGTTATCTGGCTTTGTTTCTTCCTTTTGGCAAGCGTGGAGTGTTGCTATTTATTTTATTTATTTATACTACGACAAATGCGTTTCCATGGCTATTTATCGCATAAAGCCATGATCACATAAGACGCTTTTTTGACGTGCCTGCCTCCTTTTTTCTGTTATTTTAACTTAGAATGCAATATAATAATTTCTTAATCACCAAAAAAAAGTTCCACTTGAAGCACGTATAGCAACTTGTTTGTGATATCGAAGAACTAACCCTAACCCAAAATTTGCCGCTTCAGTGCAGCTTTTCTAATTCAATGCATCATCATTTGCAGAGTGATACTTGGATGGAAACCCATCTGCTGACACAGACACATTCTCATGTGATTGCTGCTGTCGGGATGAAGAGAGCAAAAATGTCAGAGAGGTGTAGAGCAAACACCAAACACACCCACATACATGCGTACAAGCACACACACACACACAGATTCATGCCCACGCACGTACTTGTACTTTGTACCTCGTAGATTAATACACACACACATACAAACCCCAAACCCACATACACCTGAACTCTGCGCTCCCCCATCCCCTCTCCACTCTGCGGTAGAGTGTATCTCTGTGACAGTCTGACTGGGAGTGTGTGAGTGCTCTGGCTTGTTCCAGTGCATTAATGAGACCAGAGGAAGTCAATGAGAAACCCCCTAGCCATTCATCCCCATTACCATTGTTAGCCCATACTCAGAGAGGGAGAGTGAACGGCAGGGACATAATTGAAATGAATCACCCACTGCAGTGCAGAAGTGCAGTGTCTTGAGCACTCTGTGTGTGTGTGTGTGTGTGTGTGTGTGTGCAGTAGAGAAGCCTGTCACGGCCAACTTTGCTGTTATCGACGTTTTGCTCAGAGTTGCAAGGCACCTCAGTATCCCTGAATGAATTTTGACTTAGCTTAATAGCTAAAAATTCACAAGAAACAAGAAAACAAAAACAAGAAAAATCATCAAGCAACGTGTTGACTGGGACAGCTTTGTAGCAACTTTTGCACAGGGGTTTTGAAGTCGGTTGGGTGTCAGCTTTGTCAGCTCTAAGTGGTTCCATATTTCACTCCTGGCACCAGTTTTGATGACCAGTTTAGTTTTTCAGCTGTTTGACTCCAATCCTTCTTTTTCTTCTTTAAAGACACAATATGCAGCTTTTTTGACATAAAAATAACAATAAATGCATAGGATATACTATACATTATCAGTCTGTGTCTGTGACCCTGTGTGTTCATGCTTAAATCCCCTTGTTTGCCTGAAATTGGCTTTTCAAGTGATGTTGGGGACATTTTGGGGTGTATATATGCTGTGGGTGTGTCTTATGGGCATGGCCAGTGATGAGCTGGTTGTGGCTATCAAAGTGAGGCTAGCAGCCACAGAACAGGGAAGTCATAGCAACAACAACAATGGAGGAAAGTAAGAAAAATAGTACAGCGCAGCTAAAACCTGGAGAACATCAATGTTTTATTCCAGATCGGCTGCAGTCACCATCTGCTTCTTTAATACCTGTAGTGGCTTTATGGATGCTAGTTACCTCAGCCTCAGGCAAGATGTTGTTTCAAGGTAGACAGCTCTTCAAGATGAGTGATGGGACGGGAACCAAATCAGGGGGAGGAGGGCGGGACTAACAATACACTTCCTGCCTCAAGGAAGTCGAAGTATTCCAATCTGCTCCAATCAAATCTTTCACGAACGGTATTGTAGTAGTATTGAAATTTCAGTGCCCATGACGTAGTAAGGTGTGTGTGTGGGTGTGTGCAGGTTTTTTAGACTCTCACGTATTTTCTCGCCGCCTTGCTGGACGACCCCCGCTCCTCTCCCGCTAGACTCCCCCTGGTTGAGCGAGTTGTTGTCGGGCACGCTCGGCCTCACCGTGTGCGTGTGCCAGTGTTCATGCATCTGCACAGAGTGTAAGAGCACTTACCTGTCGCCGCTAGCTCTCCCCTTCGCCCCGATGTTTCTGTTTGCGCCCCGCCCCCTCTCTCACCCTCTCCCTCTCTCTCCTCCCCCGCCCCTCCCTCGCTCTCGGCCCTCCGCCCCTTCCCTCCCGTCCCGCCTCCTCTCTCGGCGGCTCTCCCTCCCTCTCTCTCGACCCTCCCGCCCCCTCCTCCTCTCCCGCCACCTCTCCCTGCCCCCCTCCTTCTCCCTGCACCTCGACGCCCCGGCGGCAGCCTGCGGGGTGAACTGCCACAAGGCCTGCCGGAGCCGCCTGGCGGTGGAGTGCCGGAAGAGGACCAAGAGCATCAGCCACGAGTCGCCGCCGGGCCTCCAGGCCCGATCCTACAGCTTCCCGCCTCCTGCCAACACCCCGCCCAGCCTGCAGAACACAGGTGAGATGCACACATGCACACCCATGCATTTTCACTCACTTTTTGCTTTTTAAAAGTGCTTTTTTAAAAGTATGTACAAAGTTTAAACACATACATGGGACAGCTTGGTGGCTCAATTGGCTCAGGCATGTGATTCCCTAGGTACAAATCCAGCCTGGGACCTTTGTCTCATGTCATCGCCCTTTCTTTCTCCATCTCTATCTACTAAAGAAGAAAAAAAAAAAACGCACAAGTTTAATTTTCTTCGGCCTGCCAAAGATTAGTGTTGCATTCAAGTCATATAGGAATAACCATCAGAACAACATTACCATTTAAAGCACTGATTTTGAAGTCGTCAAATACCATAATTTAGGTTTTCTACTTTCATTGCTCTTGGTGGTGACTATTCTCAGTTTTTTCACACTTAACACACAAGCACTTAGTGCAGTGATACATCGGAGGTCATGTTTTACAGCAAATCAAACACTGCAATGTCAACCACAAATGTAAAATACTGTTGCTGTGCCCTGCGATGGCATTTTTTCTGATCACAAAGTGACTTATGTGATGAAAATTGCTGATTGTAAAGCTCATATCTACCATCTTTCCCATATGACCTGAACGCAGCATAAAACTGTTTTCCTGCAGGTTTCCTGATGTTGAGAAAGCGAAAATAGAAAATATTACACAATACATACATATATATAACACTCACACGCTCACAAGAAAACATCCTCTCAAACATAAGCAGTACAAAAACACCAGCAGCAAAACAGAATATTATGTTTTGCTTGTCCAAATCACAGTTCAGCTTCCCATTCTGGAAGAAAAGTATAGCTTAGAGGAATTTTCATCACACGTTTTCACCACATTGCACGTCACCACCCCGGCTATGCCACTGTTACACACCCACTTTTTGGAGGGCGCCTTTGTCTTCCTGCAAGCATTTGGAGCAGTGACATTTTGAAGATATTCTCATACAATGGCCTGTAATTTGCAATGGAAATGTGATTGGCCCTTCACAGCGAGGCCAATGACTCATAGTTGCAGTGTTTTCATCAGACATTAGAGAAAAGTGCTGCCCCGGCTGGCTCTGTTTTTTTTTATATCAATGCAAACCTGCTTGATCAATGGACTCGACAATGCAACGAGGCAAATGAATTGGCTCGGTAAACAGAAGCAGGCCAGACGACTAACCTTTTCCTCTCCCTTTTCATTCCCTTTCAATAGTTTTTTGTATTTCCACTTCACTCTCTGTCTCATTTTTCTGTTTCCATCAGTAATTGCTGAAGAGGATCTAGAGACAGTGGAGGAAGGAGTGTTTGATGTCCACCTATAACCAGGTAAGACAGAGATTTACTGTGGCTGTTAAAGGAAAATTCCACCCTCGGATCCTCTTACACTGTTTTATATCATCAGTCTGTGATGTTCAATGCATTGCAGGAGTTATTTTGTGATGAAGTGTTGTAATTTACTCTTTTGGTGTACCCACTTTCCCTCAACCTGCCTCGTCTGCTTCTACTTCAGTTAGTGATTTCCTACGTTTCCCAGAATGCCCTTTAACAACCCCCAGAGAACAGGCATGAACTTGTTGCAGTCAATCATAGGTGGGTGTGTGGGCATATAAATAGCCTGAAAGTGTGATCATTCAGCTGTGGCTTATGCGTTTCTATGCGATTGCAGCCGCAGCCCCTGACTCAAAACACAACATGTCTTGTGGCTGCATTGCATTCTGGTCTATTGAGGCTGCTGTGGGTGGAGACATTGGTATCTCTGCCTCTTCTATGATGGATTTCTCTACAAAATGGACCCAGAAATGCAAGGTGCATCACCAATAGCTGGTGTTTAACAGTGTTAAGTGTTTTAGGGTGGATTTTACCTTTAACATTTTGAACATTCATTGCATCACAGTCCTCTTTCTAGTGCAGGAGGCCTTGTATTGAGGTGTGATTTTGATCAACAAACCTATGAAAGTCACCAGTTCTCTATTTCAGAATCCCTCCTGTGGTCGGTGTGCAAAAAGCCAAATCAACCGTTGGGAGCCAGAGGCGGAGTGCGCTACAGTATGTCAGTTTAATGGCCCTCGAGACTGAGAAGGAGAAGACATTGCACTGAACACAAGCCGGGACACCTACATGCTGCCACACAGTGGACACACACTGCTACTCCAGCAGCAACTTCCCTCCACCCAACACACATGAATGTGACGAGAAATGTGAACTCAAAACGGAATGTCTTTGTATGTGATTTTCTATGTAAAAAAAAAAAAATCTCTGCATTTTGATTATATGTCGACCCAGAGTGTTATACTGTAAATTCCTGCCTACTTTAATTACTTATTATAATGAAAAAAGAAAAAAAATCCACATAATTGTATTTTCTGGATGGAAATTTGAAGTCAGTCGATTTACGGATTCATATTTTTGAGCGCACTTTGCTGCAGATTGGAATGGCTGTCTATATATATATAATAACCTATGTTTCTTCAAAACATAAAAAGAGGTGCTGTTATTGCCAAGAATGTAAAACCTGCCACCCAGACTAAGCTACTGTCTTCTTTTTCTGAGAGGCTCAGCTTTTTATTGTTTATTATCTTGTCTTGAAATACATTTCGATGGACCAATTATAGGACCAATTTTGATGTCAGGAAAAAAAAAAAAAAAAGCCAGACATTCTCTTGTGGATTTGCAGTAACCGTCTGAAACGTATTGGCAAAAGCAAGCATCTTGCCAACAAAAGAAACAGTCAAAATGACAGTTATAATTCCAATGGACTTTGAATGAATGGACTGTTATATTTTTGTCATGTTTACCTTAATATCAGTAACTGTCCTATGGTTATTGCTGTGGTGTTGTTGTCAGTATACAGTACTGTCTTGTACCAGTGCACTGATAGATAACCTATCCTCCTGCAGTACTATGAATGTAGCAGAAACAGTAAAACGCTGCTGTCGAATGAAAAACTCATATTTCCCAAAGAAACTGTCTAATATGTCCATTTGATGCCTGCGCTGCTTTTAAAAGGATATATATTCGTTTTTGGGATGGGGGTTTTATGAGCTCCGGAGTGCCGGGACTGTCAGCAGGAATAAAATAATCAAGAGAATAACACCAAAAAACGGGAGTAATGAGGTTTTCACTTGACAGCAGTGGGGAAAAAAAGATATTACCCTAAGAATCTATTTTGATGCGAGTTTGTGTTTTCGCTGTTTTTTTTTTTTTTTATCCCGCATGCTTCCTCCTTCATGGCTCCTTTCTCTGGCCAGATGTCTCAGTTACTGAAGATTTTTTTTTTTTATGTAGCACGCCAAGTTATCATTTATTTAGGAAACATGAAGTCTTGAATGCCAGACTGGAGACATCAGTAAATATTTTCTGTTGCTTTGTTCCTGTTGAGAGATTAATTCAGACTTGAGTGCCATATTGTTAACTGCTGGTTTCGTCCTTGAATGAGTGTTCCTCGCACACAGCTGTCGCAAGTGTTTCTTTCTTTTTCGGTATTTCTAAAGTGCTGCCAGTCCTTCTCTGTCAGCCCCTGCTCGACTATTTGTTGTTATTCTGTGAATGAGTCTTTCAGGCTGATGCCGTGTGCTACTCCTTGTGGTCCCCCCCAGAGAATTCCCCTCAGTATTAAATGCAGCAGGCGTCACTCTAATATGTGTTTTGCTTCAGAATTACTGTGACTAATAAGAATGATGTAGAACAAAAGCAAAAATGTCTCTTGTCTTTCTCCTGCAGTCAGTCTGTGGCCTTGTTTCCACTGTCACTTTGCAGCCTTTTAAAGCCTCAATTTCTATTTCTACTATTGTAAATTGTGTATTCATATATAGATGTTTGACCAGTTTGACTTAAACTTGAGCAGAGGCTGATTTTAGCTTTCATTACCTGTTGTGACGCAAAATACAGGTCTGTTTTACTTCAAATTTTACAAACATTACCAATATCATCACTATGAAAACCTTGAAACTCCAATTTTAACTTCAGTTGAAGGATTACATGCTCCTGAATGGGTTGAACTGGGTTGAGTTTCAAGAAACAATTAGATAAACTCAAAAATTCATAGTCGTCAAGCAAAAAGCAAGGCTGTTTTTCAAAGTTTTCATGCGAAAACAGCGATGTATAAACTAATCTTTCACAGCCTCAGACTCATGCGGAGTGATCAAACAGTATCCGTCGCTCCATCAAAAATTCTTCAGTTCAATAAATCACAAGGTAAAGAAAGCCAACAGTGAGGCAACAGCGTTATCAGTTGGTTCTTCGCTCTTAACTGCAAATGTAGTCTAATCCTTTTTAACACCAAACTACATCAAAACCACAGCAATATGAAACTAACTTCACCTGCAGTACTTCCAAACTCCCTCACTCCACATGTTGAAATCTACTCCCACCACCCAATCCTCCCTCGTGTGCCCGAGATACAGTGTCCATTATCGAAGACATTAATAAGCAACTTCAGAAGGGCCTTGCAGTCGATGCCACATCTAATTACTCTCAGAGATGAAGTCGATGGCGGCCTGTGATTGCCTGGTTCCCATCCTGTACATCCTGTTCGGTGGGGGGAGAAGGAACATTGATCCGGCTCTAACCAGTCTTTGAGTCTGCTCAAATTTCATCCCGATGCTATGATACTCCTAAACGCTCTCATGTGGGACTGTGTCGGCTAGCGGCGAGTCGATGAGGTGCGTTCGTACCTTGGGTGTGATGACATCAGATATGTAGTTAAGGGCAAGATGGCGTTTCTGACCTCAATCACGCACGGATGATTGTAGTACTCTCATCGCATGATCAAGCATTTACCCCGAAGTACGATTTCTAAGGAATCTTTGAAGAGGCGATTCGGTCATTCCGGGTCACAGGGGGGCTGGAGTCTATCCCGGCATGTATTGGGTGGACACCATGGTCAGGTCACCAGTCCATCCCATCACACACATAGACAACAGATTTTAGAGTCTCCAATCTACCCGACCTGCATGTCTTTGGACGGTGGGAGGCAAAGGACATGAAGAATAGTGGAACCCATGTTTTGATTTTGTCTACCCGTCTACGTTTTTTGCCACAGTCGTAAACCTGACACTGTAATGTAATATTCTCTTTGCAATATCCATGTCTCACTCCGCTTTGGTCTGCGTTTTAGCATTGTCACAGCCCCCACATCTCTCCACCGCCACTTTTCTCCGAGTGTGTGCGGCCTACCGTACCTCTGAACGTCTCTCTTAGACCAGTGATTGATACTTTCCATTCAGCTGCGGGAAAAAAAAAAAAACACACCCTCCTAACAGCACGGCCATTTAGCTGGCAGCCTGAGTGATATTGATCTGAAAAGGCTGAAATGAGGGAAATCGAATAGCACCGCAGCTAATTACGCAGTAATGAAGGCAAGAGGGACGCAGCCTCACACGTTGTTAGCAATCTCACACCGTGACCTTGATTGCAAAGAATCCATTCCAATACAGAAAAAGATCTAGGGAAGATTTGGCCCTATTGAGGTCTGCAGGGGGAAGTTGATGCGCATTACACATTCTGGGTAAGAAGTCATTTTTTCCCCCTGACAGATGGTACCGGCCTATAGTCCGCTCCAATTAGAAAGAGATTGCAATGCAGAGCGTCATGATCGGCTATAGAGGAGGCTATTTGTGTCCAAGATATTGGCAGGAAGGCATTTTAGCTGCTATTGATAGACATAGAAGGTTATCGCTGATGGACAAAGGGATTTGGCACAATGAGTAACTACATGCAATATTGACTTGTTTGAGCAGCAGATCAGTCTTAGGTTTCCTCTTGTAAGGCTAATGAACAGATTATTGATTTGATGTCCTCCTCATCAAAGAGTTGGGACCGTAGCCAAGCTCTGGTATGATTTGATGTGTGTTCATCTTTGAAAAACCACCAGCACATGCGTTTGCAATGCCGTCCTCTTGCGGTACAGTGGCTGTCAGCATCTGGGGCTGGTACTGTCATGCAGAGGCGGTGTCATAGCAATAATTAAGCACTTGGTGGCAATGTTGAGCTATTGAATGGAGCGTGTGTGACTGAAGCACTCCTACCAGGAAGGTGGAGAACGGTGCTAGTGATGTGGCAAATAACAGCCACTGTCAGGGGGTATGGTGAATCACAATGCACCATCACAATGCACAAAACAAATCCCTGCGTTTCTCTGTCTTTTATAGGGTGTTAGGAGGCACACACACACACACACACACACACACCTCGCAACAGCCCATTTCCCATAACATCAAACCTATATGCCCTAGCACATACATAAATCAAATTAAATGTAACTTCATGTTTGAGTGGTCAAGCACACGTTGCAACGTGGATCCAACATCACATGCTTTTCTCAAGTTAACGATCCTTTCATAGTCTCTTCCCCCCCCCCCCTTTCTCTCTCTCTCTCTCTCACACACGCACACACACACTTCCAAGCTCGAGAAAAGCCCATCCGTTATCATTGAAGTCATGAGAGTTTGCGGTGTGACGTGATGAAATACCAACACAGCGCATGCAGATTCCCAGCTCTGTTACGATTGCGTTTTATCTCTTTTCACACCCTTCTTTCACGGCGCGTGGGATTCCTGAGAGAAAGAGACAGAGTAAATGTTACATTCGTTCTCCTTTTCTTTTTTCCCCACCCGTGGTAAGAATACCGACTCTCCATCCACAGTCACCTCTGCTTAAAAAGTAATCTTCACATTCAAACAACACCGTCGAGGAAGTTGACGGCAAGCAAACCCAAGTCAAATAGGTTCTTCCGAAAGTGCTGCCGGCACTCCGGCTTCAGCTTATCTGGCTTTGTCCACATTTAAGAAGTAGCAGGGCAAACAGTCTTTCACAAAGTTGAAAGAGCTCTATGAGACGGCTGCAGCCTTAATTGCATTAAGCTCATTGCTGAATCTGTTGAAGCACTCGACACCGTAGGGGGTTGGAATCCTCATTAGAGCCGAATCAGTTATGATGAATATTGCTTTAAGAATATTTAACTTGGGCCAAAGAAACCCAGTGGGATGAGTGTTAGACCTGTTAGCGCTACTGTGTAACGCTGAAAAATTTAAAGGAACACTGGAGTCGGGTCGAACGGCACGGTTTCAATACTCTGAGGCTCTTTCACGTCGTCCTGAATTTAACGGAACATGACGCAGACACCGAGGTCATGTGCAGAACCGCTTTAAATGCTTTGTCTGTCTCTGATGCCTTAAATGGGGAGGGGACGACACGAGTAGTAGGCTCGGGCGAAGACGTGTTGCATGCTGGGATGTCTTCCGCTGGGAAAAATGGCTGTGTTGTAACCGCTAAATACCGCTACTATAGAGATATTCATTCATATCCCCCCCCCCCCCCCCCCCCGCCCCCCCCCCCCCCCCCCCCGCCAAAGCCCCACTGCTCCCGCCTGAAGAAGTCTCATTTAGCCAGCTGGAGAGAAAACCATCACTGATACCAAATCAACTGACTGCGGCCTGGGGGATTGACACATAATCAATGGCGTTGCATCTGCAGCAGGGACGGCTCGCATATTTAATATTCCTGAAGCCGCAGGACAGGGAAGGAGGGGAGGGAGAGGGGGAGGAGGAGGAGGGAGAAGAGGCGAACCTCAGCAGCAGCGGGGCCGGTGCGATTTGAGTGATGGACCGGCAGATTGCATCTTTTCGGCGACCGGGGCATCGGCGATAGCCGTGCGCCCGCTCTCTCTGACTTATCTATTTACAGGCTGCACAGCCGGGGCCGCCGCTGTTGTCAAGAGTTCCCTTCAAAAAAAAAAAAAAGAAGAGAAAAAGCAGTTCCTCTGCCCTTCATCCCCCGTTCCCTTGTTTTTTGAAGCTCAAAAACATCAAACACTGCTGCTTTGAGCTGCTCATGAAACCGCAGACATTTAGCACTGATAGGCTGTAAAAGTGTACATTAAGTGCCTGCTATACTGCTATACACTCTAACTGCAGGCTATCATTTCTGACAGGCCAGTCATATTTCACCACTGAATGCATCAAAGTCCCCATTCAGTCTGTAACACCTGACTCATGCTGTGATTTCTGTGCTCTGTAGTTTCATTCATTCATTCATTCATTCAGTCATTCATTCATTCATTCATTCATTTATTCAATCATTCATTCATCCAACCATCCTAGTATAGGCGACATAGGTAATTTATGACTAGAGGACATAAATTTGTGATTAGTTCTTACTATCCATTCCCTTTTGAATCCACTTTACATTGGAATTTAAGATAAAAATCGTACACAGACCAGCATGAGCATGAGTCTTTTCAATAAATAGATCCACACATACACACAGAGACAGAAGGAGACCATACAGCTTCTTGGATTGGGCAGTGCAGCTCATCCCATGCCTTACTATCCTGGAAAAAAGAAACCTATTAAAAGTCTTAGCTCTGGCTAACAAATTAACACCAACTGGGTAATTCACCTCGGAGCAGAACTGACCATCCCTTGACTATCCCTTTGGTGTTCATTAAGCAAAGACGTGGTTGGGATTATTCAGCTCCAGAATGAAATGTTAAATGATGCATGGTGGGCATCTCCAACATGTGAAAACCCCAAAAACTGTATGTAAACGTCTCAGATCAACCGCTAGTTCTTTGCCTTTCTTTCAAGGAGAAGCTGTTTAAATAAAACC
This sequence comes from Centroberyx gerrardi, assembly GCF_048128805.1. Taxonomy (NCBI): domain Eukaryota; kingdom Metazoa; phylum Chordata; class Actinopteri; order Beryciformes; family Berycidae; genus Centroberyx; species Centroberyx gerrardi. Next base: position 18,069,130 of record NC_136019.1, read on the forward strand.
CAATGGAAAAATGAACTGAATCCGGGATTATTAGATTTCGGAATGAGTTGTTAAATGATGCATGGAGTGCCTTTACCAATGAATCCCAAGCATATGAAATCCAAATATGTGAGCAGATGAATTACCACTACCTACTTGTCAGGTGAACTGCGAGAAGACGGTAAAATAAACCCATCGGAAAATAAACGCCGTTATCCATCTCCTTAAGCGCAAATCATCACGCAATATTGTCTACTGAATCACCCTAACTGCTATCAACTTGTACTTTGTAACTATTCGTCTTTTTCACTCCACCTCCTATCAAAGGCTGGTTACCAATCCTTCTGCTGCTTCAGTTCTTTCCTCTTTTTTTTGTCTTTTTTATTTGTCTTTTTTGTCCTGGAGGCAAATCGTCTCCTCCTTCATGCCTCCGAGGAAAACACGGCCCTCTCCCGCCCAAAATAGTTGCTTTGTCTCCCGCCTGTTCAGTTGCATAACCCACCTTGACGGTGGACACAGAATGGCAAAGTAGTGGAACTAATATATCATAATGCCTCAAATTTGAGGAGGGAGCGCTCATAAGTTATTCACAGATCTCTCCCCCTCTCTCTCTCTCTCTCTCTCCCTCTTTCCCCTCTGATCAAATCAAGCTCGAGACAAAAATAATCACGGGGCGGCGAGTGACAAGAGAGAAAGAGAGAGAGAAAGAACGAGAAAATGGAGGGGCAATTGGGGATACTAGGACAAAACATCATCTGAGGGGCAATTATGCAAGGGTTATGAGGCGCTCGGAGGCACGAAAGAAAAAAAACGCCGCTAAAGACTGCTGCGTGTTGTCATTGTGGTCAGAGGAGGATGTTAAGGTTTTACAGGCCTATAAGAGGGGGTGACTGGCCAAAACCTTTCAGGTTTTTATGAGAAAATGCCTGAGAGGCATGTAAAACCCGCCTTTATTAAAGACCACTTAAGCCGCCTTTATGATGCCTACTAACAGGACTTGCTGATGGATATAGGCATAACCTTGCCTCATGCAGGTTTATGGGGTTTTGGAGCGTCTAGGGCGGCTGTTGGAGGCTTGGTGACAGGGTGAGACTGTTGGGTGACTGTATCTTGAATTATGGTGTGCGAGAATGACGCTTAAGAAGATCTGAATGGAGCTAGGGGCATGCCCTCCAGCTAATTAGACTCATTCAGACTCATTCATTTTCTTTACCTGCTCATTCCCATTCAGGGTCGCAGTGGGGGCCGGATCCCAGCATGCATTGGGCAGGGAAGGGCAGGGAAACACCCTGGAGAGGACATAATCATTCACACTCACATTCACGCCTATCTATGGGCGATTTAGAGTCTCCAGTCCACCTGATTTAAATGTCTTCTGAGGGTTCTGGAAAGAAAGGTAGACCTTTGATGCGGGGTTACGACCGTACATGTACCCCCAACATAAAGAAGCCTTCTCCGTTCTCCTCTAGTCCGCCTCAAAGGCCACTTCTCTGCGGCTTCTTAACATGACTCAGGGGAAAAGAGAGGGAGAGGATCACTACATTCACGTCTATTAGTTATATAATCCTCCAGGGTGATTTTCAGCCCTGTCCCCTGGTTCACAGGGAGTTTAAACCCACACAAGGAGCCCCTGACCTGGGGAGGCGATACCCTCCCAGGGCCCCCTGTCCTTCCAGGCATGAAGGCTGAATGTACAGTATGTGACTGAGCCAGCCAGCCAGGCCTGCTGGCCTTGTGGCTGGCCTTTCTCTCTCTCTCTCTCTCTCTCTCTCTCTCTCTCCCTCCATCTTTCTCTCTCTTTCTCTCCATCTCTCTCTCTCCTCGCTCTCATAGCCTCGGTTTTAATTGCTTTGAAGCTGAGCGCTCACCTCAGGGAGCTCAACAGGATGTTTTACAGAGCTTTGGGGAGCTTGTCTATTAATAAATAATACCTCCCCTGTCCCTTTTCTTCATTGCTCGTTGCTATCCCACAATCCTCTCCTGCAGCGGGTGTGGGGCAGAGGCCGGCCAGGCTAAACCACTGTACAGTATAATTCCAAATAATGAAAAAAAAAAAAAGAAGAGGGTTTCATGAAAGTTGAACAGATGATAGAGTAATAAAAAGTGAAGGCTCTTAATTGAATCGGTCCTTTGTGGTGTAATTTGATCAATATATGAAATATGGGCATAGTTAACGCAACTGGGTTCCAATTCATTCAACTCTCTGGTCTCATTACCAGTTACCACCTATGCAGTGAATTGAGCTACATTGCACACTGGCCATGAAATGCGCATAATTAGCCGAACATAGCGGCAAGTCCACCTTTATCAGGTGTAATACTTCAAAGGAGCGTGGCCTGCATATTGCATATCACAAGGGCCGGTGCTGTTTTTAACCTTGTGCTACGAGTTAATAGATGCTGCACTGTGAGGTAGGAAGTCGTAATCATGTCTGCCTGATTACACCATCATCAAAACAGTACGTCTAATTATCATTCCAAATGAATTTAGCGTCACATGCAAAAAAAAAAAAAAAAACAACCGCGAGTTTGCCGCGCTGCGAGGCAAACTCGACTCATGGTGAGACTTTACACTCGGCTTTTACAAGTGCGTTATGTGGCTCCAAAGCTTTCACAGCTGTATTGACCTCATAATCGAGCTAAATGCAGAGGAAAAAATGGTTATGGTTCCCAAATGCCCACACGAAAAAACCGGCCCTTCCATTCTTCCCTTTAGTTCTAGCCAAAGAATAAGACCTCATCTAACTGTTAAAGACAAAAAATCCCCCTCAAACACGTTGTTAAAAGAACAGCTAAAGGCGATGTACCTTGCATTCCTGGGCCCATTTTGTTGTTTGGGGGTTTATTTTGTACAATGGCGTTTGATAGCAGAAAAGTTCAGGTTTTGATGAAAACATCAGGTTTTGGTGTCAGTCCCTCAGAATCAAAGAGCGACGGCTTCTTTCTAGAGCCACCATTTTGCACCGACGTTCAACAATCATACAGGGAGAAATCCATCGTCGAAGAGACACCAACAGGAGCCTCAATAGACCAGAATGCAATGCAGCTACAAGACATGTTGCATTTTGAGTAAGGGGCACAGCCGCGATCATAGACACCCCAATGTTCGCAAACCAGTTGGCTAACAAGCCCACCTTTGATTGAAAGCAACAAAGTCAGGCCCATCCTCTGGGGGCTTGTCGAAAGGCATTCTGGGAAATGTAGGAAATCACTAACTGAAGTAGATGAGGCAGGTTGAGGGGAAACTCCTGTAATGCATTGAACATCATAAACTGATGATACCTAACAGTGTAAGAGGATCCGAAGATCTGAACTATTCAGCATGTGACTTGAGCTTCATGAGCTTTCTGTCCCATCTATGGTCCATGGGAATGTTTGCAACACTATTTGATACTATAACACTGTGGATTATTATGGAGTCTATGTGTCTTTAACAAAGGCATTGCTATCTATGCCACAAATTGCTGGAGCCCACCTTGAGCGTACAGGTCTGCTCCCCGGCTACAGGTCCGCTCCCCAGGCTATGTGACTAATTGGACGCTGTAATGCATGGTGATGGAAGGGAAGATATTGAAGTTGGGAGAGGAAGAGGGTTCTGGGAGATTGATCTGCTCCTAAATGATAGAGGAATTGATCACGGCCGCACGTGGAGGAGGGAGAGGAGCGATAGCATTCCCTAATGAGGAAGAATAGCCATTAGTGACAGAGTTAACGGATATGTGGGCAATCTCTCACGCTGATTAAAAAGGCTTATGAGCGCCCGGACGCATTTGTCCTCGACATTCAGCGGGAGCGAGGGAGGAGGGAGGAGGGATGGAGGAGGAGGGAGGGAAATGGAGCGTTTGGAAGGGTGGCAAAGAAGCCAGTTTCAGGCTTCACATCCAGTGGGATTTCTGATGCACACAGTGAGGAAAATAACATATCGGCTCTCTGATTTGTTATCATAGCTTATGATCATAATGTGAAAAAGCATACTAGCTAGCTTTGTCATGCTAGCTTTGTCATGGTTTTGTGCATGAGGCATGCTGTCTGGGGTCGTCCATTCTGCTGTACAAACGCAAACAGCAGTAGTTAGACCGATCATATTGGTTTGCAGATATATTGGGCTCAAACTGGCCTTGTTATTAAATATCGGATATTTACCTGTCAGTGTCGTCCACTGCCAATATGATGGAGGTTGCTCCCTGACCACAGCTATATGAAAACAGTCGGTAAAACCTGTAATTCAATTTTATTTTCTTTGCTGCCTGCCTTAAAGAGCAGCTAACCCAAAAAGAATGTCATTAGTCTGGGTTTCAATGGAGAGTTTTAGTGTCACGTGATGCTCTAAATGCTGTTTTTAAATGACTTTTCCACCCTGACAAGAACATAATTCCGTGAGAAACATACTTTGAATTTGTTGACATGAAAATGATCAAATTTAAAGAGTAACTAAACCCCAAACCCAAATCTGTGTAAAGCCTGATATCTAAAGCATGCTACTGAAATTGTCATCTGCTATTGGCTGATCTTTGGTGCCACTTGTCACCTTCTATACTAGAGTACTACAGGTGGTGACATTACCTGCCACCAAAGATCAGCCAATAGCAGATGACCATTTCAGTAGCATGTTTTTTACCATAAAATGTCAGGCTTTAGACAGATTTGGGTTTGGGGTTAGGCCTAGTTACTCTTTAAAGATGCTGAATATTGGCACAAAATATCAGTATCGCCCTTCAAAAACCCATATCGGCCAAACCCAAACTACTTTATGTGTTTTAAAGGTTTTCTGGTGCAACATTTGCCAGTGTTAATGGGAGTCTTCTCAACAAACTATTATATATGAAATAATTCTGATCATCATGTTCACTCATGTAACCATCCTTCTGATGTTACTGTTGTAAACTGCATCTTCCTGGCCAATTATCCAGAGCAACACGCTGGAATGGCGTCGGGCTTCTTTCGGCTCAATAACGTGTGAAAAGGGTAGTTGTCAGGACGCTCTAATGTATTTGTGCGGTTTTCACGCAATCACATACACACCTACACGCACACACACATACACACACACTGTGATCCCGGTGCCCTTTCTCTCTAATGTCACCATGCTGTGGTGATAACTTGTTATGGCCTCCATTTGCAGCGTCCCGCTTTTCTTTTTCTTTTTTTTTTTAAACAGACACTTTTCAGCTCTCCCCATGTTGTTAAGCTTGATGTGTTTGTGGAAGTAAATCGACCCTCCATCTCCGGGGCCTTGTCCATTCCCCCCCTTCCACTCTTTACTGGTGTTTGGGGTTTACTGCTTTAACAAAGGCAAATAATTGCGTACGCCATTGTTCGCTCCACTGCATTATTTTGTACCAGAGGACAGCTTGAATTTACGTCTTTCATTGTTCGGAGCTTCGAGGTTCCACCTGCCCTGACTCCTTGTTAATGAGATTGATGTGTCAGATACGATCACACACACACACACACACACACATGCACAGGGATGGGGAAAATCAATGGGCCGTTGTTAGCATTTATATGGCTTTCGCTCTTGCATATCGCTACGACTAGCTAAGAGGGAACCTGCAAAGCAATAGAAACAAATAAAACAAAAGGGAGAGGGTGTTAGTTGATGCCGTCCACTTAACTAAACCCATTAAAGACCACTCTACACTAAATGGCTACTGGTTTAACAGTGATCCGATCCATGGCATTAATAGAGGTTCAGTGTGAGTTTCAACCAATCGCCTAATTTCATGATTCATGTGCCGTTTATTTATGAGCATGTACTTTCTGTGACAAATATAGATTGTTGATGCGGCGCTTATTTTTGGGTCTGTCCCGCTATAGAAAACGGGGACATGATATGCGAGTCGCGCTTTGCCATGTTAAATATTTCATTTGCCGAGGTGAATCCTGCTAATAGGCTGAGAAAAAGTGCTTATGGATTGTACCTCATATGAGCGTCGTAGTCCAAATTTAGATCACAGGTAGATTTCAGTCTCTGTATCGAATTCTCGCTCGCTCACCGTCTGTATCCAATTCCCCCCCCCCCCCCCCGTTCCCTTTCTTCTCTACCTCTCTGTGAAACAGTGAGATCTTAATACCCAGACAAAAAAAAAATTGGGTGAAGAGAGAGAGAGAGAGAGAGAGAGAGGAAAAGAGAGAGAAAGTGGAAAAAAAAGAGGGGGGAGCGAGGAGACGGAGCATAAAAGTGAAACATAATCCATAACCATTGGTGCTAATCTTTTGATTTGGGCAAATGTTCCTTCCGAGGCTGAATCAAAAGGTCTATTTGCATTTTTTTGTTTAAATGGACGAGGTTTTAATTTCCACAGTTCTGTGGATTACCTCAATTCAAAGCTTCCCCCGTCAGAAATGGAAGATCTCTATCTATCTCCCCTCCCCTTCTCCTCTCTCTCTCTCTCTCTCTCTCTCTCTCTCTCTCTCTCTCTCTCTCTCTCTCTCTCCTCCTCGTCTCCTCTCCTCTCTCCCCCTGTTGTTGTTTGCGCTCGAGGACGAGGGAGAATCGCGAAAATTAATATACGGAGTCTGGTCTCTTTTGTCTCATGCAAGGTCCTCTCTCACACTAAATTATATTTGGACGGATTAGCATTCTGTTCAATTGGATATGCAAATCTTAAACTGCTTTCCCCCCCCTCTTTTCTCCACGCTTAGTGGAGAAAGTAAGAAAGGGAGAGAGGGAGACGGCAGATGAGGGAGATTTTAAAGCCCATTCCAGCCTTTCCAACAGGTATACTGGGGGGTCAGACCTTCGATAATTGAAGTTCCTACTTTATGTTTTTTTTATTTTTTTTATATATTCCACCGCACCAGAACACTTTTATCTGGCAGGCGTGAGTTTTGGCGCGATGCTCCAACACAACAAACATTATTCCTGGGAGGATTTTCTTCTTTTTTTTAAAAAAAAAAACAGAGTCGGCTTGTAAAGGACAGGGAGAGTCCCCTGCTGCTCGGGACTGAGGGACAGGTGCAGACTAGGGAAGGTGGCGCGGCAGCCGAAAAGCAATTAACATTCACAAATAGCGTCGAGGAAGCTATCCGCCGAGGTTACACAGGCGCTGAATGTCACCTACTGCCTGGGCCCCGATTCCTTCATTAAACCCTCCCACAAGGGCAGACACACTTAAATACATATTTGCATACAAATGCAGTGATTAACCCTCTAAGTACATTAGCTCAGGCTGATGCTTTGGAACCTCAGTGTTAATATCTCACTCGCTGTTTGTCTATCTGTGCTTTAAATGAGGTGAAATGATGACCTTTTATTGACTTTGTTGAATTGGCTCCCATTGATTTACTCCAGCTACTTTTTTTTTTATGGATTTCTGAGAGACATTCATTTTCCCTCCTAATAAATCATCGTGAAGCTTCTGTTTGTATATGGCGTATGACAGTGTTTGTTTTCTTTTAACATTACAAGAAATACATTAACATGCTGCATCCAGTAAACAAACAGTCTAAATGATCCCTGTGGGGGAACTGGGTCATTGTAGCAGCAAATGCTAATATGACACAGCAAAGAAATAAACTAGCAAGCTATATAAACATATACAACCAACAGATTCAACACTAGAAGCATCTTAAAACTAGCCTGGTAAGACCATCCTGATCACGTGACCTCACATTCTGTTTCGCTCCACGGATCAGTCTGGACTTCTAGCCGCCCACATCGATTTCCTGAAATTACAATGTAACCGGGCCAATCAGGGACTGCGTCGTAGTTGATGACGTGAAATACAGGCCGCCGCTGCGTCTCCTGAAGCAACGAACGGTAACGTTAACGTTAGTAGAGTAAACACAGCCATAAGTGCAGTTATTGCAGAAATAGACTCAATAACAACAATTAAACAAGAACAAGAGTATGCACTAGCGGAGTTTCTCGGCGGAAAAGACGTTTTTGCCGTTCTTCCGACTGGATTTGAATTTGGATTCGCTGATTGGCTGAAGGAGTTTGTCTGTCAAGGCAAGTACTCCCGCCCACTGAAATCGATGTGGGCGGCTAGAAGTCCAGACTGATCCGTGGAGCGAAACAGAATGTGAGGTCACGTGATCAGGATGGTCTTACCAGGCTATCTTAAAACTGCAATAAGTGACATTTTCTGACCACTAGAGGGCGACATAAACCGCAACACATTTGTAAATAATACACAGCAAAACCACTGCACTACGGAGGCCGACATACATTGCAAAGCACCGTGCATAAAGGCTAACAGCTAAGCTAATTGTACCTACGGAGAAGTGTCACCAGTTACCAGTCTCACTTTGACAGAACTTTCTCCCGCTGAAGGTCACATGTCCCATAATGACAAGTGAAGAGGTAGGTAGCAAGTTTACTAGTTTAACTACTAGTTTACTCACTTACTTAAGATTTTTCTCCAGGAACGTGAGGGGGAGAGCGCCGCTTTTAAGCTAGTTTAAAAAAAAAATGAAAAGCTACTGAATGGAGCTTTTTTCCGGAGCGGAATTTGACAACAAGCTTCAGAAAAGAGGTGAAAACAGCGACACAGCTGGTTGCTGTGCGGATATTGGTTTATATCATTAAGTCTCAATGAAATATCCACATAGCACACATTAGTTTCAGGATTGGTTATAAGGTCTGATATTGCTTATTGCAGGTTTAAGCAAGGTATAAATGGTATGAGAGAAAGTATGGATTCCAGTATTGTGAGGACCAAAAAACAGCAGTAGAGCTTACTGAGACAAATGCAGAATGTGTATCCAAAGCACTTCTGTTCTATTTCCCGCAGACGTATACAGTGACATACAGTATATTAAACCACTGTATATGCCAAAGGCTTGATGTGTCCCTGTGCTGCGGCTGCAGTTAGTGTTTGGCTAGGCGAGTGTGCCGGGACAGACAGCGAGAACAAACACGGCAAAGAAAGACAGAACAAATGCGTACGGCGGTGAGCGTCAGATCCTTGCGTTCCATGTTTTTTTGGGGGTTTTTTCACACTTTGAAGGCGCGCTGTGCGACCTCAGAGGCTCACCCCGGGGCTACGACAGACAGCTCCCCGCGGAGTCAACAACAACAACAACATCAGCAACAAAAAAACAGAAAAGATCTCCTAGTCATTACTGCTTTCCTTATTCATCTTTCTAACCCCCCCTCCCCTACTGCTCCTCCCCTTCCACCTTGAGTCTGCCATAAAGAAGTTAGCAGTTGAAGCAAAAAAAAAGCTCAACATGTATGCATATATAAGGGTGAAGTGGAAGATGGAGGAAATCTGGAATCAGAGTGTCTTTTTTCCCCACGCCTCCATCCCTCTCTCTCCTTTTCCCTCCCTCCTTGTCATCTCTGTCTCTTTCTCTCTCTCCATCCCTCCCTCTCCCTCTCTCACCGTCTCGTCCTCCCTCCTCTGTCCATTGGCAGCCCATACAGCCGTGAGCGGAGCTAATTAAATGCTTCTAAGTGAGTCGCCTCGCCTCGCCTGCCATTCCAGCCTCGGCAAAAGGTCATCCCACTCACAGGCATGAGGCAGACATTTCTCATGACTGTTTTCCTTTTGAGAAATTTAGCAGATTGTTAATTATCAGATTACAAGTTTGCCTTTTTAAAGGCCAGCGCACTGCCCCGAGTCAGATGGCTGGAGAGAGGAGAGAGAGAGAGAGGAGAGAGAGGAGAGAGGTGGGAGGGGGTATAAGCGAGGAAGAGGGCCAAGGGGGTCCAGCTTTGCTCCTCTTGCTCGAAATGAGTCAAGGCTGTGAGTCGTGATCGGAGAGAGAGAGAGAAGGAGAGATAAGAGGCAGAGAGAGGCTCTCTGTCTGACACTAACCCCTACTGTCTGTCTCTATTTACCCCTAGCAGGCACCCCTCCACCTTTCTCTCCCTCTCTCTCTCTCTCTCTCTCTCTCTCTCTCTCTTTCTAAATTCAAATACAGAACGCAAAAGAACCCACGCTTGAGGAGAAACTATACACCTGGCCTCCGGAGACCATCATGGTACAAATAACACACAAAAAGCGCACCTGTTAGCTTCTTCTTCACCTCCACCCAGCCAGATGCCTCCTGCTGTGTTGAAGGAGACACAAGCTGGTTAGGTGACATCTAGTGGAACAAGAGCCGCTATTGAACTGGACAGTGACATATGTGTTGGAGCTGTGCTACTGTAATGATACAAGGGGAAGAGGGGGAGAGGGGCGGAGCTAAACATGTCAGGGTTGTGTAACACTTGGATCTGCCATGAATCATTGGTTGGATGCTTGTTCGAGTGTGTTTAGAGTAGTAGTAGTAGTAGTAGTAGTAGTAGTTCATTGTGCATTAAAAGAAGCAGTGCATAAAACCTTGTGCTTTGGCTATTCTCTGGATAAAAATATTGCATGTCAATCTATACAATTATACAAATACACACACCATACGCAGGAGCACATACAACACATAAACAGTATATAACAGTCAAAAGTTTGAACACACCTGAATGAATGTACTATGTTTTTCATTCTCTTTAAGCCATTTTGATCTAAAGGCTTCTGCTTAAATGCTTGAAATTTGTCTCTTAGTCATATATAAATAGTGAAGTTGATGCCTATGTATGAATTTCTTTCCAAAGCCTTTGCCTTTCCGTCAAGACAAATGGCGACTACTTTAAAGAATGTAAAAAATAAGATAGTTTTGATTTAACACTTTTCATTGCATAATTCCATGTGTGTTATTTCATAGTTTTTATGTCTTTACTATTGTTCTAAAATGTGGAAAATGGTAAAAATAAAGAAAAATGTGGTGTGTCCAAACTTTTGACTGGCAGTGTATACATTCATCTACATACTACGCTCCATATATACACACTTGAATCACATGAATCACTGCTTGTTAGAGTGTGCTTAGAGTGTGTGTATGTGTGTGTGTCTGATGTAAGGTGGAGAGCCATATCTCCTGTAATGCTTCAATTACAAACATGCAACCCCCCCCCCCCCCACACACACACACACACACACACCATGTCCCAATCACCCACATCCCTCTCAGCAGTAGAGTCGTCCCCCTGATTATCACCTTGTATTTCACCACAGTGACGTGGATGGGTCACCACAACACACATTAACTCTGTGCTCCATGCTATTGGTCATGCTTATCAGTGCTTCTGTAGCTTGATCCTTTAGCGCCCCTGCTTCCACGGCCTTCCATCCCCGTCAATCTATAAATCGATACGTTGCGTTATTGAGCCGATAATTGAGTCGTGAATCAGCTGTGACAAGAGCTGGGCATTGATGAAGGATCGGCCCCTCGGTCAAAAACAGCAGAAACAGTGAATGTATGGATGAAATTAGAGACAAAATTGCCCCTGTTCAAAAGCTAGTAACTCTGGTGCTTTTTTTTTGTTAACTTGAATTCAAAGTGTTCATGATCCTTTAGATGTGAAGTGTCAATCAAACCTGAAAGTAAGGCTGCTTTTCCTGATGAAAAACCAATGTTTTGAAGTCCAACAGCAGAAATGTATAAATCAATCACTCTATCAGTTCCACTCATTTCTCCGAAGCATTTAAGATTCTGCAGTTAAGTATTGACTGACTTACGCTGACCACATTTCACATCCTCCCATTTTTATTTCAGTCTCACCCATTTCCCCTTTGCTGACCTTTGCCCCCCATTGGTAATTTGTAACTAATGTGCATATGATGTTATTTGTGTCCCCGCCCGGGGCGACCGATGCTCTCTGTCCAAACAGCCCGCTGCCTGGCCAACGACGTAAATAAATGGGACAAGAACAACAAATGAATAAGGAGATGGATGTTCCCCTCGCGCAGACACAGAGGCCTAATTTGAGCTAATAAAGGAGCACGTCAAGCGTGACCCCTCGCTGAGAGCGGAGGGGTCGATGGAGTGTCTTGGAAGCCCGTGCAATCTCAGCTCGATTGCTCACAGGCCCAAAGATCTCATCAGCCTCTTTTCTCTCTCTACAGTGGGCAGAACAGACAGGGGGAAGAGAGAGAGAAAGTGAGAGAGAGAGAGAGAGAGAGAGAGAGAGAAAGGTAACTGACAACAGATGTTTTAGAAAACGGTCCCGGTCTTTATCATTATTCAGCCTCCCGATGCGTCGACTCGTCAACCCGGTGCTAATCAGAGAAGGAGGCGATTCCGGGGACCCGTTCCGACTGGAGGTGCTGTTTGTAATACCTTCAATCAATGAGCGACCACGGTTGCTGGGAGGGGGCTGATGAGAGGGGAAAAACCGGCGTGGATGGACAGAATTAGTCTGTAACCCTTTCCCTCCCGCCTATCTTCCACTCTCTTTGGGGCGGGGTTGAGGGGTGGGAGTGGGGGGGTTATGGGTAATTGCCGGAGCACTCCTAGCGCCGGCCGTGATCTGATTTGTGGCAGAGGAGAGCAGCCAATTACAACCATCGCGTCACTTTGTGCAAGACGCTCGCCGGCCCGCAGGGGGAGGGAGGGACGGAGGAGGAGGGTAACACAATGAGAGGGAGGAGAAGAGGGGAAGAGAGGAAGAGGAGGGAGGGAGGGGCCGACGAAGAAGCTTAGAGAGAGAAGGAAAAGATGACGAAGGAGGCGGAGGAGAGGAGCGATGGCATGAGTAAGGGAGAGAGGAACCAATGAGAGAGAGGGGAAAAAGGCAAGATTGTGAGTAAGAGAGGAGCGGGCGACGGGGAGGGGGAGAGGGAAAAATCGGCGAAATCAAGCAGAGGAGACAAATGAATAAAGAGAAGATGCTGAGACGGCATGGCGTCGCATTTCCATATTTCCCGCTTACATAATGCTACAAGTGAATTCACCCATGCCGACGTTCCATGGGTCGAAAAAAAGCACGAGTCATGTTGGTTTAGCGTGAAATATGCCAGCAAACATTTCAAAAGACATCGACAATTTATTACTGTTGAAAATAAGGGAAAACGCAAGGCCCCCAAATTCCCATTTCCTAGCATTAAGTCCATTTCCTTCCCCTACACTCCCTTCATTAGCGACCACGTTAAGCGCTGCAGAATTGCTAATAAGTTAATTGAGGGCTTGTTAAGACTTTGTAGGTGACATTGAGAGGGAGAGTGTGTGTGGGAATGAGCTTTGCATAATATTTAAAGCCCACTCATGCTCCACATATAGATGGAGCAGACTTCTCCCCTATACGCTGCTATTCACATCCACTCAAGCTCACACACACAAACATAAAAACACACACAAACATACACAAACACACACACACACACACACACACACACACACACACACACACTTCCCCGCTATGATCCAGGTTTGGAAGCCTTGTCAGTATTAATTAAACACACTGTCCCCCACTAGGCGAGAAGCTGTGTGTGCGTGCGTGTGTGTGTGTGCGTGTGTGTGTGTTGTCAGTCACCTTCTGCCTCATGGGCTGAGCAGAGGGTGTAAAAATGAAATCTACTCTCTTGGAGCTGTGACCCCCTACCTGCCACACACACACACACACACACACACACACACACGCACACACACACACATACCCTGCAGTGTAAAACCGGCAGTCCGTTGGCATCATAATGTGTGTGTGTGTGTATGTGTGTGTGTGTGGGCAGACAGGTTGACAGTGCATGCAGAGAGCCAAAGACAGAGTCAGGCAGGCAGGCAGCAGCTGTATTGGGACTTCCCATTGGGGCCATAGGTTCTCTCTCTTGCTCTCTCTCTCTCTCTCTCTCCCTCCCTCCCTCCCTCCCCTGGGGACTTTCTGTAGACCCCCATCCACACACACACACACACACACACACACACACACACACACACACAAATGCACACCCACACACACATTCTGCTCTCCCAATGGAGACTAATACTACGCCCACCAACAGACCACAGATGGATGTCGGAGTGTCAGAGGGAATATACTGTAAAGTGAAATATCGGATGGGAAGTCTAGTGTGGTAATTCTGTCTCTTGAGTTTCTTTTTTGCTCTGTGAGTGTGTGTGTGTGTGTGTGTGTGTGTGTGTGTGCTTTCTGGGTATCTGCTGGACAGGTTGATTAGCTAGCTGTCCAATGTCAGAATGCCCACAACAGATCAACCTTGAACAACCTTTCCCTCCACTTGATAAGGTCCACTTACCTCCAAAGCACTTATCACATTCACTGCAGTGGAGAAATTGAGCATGGAGATATTGCAGAATGGGCTTGTGCTTTGAAAAAAAAAAAAAAAGATTGCTGCTATCGCCATCCTATTGCTATCATGCAGGCATCTCTGACACAAAAATCTGAAAAGTAATATGAAGCAATAAGACCCAATTTGTATGAATTTGTTCAAGTTGGAATTGAAGCTCATTATGCTTGAGGTCTTGTTAGACCCTGAGTGAGAGAAGGAACATAAATTTCAAATGCTTTTGAAATACAGATGGGCCGCTCCATTTCGCCAAATGAAAATGTGAAACCCAGGCAAATCAAATCAGAACGAGGCTGGCGAAATCACTTCAGGAGTGTGTTATAATTCTCCTCTCCAGGAAATATCGCCAGCGTGCGCCGCTTTATTTTCTCCCGCAGTGCCGTAAATCTCTAACAAGCATATGTATACGCGAGGCAACTTCCACGTATGGAGAACTCCAACAATCAGCGAGCTTTGTAATGAAGAGAGGCGACGCTAAATGTCCGATTACCAATTCCAGGCACATGCGGAGATGCCTGTTGTGGATGATTCCTGCTGCCCATACAGTGATTTTAAGGCCTGTTATGTGAATCTCTTGCTTTCTCCCACCAGGCCAATCTCTACTGGTCTGTCATGCTGGACAGGTAGTTATTGAGAATGAGATTCAAAGTGAGAAATAAGAAATTGGGCGAGAGGGGGATGAAAGGGAGGGAAAAGGGGTGAGGGCGAGAGACACGGTCGAGGGAAGAGAGAGAGGAGGACGAACGAGGGGAGATGGAGAGGATGACAGGGGAGGTAGGTGAGTGAGAGAAAGAAGCTGTAGAGCTAAGAAGCGCGGAGAGATGGAGAGATGGGTTTGAGTGAATGAACGAGAAAGAGGGGAGGGTAGACAGAGAGAGAGAGAGGTGAGCCGATGAGAGAGACCAAGCCCTGGGAGGCAAAAGATGTGGTAGAGAGAGAGAGAGGGAAAGAGAGAGAGAGGGAGATGGAGAGGGAGAGGACAGCTCTGCTCTCCTGCTTGCTATTCCAGGTGTCATCTTTTCCAGTCGCCGCCGATTAGCTCCTGAACATATCACCTGGGGAGAAAATTAAATATTGATCTATTTTTCTCTCTTCGTTCTTACCCCATCCTCTTTTTTTTTACTCTCCCTCTTTTTTATATGTATAAAAAAAGACTCTGATGGAATTTCAAATGTGACCGGTCAGGGGCGAGCTGTGTTAGGCTGGGAACACACTACATGATTTTTAGGCAGATTATAGCCCCGATTTCATCATTCAGACGTTCAGGCAGTTGCACAGATGATCCAGTAGCGTTTTAATGACTCCATGTTTGCTTTGATTGCGCAAAGTCTTGTCTTTTCGTGAGGTTTGGGGGCTTGCTTAATAATAACAACAAACCCCATTCATATAGCGCTTTTCAAAATACAGAGATTTAAAAGTGCTTCCCAGAAAACAGTTAACAGAAAAAGTCAAGAAGCTAACAACGAGAAAACAACAAAAGAAAGACAGGCAAAACACAGTGTGCAGGACAAACAAATCAGCATAATCACAGAATCATAAAATCAATAAAATCATTAAAGAAAATCATAAAAATCATAAAACTGCGTCAACATGCAGGTGCTTTTCCAGGAGGGCTATAAATGACACCACAGTTGTAGCTTGCCTGAGGCCATCGGGCAAGTTGTCAGGGGCTATTACTGCAAAGACTCAATCACCTTTAGTAACAAGCCTGGACCTTAGGAAAAGCAAAAGATCCCTATTAGATGATCTCAAGCAGCAAAGTAGGGGCACAGCAGACCAGAAATACAGCTCGGGGCTAGACTCTGTTTGCCCTTAAAGGTGATCTTAAATTTGATTCTGGATTTGATTCTGAGCAGGCAGCCGGTGTAAAGAGGCTAAAATGGAGCTGATTCGATCATGCTTCCTGGAATTAGTTAGAGGCCTGGCAGCTGCATGCTACACAAGGTAGAGGTAATTCAGAAAGCTTCGACTTAGACCAGAGTACAGAGAACAACAGTAGTCCAGGCACAAGGTAATAAAGGCATGAATCACTTTCTCAAGACCAGCAAAGGAAAGATAGGATCTGATTTTTGAGATATTCCTCAGTTGGAGGAAGCAAGAACTGAACGACTTTCTTAACCTGCTGGTCAAAGCAGAGGTCAGAGTCAAATGCCACTCCTAAACTTTTAGCCACAGGTTTAATATTGGCTGAAAGGCTGCTGAGTCTGCCTAGATCTGGTCGAAGGAGTTGGAGTTGGAAGGGCAGAAGAAAACTATTTCAGATTTGCTGTCATTTAGTTGAAGAAAGTTATGGGACATCAAGCATTGAATATCTGAGAGGTTTTTCATGCAGCGGGAGTCACCGGACTTTAGGGGTACATACAGTCAGGCCATCTACAGATGATGAAGCCAGCAACCACAGAGAAAAACCTTCCTCCGAGCTGTAAACCCAGACTGAATTTTGTCATGATTTTTTCATTTTATTCAGATAGGAATTTCAACTGTTTGGAAACTACTTTCTCCAATACCTTGGACAGGAAAGGCAGTTTGGAAATCGGTCTGTAATTATCGAGGACAAGGGGATCAAGATTTTTTTTTTTCCAGTAGTGGTTGAATAATGGCATGCTTGAAGTACGAGGGGACAGAACCAGTAGATAAAATGTTATTTATATTCAATAAAATTGAAGTGCCAATTGCATCAAAAACCTGTTTTAGGAGTTGAGTTGGAATGATGTCCAAGGAACAGGAGGAGGATTTCATGTGAGAAATAATCTCCACAAGTGTTGGCAAAGAAATTGGATTAAATTTGCTAAGAGAGGCGTTATTACTAGGACAGACAGAAAGATCAGGCCCGAGAGGAGATATCTGGAGCCTGATGATTTCTACCTTTTTTTATAAAATGAGACAGGAACTCCTCACATTTCTCAGGAGCAGCCACAGTATTAAGATTCGGGGAGAGGGTGAGAATAGAGTCAATCACATTGAACAGGGTTCTAGAATTATGGCAATACTTGGAAATAAGGAGAGAGAAATAATGTCCTCACATCCTTAACTGCAATTTGATAAGTACGCTATGAAATTTAAGAGCATCAAGGTTGATTTGTAATTTACTTGTCTTGCATTCAGCTTTTCTGCAGTTTCTCCTTAAAGACTGTGTATGGTCGTTTTAGCCAAGGCAAAGGCTTTAGGTTTGGTCTTTCTCTCTTTTAAAGGGGCGACTGCATCAAACAATACTGTCAAATTCATTTGTCATTTGCCTCAGGATCAGTGAATGGTAGTTTAGTGAAAGCCTCACGGAATTTGGTACCTGTGGAAGCGTTTAGGATGCAAACACATGCAGGTGGACACAACTTAGGAGAGGGGATGGGGGGGTGGGTAAATTAGTATCAAAAGCAATGGTCAGACTTACGGTCAGACATGTACACATCCCCAATAGTCAGCTCAGCTGGAGAAACACCATGAAACAACACTAGATCAAGTGTATGACCTTTAGAGGGAGTGGTCTCAGTTACAAACTGAGTAAGATTAAACGATTCAAATAGATTCATAAAATCCTTGGACAGTCGGGGTGGGGCAACAGACATGGATATTGAAATCGCCGAGTATGAGAACCCTATCGTATACAGGCATGATCAAAGAAAGGAGATCAGAGAATTCATCAGTAAAAACACTGTCAGGTTTAGGTGGTCTGTCGACTAAAAACCACATTTAAAAAGCTTAAAAAGATTAAAAAGCTAAAATGTTCAAAGGAGGAGAAAATGCCAAGGGGAATGGGCTAATACTTTGGCGAAGATCATTTTTATAAATAACAGCAAGGTTGTTGGACAAGATAAAATCAAGGCAAATATAAGATTTTGTTAGAAACGGACCTGACATTTAATAGACCAAACCTTACTGGTAAGACTACGGAGGCTGTGCAAGAGGCAGGGAGACATTGCATAGGGATAAGGTTCATTCTTCAATCTTATAGGATGAGCCAGAGGGTCTAACAGTGAGTATGGTCTGAAGAGGGAAAGGACAAGGACATGGACATGGACAAGTCATGAGGGCTACATTCAGATTGTGGCCAGGCTTAAAGTGTGTGCACCCCTATGACGCAAGACGACAAAACCTGTGTCTTTAAGTGTGTGATGTCCAGTGATTTCACGGTCTGTTCAGTCGTACAGTTCATCCCAGCCTTAGCTTGCTGTGTTCGCGGCGGGACCCCTGCTCTCGGCTCTGGGGCTCAAGTGGGGACCGACTGTGCAGTGAATGAGGGAATTTGTTTAACTGGCGTGGAACAAGGGTGACAAAGCGGGACCATGACACTCATTTGACGGTGCTGCGTACAGTGCGTGTCTTTTGGGTCGTTGACTGCAAACAGTTGTTTTGTGTGCTGTCAGGTGTAGATCTGAATGGAAAACCAATGCGCCATGGTAAGTCTCCTCCCGTGACTGCCGCTCTGCTGTCGATTACTTCCGGGAACTGCTGAGCGAGCGTCGTATGTGTGAGAGAGAGAAAGAGAGAGGTAGAAACACTCAGAAGGATAAGAAGAAGGTGCGTCAGAATAACAGTACAAAGCCTTCAAGCCACCCCCTCTCAGGTGATATCATACACGTTCCTTCCCCCCCGCTGGAGTCCTCTGGGTGGAATCAAAGAAAGCCAAGCATGTACATCCTCTCCTTTTTACCCTTAGCCCCCTGTCCTGTTCTTCTCTCTGGAGCCTCGGTGTTCGGTGCGACGGCCTCAGCTGCGAGGGCCTAGAGTGGTTGTGACAGGCCGGGATAGCAGCCGTTCCCTCCTGTCTGGCAGAATCAGCTCTCCTTCTTCTGGATGACTGGGGCTGCCTCCCCACCCCTCTACCTGGCTCCTAGGGGCCTTCAAATAAGGGGGGGGAGGTTTGGTTTAATGGTGAGCCACTATAGAGCATCCGAGTTTCTATCTGAAGGATCTTAAGATAAAGGAATGAGGATATTTGATGGATTCTGTAGTTGAATTTATTGTGTCTTAGTGTTAATCATTTTACTTTTAGGCCTAGGTTGGCACATTCGTCTGCAATTTCCATGGGTGTGTAATGCAATATATGAGAATAAGCGTATAGTGCCCTCTTCACTTACTTTCATCTAGCCAAACCCCAATTTGTAAGTGTAATTATGTGGTTATGTAATCAGCTCACTGCTAAACACACGCAGTAATAGGACTGCTGTCCATGGCAGTTAGCTAACGTTACCATAAAGTGCCACATAGCTAGTTTAGCCAAACTCAGCAAGTGTCAAATCAGCAAGACCGATAGCTTGACAGTTGCAAATTAAACATCTGTAGCTCTGTATTAGTAAGTATCTAAGCAAAATGATATAAGTCGAAAAGATAATAAGAGATTTCTAAAGTAAGGCAGTATGGTAATGTTGGTGTTTTAATCCACTGTTGGTACTGTAGGTATTGGTACTATTCATATTGTAGTTGCTGGCAGCTAGCAATGCTAAAGAGTTGTAAAACTAGCTAAATGTAACAAGGTACAACGATATGAAATAATGCATTTAAAAAAGTATACTGTATATATACTGCACTATTCTGTGGTTTTAGACATCCTCCAAGGAAAAGAGAGGGTTTAAATAACGTCTGCCTCAAATGGTTAATTGCTTTTATTTATTTTTCCACCAGTGAAGGTAACAGGTGTAATATTTGGTACAATGCTAATAAAGCGAGTGAACACACTCCAGTGCCGCTGCTGATATTCACAGCATTATCAAGTTCAAGTGGAGGTACCGAGCTGTACTTGATGACAGGTTTAAAAACGCTTTGAGGCAATCACTAAGGCATCAACTCAGTCGAGTAACAGTGCAAATGAGCGTAGTGTGAGACTGTTAATACTTGCCAAATCATCTCCAGTGTGCAAGCAAATAGGCAACGTGGGTAATTATGCATACATATGTGAGAGCAGGGGATTACGAGGTGTTATTTTTAATCTCGCTAAAAAAGTGTGGCGTAACTGGTTCTGAAGTGGAGCGGGGCTGTGTGAGCGCTGCATGCCGCTCTGTCTCTCTTTGCTTCTCTCAGCCATCGAGCCTTATTGTCCCTGACTTGGTAACTGTAAAGCAGGGGCTCGCAAACCAATTTCCGCCTTTTTCCCCGATCGACCTCTCTTTTCCACTTTAGTGAACAATCGCTAGGAGAAAAAAATGCCTGACCTTTGGTTTTATAGACCATTAGAGGTATGGACAAAAAATGCCATAGTGTGATTCCTCTAACTACCGCGGGTATTGAAGAAAAACCCAGCAGCCTTCAGAAGCACCGGGCAGAAAGGGCCTTTGTAATTCGTGTGCGTGGTGTTTGTGTGCACATGTGTGTGTGCGCACGGCACAATGTGTGCTTGGTGTGCGCACGTTCATCGGCGTGTGACAATTTGAACTTTCACGCACCATAAATAGCCATCAAGCGGACACTTGTAAACCTCGAAGACTGAGGAAAAGACAGCTCTTGCATTAAAAAAAGACGACCCCAGAACAGATGGGATGCCTTGCTCTGCTGACGAAGCCCAAGGCCTAAAAACCAGAGGCTCCATCATGATGACTGGTCCGCTAGAAAAATAGCGACTAAATCTTGATTGGCTCCGATCCAAATATCCAATCATTCAGGGGCCAGGGAATGCCTGGCCTGACTTTATTGACTTTATTTGAAAAATTTGAACGGGCCAAACAGGAAATGTGCTTTCATTTCCAGAGGCAGCCGAGAGCCAAGACTGAACGCCATTTTAATGAGCTTTCCCAATGAGGTGCCACCTGTTTTATCCAGATAATTGGATGATTGGCCACCCCTAAACGACCCCTGCTTGGCAAGCTCTCTCTCTTTGAGTCGCTCTCTTTCTTTCTTTCTTTCTTTCTTTCTGACTGACACATATACCAGCATGCCGCTCCCAAGAATAAACGGGAAGTATGTACTGTAGAGCACATGGTGTTATCGCAAAGACTCAACAGATGCTTGAGGGAATTAAGTGCAGGCAGGAGGCCTAACATACAATTTCTATGTGTTGAAATTCAAGCGTTGCCTGGTGTAGCACCGAGCCCAAGAAAAGAGCTCAGCTGGAAAGCTTGGATGGATTTTTTTTTTACAACATCAAACACAAATCCTTTCCAATAAGAACACAAAAAAACTACAAATTACAAATTACCTTCTCTTTATGCTGTACATGTCTGGTTGCTATGGTTCCTATAGAAATTGCATTAGCTACACCATTGTATAAGGTAATTATAGCTGTCCTAGCTAACCATTTCATAATGATACTATGCTATATTTGGTCTAAATTAGACTACATTCTGAGATGTCAGGGCTGACTGATGAACACGGCTTTAACAATAACCTTATAGTTTTCTCTGTCATTATGAGTCCATTTGCTGCAGAGCGGACACTGGACTCCCCACTGAGACCATTCACATGATTATATCCATTTCACAGTGTGCTGCTGAACAACGCTGACTGTGATGGGCTCGATAATTTCATCAGTTCACACTGGCCTCTCTAACACAGTTGGGTTTGGATCAATTCACTCACGGTTCACTCAATTCAAAATGTAAATGTACAGACTAATGATTGAGCCTTTGTACCGCAACAAATCTTAATAGATGGGATATAAGAACCGATATGGGAACCTTGCTATGATGAATATTCCCAGTTTTTTAAATTTTAAATAAAGTTCACTCTCTGAGTTGACCAAGTGAATGGTCCCTGTAGTTTGATGAGTTAGCCCAGCACCAGCAGTGTGAAAATCCCTTCAGTTGGTGATAGGACTGAAGATTTTATGCTGCTTGATGTAGGCTACAGCTACTGCAGATCAATGAAATGTCTTAACCCCCCCACCACTACCACCACACACACACACACACACACACACTATATACACACACACACAAAACACCCATTTTACAGAAACCTACAGTAGTAAATGCATTAAAAACAAGCACAGATCCTGTACAGACCCATGGCGCGTGTGTTCAATTCAATTCAATTCTATGCATCTAAGCATTATCACACGGTTATTAGTTAAATAACCACTGATGAAGGTAAGACCCCTTCATATAGGGCTTGGAATTGAGTTGTGGCATTTCAAAGTTTTGAATTTTGACACACTGTGCCAAAATGCGTAATCCTTCCAAGTTTTGTCAAAAGCGGACCAATGGTTTTGGAGATATAACGTTTGAGTTAAAAATTTTGACCTTTAGTTATAGCGCTCCCATTAGGCCAATCAGAGTTATTTTAGCCAATGGAACACAGTACAAAGATGCCTCATCCCCCCCAAGTTTCAACAAAATCAGACCAGTGGTGTCGGTGATATCACCTGAGATATCATGTTTGACAGACAAATAGAAGTATGGAAGTATTGGGGTTTATGGGAAATGTGGTCTTAATTTTGAGAAACACTAGCACTAACATTACCACCGGTATGAGATAGAAGCTATCAATCGTCTTGACCATGGTCTCATCTGTTTACAGTAATTATACCAAGATGTCACAATTCATCTGACAATGTTATATTAATGTTTAAAAATGCTACACATGGCACCTTTAATGTTTTCAGCAATACTCAAACCTCAACACCCTGATACATTGTATATATTTGAATAATAAAATGTTGTTATTCTTCTTCAAGGGGAATGTCCAGTACAAATATGACCCCAACTTCATACATGTCGTCTCCATAAGGCCTGCTGATGATCTGCTGGAATGTGAAAAGGAGGCAAGCAATGACACACTGATGAAGGGGAGATAATCTAAGTATAGTGCCCCCCCATAGGATGCTGATAATGATGATGAAAATATACGTGCTCTGTGTGTGGTGTGTGTGTGTGTGATATATCCAGCAATAACAATAGTTACGTATTGCACGCAAATTTCAGTGTGCTGACGCAACTATTTGAGTGGTTAAGCCAATAGAGCCCTGTTAGAGGGCGAAGCCTGTGTGAAATAGAACCACAAGTTCCGCAACTAAAGGGAACTGATGAACAATGCAAGGAAGTGGTTAAAAGTATTACTTGAGTACGTAATACACTGCTGCAATAATGGCATTTTATATTAAGGTACTGTTTTTTCTGTGTTGTGGTTGATTTTGAAGTTGATGGTACAAAGTCATTCTCCCCCTCAAGAGAAAAATGGAAAATGTATTTTATGGCTCTTTCTTTTTGCACCACTGGGAATTTGTGGTTCATTGGGTCACACACCTTTCGAGTGCAAAACTGCTAAGACACCTAATATTTGTTCAATAAATAAATCTTACAAAGGAATTTGGTGCAACTGTTTTTATTACAGCACACTTATCCTGTCTGAGTTGCTGAAGACACTGTTGTTGGTCAACTTACCTGATACAATACATTGCGCAACGAGGACGGTACAGTTCTCCTCAGTGTCCAATATTAGGACATAGTGACTAAAATGTAGTTTTCCACTAACACTGGTCTACAAACTGGTTATACGTTATTACAAATATTTAAGGATGCAAAATAACAGCCTATAGTAGACACAAGAAAATGTGCATGCAACCAGTCTCCTATCAAGAGAAAAACAATCACTTTTTCTATGCAGTACAGTACCTCAGAATATGCTGCAGAATAAATTGACCTATATATGAAATCACAGGAATTTTTGCCAGAAAAACTGATGAAGCCAGAACTATTATTATTATGTGACTCATATCCAAGCACGTAATCGCCATAACTTGTTGGATGGGCTTTGGTATGGGTCTACAAGACAAGTTTTAGTTTTGCATGGAAGGTAACTAGGCCTTTTTGTTTGTAATGACATAGAGGAGACAGCTCATGAGTGAAGGGTCAGACACTTTGCTTCATGGCAGATAAGGCTTAGAAAAACTTAGGTAGAGGGAGTAAAGAATATCATTCGCAACAACCCTAAAAAACAGATTCAAATTAAAAGATGCAATTAAAAATACAACAATAATTCTCAAATATATAGCTCCAACCAAGTAAAAAAAAAAATCATTCAAGTCTGCAGGTCTATTGCAGAAGGGTGGTTTTGACTAAGCGCTTCCTCAAGACATTGCAGTGTCTATTATTAGGAAATATGACCAAATGACCAAAATGTAGTTTTCTACGAACACTGGTCTACAAACTGCTGTTGAATTGCTCGGAGCCAATACAGTAAAACACACAACATCCATTATCCACATTATCCACTTTACCATTACCACCTGTATGAGTTCCTCCCAGGTATTCACTTCAATTGTCAAATATTATTATCAACATCTACGTGCAAACTTCCATATCAATCATTTTATACTTTCACTGCAGTACCTAATGCTTAGTATATGTACAACATCAGTTGTTTCAACAAATACATAACATATTATTATTATTATTATTATTATTATTATTATTATTATTATTATTATTATTATTATTATTATCATCATATAGTGCTATATCAAATAGTATGTATTATACATCTGCAATTGGATCACCAAAAGTTATACATGTATTTTTTTCATGGGGGATTCATGGGATTACTATAACCTTCATGATTCAATGACAAACTGTGTTCACGACAATCATGAACGTGTCATACCATAATTACAGTATCTTGTTATGGGAAACTTTGTGGTTCGCTGAGCAATCACAGCCTTACTTCCTCTGTCGTCCATAAATTTCATGACTCACTGACTCAAGAAGGTAGTTGCTCAACACGACTGGTCCTCCGCGTCTCTATATAGATGCTGCCTCCAGCACAGAAACACAAGTCACACTCGACGAGGAAACATGAAGTCTTTCAATCTGTGCATTCTTCTAAGCCTGGCAGTCACAGTTTACTGTGTGCCGATATCGCAAATTACTGTGGAAGATGAGCTTCTTGCAGAGGTAAGGTATCCTCACTATATATTCTCACTGTTTTGCTATAAAGATGTGTTCAACACGTGCATTTGAAAACTTTTCTACGAATTCTCAATGTTTTGTTCTTATAGACAAATGAGGATCTTATGTGACTGCTAAGTACTGTAGTGTACAGTGTTAACATACTATACATGCAGATCAGCTCCCCTTCTATCTTCATGCAATGCATGTCTGTTCTGCAGCTGCTGCATTATCTAACCATCTAACCCTTGTTCTTTCTTGCAGAGCTACCTGAAGAATTTCTTCAACCTGACACAGGAGACGGGTCCGGTGGCCAGAGGGGGGATCAGCCAGGTGAGCGAGAAGCTCAGTGAGATGCAGCGCTTCTTTGGCCTCCAGATCACCGGCATGTTGGATGCTGAGACCGTGGAGATAATGAAGAAGCCCCGCTGTGGCGTTCCAGATGGCAAAATTGCCCATTTCTCCACCTATGGAAGCACCTTAAAGTGGGAAAAACACAGCCTTACCTACAGGTGAGTGATCTAAAAAGAGAGAGGCAGAGAGAAGCAAATTTTAGACATTACATATAATTGACTATTTTATTATATATCTGACTGTTTTTCTGTCCTATAGGATTGAGAACTACACCCCTGACATGTCCATGTCTGAGGTAGATGACTCCATAGAGAAAGCTCTGCAGGTTTGGGCCAAAGTCACTCCCCTGAGATTCACAAGAATCTATAGTGGCACCGCTGACATCATGATCTCCTTTGGACGCCAATGTAAGTACAAAATAACTTTCCACTTGTCCCATCAAAGTCACAGTTTTATACCCCAATTGAAAAGTGGTCTATGAAGTAGCTATTGGACAATAAGTCTTTACAGCCACCTTGATGTTTTTTTCACAGTTTTTGATGAGTAGAAGAAGTGTTGAAAACACTGTCTTCATGTCAGCTCCATTTCTTGGTGGTTGTTTCCCAAGAAGCACCTGAACGACTCTAATTATTTCTGTGCCTTCACTTACATTGGAGCACAGCTAATCAATCTCAGTTCTAAGATACATTTGGGAAATCCAGTTCTGCACTGTTAGTTGTCACAGCAATAAGCGCAGGAGCAAAAAGCATCTGTTAAATAGCTACTCTTTCACTACTGGCTCTTTCCTATTTGCAAAAGCTGACAGGCATTTGTTCTTGTTTACAGCGCATGGTGATGGATACCCCTTTGATGGCCCTGATGGCACCCTTGCCCATGCCTTTGCCCCGTCCTCTGGCATCGGAGGAGACGCCCATTTTGACGAAGATGAGACCTTCACCTTCCGCTCAAACACAGGTGAGTTCTGCCACAGACAAACTCTATCCTAGCAGATTCTTCTGCGCTGTCAATGTGCATCTTGACATGATAATCGCTCATCACTCGGCAGAGCTGTAACACAACTGTAATTTTGCGTTTCCCACTGCAGGCTACGTCCTCTTCATTGTAGCAGCCCACGAGTTTGGCCACTCCCTGGGCTTGGCTCACTCCGAAGACCCCGGCGCTCTCATGCACCCTGTGTACAGCTTCAGAAACCCTGACACCTTTGTCCTGCCCCAGGATGACGTCAACGGCATCCAGTCTCTCTATGGTTAGTCGTCACCGCCTGGTTCACTGTAGCCTGTTTCCGCAAAACTGAACTCTTACGAGGTCACGCCTGAGCCTGGAGCACTTCATGCTCTCGATATGGCTTTGTTGCTGAGTGATGCAGAGCTCTCTAAATACTCGATGACTGATTTCATTTGACCTCCAGGTCCAAACTCTGATGAGGATTCCAATGAGCCTGGACCCACGCACCCCACCACCCCCAATGCCTGTGATTCAACCATGGTCCTGGACGCTGTCGCCACCCTGCGAGGAGAGATGTTCTTCTTCAAAGACAGGTATGCTAGACATTGAATGACCAAGAATATGAAAGCAAAATAGATGAGAATGACATTGTTTTCTCTAGATTGGGAGAACTGGCTGATGTACTAAAGTTGTCATGTGGTGGCGTTGTCTGTTCTCAGCTTCTTCTGGCGTAACTACCCACAGAGCACGACGCCTCAGCAGAGTCTCATCACCAATTTCTGGCCCAGCGCCCCTGTCAACATCGACGCCGCTTACGAAAGCCGCCAATCAGACAGAGTCATGCTCTTTAAAGGCATGAGTGCTCATAATCGTCCTAAGGCACCTACCCTGTAACCATTTCAAAGTCTGCATTAGTGCATTGGCTGATAACTCTTTTCTTTCCGTGCCTCAACAGGTCGCAAAGTCTGGGCCTTCTCTGGCTATAATGTTGTGCGTGGCTATCCCAAAGAACTCACCAGTGTCGGTCTGCCCAGAAGCGTGGAGAAAGTCGATGCTGCCCTCTATGATGAGGAAACTCGCAAGACATTATTCTTTGTCGGCAAACACTACTACAGGTATGTCCAAACCGTGTGTTAATTACACTCGACTGAGTTAGGTATTATCTATAACTTACCCTGATGTCTGAATGGTAGTGAATCAGCCTAATTCATGTCTGTTTTCTTTTTAGTTACGATGAGGCCAAAGGCACTATGGACCAGGGATTCCCCAAACTGGTGGAGCAGACCTTCTCAGGCCTGACCACCAAGGTGACTGCAGCTTTCCAGTACAGAAGTGAGTGGCATTCAAAACCGATCTGAGTTTCCCAAGTCAAGTGTATGGAAATGAGAAGGTGTTCACAGCGTTTTGGACATAGGAACCCTCTCTGAAACTTATCAGCCTATAAACAGCACAGTAATTAACAGTGTGCCTTCGTTCCCCAGGCTTTACCTACATCTACAGCGGGCCCTACATGTTCGAGTACAGCCTGAGCGGCAGGCTGTACCGTATGCTGGGGAACGACTACTTCCTGCACTGCACGAACTTCTAGACCATCTGACTACATTAGTCGCTTACAAAGCCTCTGTGAATGACAATGAATGTTCCAGAGAGTCCAAATGTGTCTATTATTTTTAATATTATGTTTTATCAAATCTAATTACATTGTTACACATATTTATGTAAACATATATTTTTATATGTATTTGGATCTACATTGCTGTTGTTATTCTTATTTTATTTCATTTTATAATCCAAAGATATGAATGTATGTATGTATGTATTTAAACAAGCACAGATCCTGTACAGACCCACGGCGTGTGTGTTCAATTCAATTCAATGCACTGAAGCATGAATCCAGCTGATCAAATAGGTCACGTCATATATTTATACTTTCTCATTCCCACATTTAACCATGTCACTCTGCAAAGAACACTGTCAAATAAATCAGATAAATCACAAAATGGTCTGGAAAAAAAGTGAGTTTTGGAAGTAGATTGAAATTGACAAAATGTCCCTTTATTCTTTTAGAAATCTATGAAACAAAATCCTACAGCTTGAAAGACCGTAATATCCGTCGACCTACCAGTTCGGCAGCTCCAAACAGTCAAATAAACAGAGCCCAAAGCTCCTTCCTGACTGAGGACCTGACCTTTCCACAGTAGCTGCCCCTCAATTTGCCAGCCCACAGGCCCATACAGGCAGATAATAGGCATCCCCAGGAGTCACCATTACAACCATGCATCCATAGACGCAGGCATGGACGCAGGCATTGACGCACATGAAGGACTACTGTACTTGTGCATTCAAATGTCAGGCATATTTGTCGGTTAAAGGGCACTGACGGGCGGAAATGCTGCCTGGGCAGTGGCAGAACAGCTACAAGGAAAGACGGGAAGGGAAGGAAGGATGGATGAGCGGTGAAGGTTGGATGGTGGAGAGACAGACAGATGGATCGACAGATGGATGGATAAGACTGGTAGAGGAAGGGATTCATATAGTAGTGGTTCTCAAAGTGCGGTTTAGGGAATCCAGGGGGTCCCCAGCAAAATGAGGAGTAGCTTAATTTCACTAGAATTGAATTCACTAGAAATGATCCCAATTACAGAATGTATATGAATGACTATTATAATCATAGGTTTCACTCTTACGACTATTATCCAGCTTGGTCTGATGAAATTTGGTGAAATGAGCATGATGTCTTTAAATGCAAATAACATGCTCCGTGCACGAAAAGTGATAGAAATGTGTTTCCCCACCAGGAAGGGATTATGTGGAGGAGACATGAGTAGAAACAGGCAGTTTGACATTGAAATAGTGGAAAGTAAGGGAGGTGTGGAGGTCATACTTTTTTTTTAACCCTTTGTTTTACTCGCCTAAACTTAATTGTTAGCTAACCCTTTCACATGACAAATATAAAAAACTTGTGTCCAATTTGTGCTATTGTCGCATAATCCTTTCGAGGTCGGGGAATGTAAAGTTACATAATTCATGCCCACAACACGTAATCTGCATTTGAGAGTTTGTGCTCATTTCACATGATTTTGACACTGTTGCCATTATCCCCACACATGTAGCGTTGATAGTCTTCCAATTCAATTCTAAATCTTCCTTGGGTGAAAATCTTATCAAATGGCCGTCTGTGCCTTAATGTTTATCTGCTTGGGAGCCCATGACATGAAAACGTTTGATAAGGCCTGGCAGGGAGGAATGGACTGACCAATGGATGGATTGATGGATTGGATGAGGAAGGGAGGTGAAGATGTGGCGTGTGAAGAGTGCATCCAGAGATGCATGCAGCAGTAGGAAAAGAGAGAGTTGCTGTTTGTGTTTGTGCGAGCTTGTGTGTGTGTGTGTGTGTGTGTGTATGTGCGTGAAATGTTTGAACCTGAGAGGGGGGAGACAGATTTAGCTGGGTAATTGAGTGCTTAATCCCATCAAAGACTGCTCCATGCCGTCCGCTTCTCCCCTAATCTGCCCATAATTACACACTCCCAGCATCCAACGCATGCACACACACACACACACACACACACACACACACGCTGCCCGCTTCAGCCTTGAAAAAGGTTAACCTAAAGGCGATTTTTTGTCCCCATGGTTACTGAAATTATCTTCTCAATTTTCCCCGACACAATCTCAGATCCCTAAGAAAAACAACTCCCCTACAAGTCCCTTTTTTCTTTTTTCTTTTTTTTTATATCATCCCACTCACTTGTTATGGCTTTGTCACATTCACATTGCAGAAAGAACTCCCTCAGTGTTTGTATTTGCTTTCAGGTTGTCCGCAGAGATAAGACCATTCGTCTGTCAGCGTATGATATATACGCTACACCGTGTTGCGAAATACACTCTTAACCTGTGGGTCAGCGTAGTGAATCCCGGCGCTGACACATCTTTGATCAAAGCTACTAAATGGCTCCAACAGAATAGTTGTTCCGCCATAAATCCAAGCTAGTCCAGGTGAGAGGAGGAGGAGGTGGAGGGTTTTTTTTTGGCCTGGCGTGGCCAAAGGGGCTAACGCTGGCTGCTAATAAATAATATGGTAAATAGTGACGCTTTTATTCCTCCGCACTCCCATCTGTCGGGGGCCCAAGGGAGGGAAAATAAATACCGGTGGGTGGAGGGATGGAGATACGGAGGGAGGAGAGGGTGAGAAGAGGGAGAGAGATGAATCAGGTAAGGGCCTAGGGAAGGCGAGAGAGGCTGGCGTGTGATTGCAGGGTTGCTGGTTTGAATCCCCAGACCGCTTGGGATGACATGTGGCTGGGGAAAGAGTAATGCTCTCCCCTCCATCAACAACTATCATTGAGCTGAGCCAGGTGTGAATGTGAGTAAGTGCATGAATGTGAGGCAGGATGGGGCTGAAAAAGAGCATAAAATAAGATGATACTTTATGATCGCTGTGAGGATGCTGGTTCATTGCAGCGGCAAAATATATATATATAAAAAAATGAGTTACAGCATTATGAGGGTGTGCAAAATAACAGCAATATAACATAAGGACAGAAAGAAAAATGAATGAAAATATAGTAAAAAATGAAATGTATGTAATGTGCTCAATTGCGTTTCCCTGGATAAATAAAGGTTAAAAAAAAAGATAAATAGGAGAGGAGAGGGGCAAATGTGGGTGGAAAAGGGAGTGAAAGGCCGAAAAACAAAAGAGATAAAAGGAGAGAGAGAAGGGCGGAAACAGACAGAGCAGACAGAAAGACAGAATGCCTGCCAAATAAAAACACCCATCCATCGCATCAACCTCAAACACACACACACACACACACACACACGCTCCATCAAACGGTGGAGGTGAGCCAGCGAGCGCGGTGGCCAGGCTGACCCCGTGTCTTGCTCAGGTGTCCGTCAGCTTAGACAGGGAGGGAGCAGAGGGAGGTGGCAGAGGGGAGGAGGAGGAGGGGGAGGAGGAGGGGGAGGAGGAAGGGGCGGAGGCGACAGACTGCCAGCTCGCTCTGTGGCAGATCAACGTGGCCTCTGGCACTGTCACCACCGCCGCCACTGCTGTTGTTGTTGTTGTTGCTGTCAAATGACGGCAGGACAGAGAGAAACAAGGGGAGAGGGAGGGAGAGGGGGAGAGGATTAGGGAGGACTGTAAACGCATTAAAGCAGTACAGGGTTGGAAAGGGTACCGGAATGTTATATTCAAGTAGAAGTACTGTTACTTTGCTGAAATTTTAATGAAGCAGAAGTGACATTATTGGTGTAAAAATCTATTTGAGAAAAATAAAAAGAGTAAAAGCTACTGAGCTTCTTTGAACTTAAGGTTGAAGACAGAGTAACAGGTGAAAATGTGATACTTAATTGATTGTTAACAGCACGAATCCCTCCTTCCACAGCACAGTTGTTTTCTTCTGTAAATGCACTTTTATATTGCACATCGACTATGTTGAGTGATCTAAAAATTTCGAAATTCATGTCATGTTCATAAATAAAAAAAGAATCCCCATTCAATAAAGTTAGGCACTAGGCTACGTTGATTTTTCTTTTGCTATCTATCGAACTAGCGAGCGCGGTTAGCAAGCTAGCTAGACAACAACCAGGCAAACACAAAACAAGACTGCAGCTAGCTGGATGGCTCTTCGGCTAACGTTAGCTAAGCTAATATTGTGGATAAATTTGAACATTTAAGGCTACAGCTTGCTGATGCAGATACAATTTATGACTGGAGGGTTTCTGATGCAATGCTTATGGAGAGACTATGAAATTTGTACTCTGTAATGGATTTGATTTGAAGTAATACTTCTGTCAAAACATACTCAAGTGAAAGTAAAGTTGCTGACTTTACTCAAAAAAATACAAGTGCGCAAAAAGGCTACTCAGTTACATAACAAGAGAACATGCAGTTTCTTCCACCTTTGTGGTTTGCTCATTAATATGTAACAGTCATTTCATTACTTTCTCCAGTAATGAGTTTTGAAATAGTTTGAGACCTACACCATGTACCAATATGCTATTTGGTTAATCAATTGACTCTGATGCTATGCTATGTGGCTAGCAAGCTAACGCTAACTGTAGACTACATTACAACACTGTTATACTATATTGTTGTTATACTATATTATGGATTCCTCCATTGGAGTTTTATCCTCAGAGGTCAACACGGCCAAAAAAATGTTTCTATTGGCCAGCTGCGTGAATTCGCAGCTCAAAGTTCACCAAATTTGAACTTTGCGCGAAGGTGAAGTGCAAAATCGATTTGCAACCGGACATGCACATTTGTTTTCATGCTGTGGACCCATGGACTCCCCATCTGATACAATTTTGACACCCTGAAACTCAGGGTGTTGCAGTGCATTTGTTTAACTGCTGAGTGAGAGGCATCCTCTCTCCCTCTACTCTCTCATTCTCAGTCTTGACTCTTGTCTGCGCCTCTAGCCAAGGAAGCCAAATGTCATTTTCAGTCTTCTTCCATTGCCTTTTATTTTATATATATATATTTTGTTCATTTAATTTGGAATGTACTGACAAAATGGTTTCAGGCACACCACACTCTCAAAGGCAATGGACACACACTTGCAGAAACACACAGGAAAAAAAAAAAAGTAATGTGACACAGACACGTGCACGGAAAAACATACACACACACATACACTGACAAACAAGAAAAATCCCCATTAAGTTCTCCACTCACGCATATCAAACCTACAAATGCAAAAGTTCACCCACACATATGCGGCAGGGATGTTTACATAGGTGTAATTCCAATTAGCTGTATTCACACTTGGCTAGTTAGCGGCGTACGGCTGTGAAAAGTTGTATCTGCTTATCTACCAATGCCTATGCTTCCCATGCAAACTTTCACAGGTCATTTAGCTCGCCGGGAGAGAGTAAAGCGCACAATGTGATTTTCAACACTCAAAAAATCCCATAAACAACTCTTTATTGTCTTTGTGTTGCTGTTGAAACTCCTCGGAGAGCGTTAAAAGGTTATAAAGGTGGGTGGTACGCCGCTGCGAGTGCGCTGACGGTGACATTTTAACACGTCGTCTACTCTTAGACTCGCGGCCGCGGTATATGAATATATTCACGTCTGCATATGAGAGGAGTATTTTTAGCAAGGGGGACATTTGATCATTTGATGAGGATTTCAGTGTCAACAGAGTTTTTTCCTGGAAAGATGACGTGGGGCAGCTCATCCTGCAGAGACAGGGAGATAGACAGTGAGAGAGAGATAGCTTGTCATCCATCCCCCTTAGTCTGGGAGGGATGGCTCAATCTAAACCCTCAGCATATGTGCATGACATACACGCAAGTGTGCACACACACACACACACACACACACACACATAATGATGATTACCATAGGAAGGGGAAATCGTTCAGATTAATAAAATGCCAGTTCATAAAGAGAATCACAATTAGACCGTTGGGTACAGACACATTCACACACTCCTGCGCACAGATGTGCACATGCAAAGGTAATCTCGCACACACACACACACACACACACACACACACACACACATTATTTCACCCCATCCCTCCATATGCAACAGTTTGACGATACATACTGTAATATAAGCAAGATGTTTGAAAATGTTGCCGAGCTTTGATGGTTTTGACTGTTGGGTTTGCGTGATTCACTGAGTCCAAGCATTTTATTGTGTGATTGTGCATACTGATAGTGTATCTATGTATTTAAGCTGAGGTTGAGAGCCATTGGTGCAGATTCTGTGGGCGTTCAAGCTTGAAACTGCCACGCAACCCGAATCACCTGAAGTGAGTATTTTCTCATCATAAATTACTGCTAATAATATTTCAGAACTGGAGCTGAACCCAAACCCACGCAATGAAATGAAATTTCCAGATTTCCTGGCTCCATTGGGTGCATCTGTGTCCCGTCTCGTTTAGGCATACACACGCCAAGCGCTGGCATGTGCGTTTTTGCCCACACACGTGTGTTTGCGCGCCTGTCCGTCCCTGTGTCTGAGTGTCTTGGCAGGGCTGCCTCCACTACACTGTGACTGTTCATCAAAGCCCTGCTCCCAGGCAACCTTGTCGCCTGGCAACACGAGCGAGGTTCACCAAGGGGAGACTTCAACCAGGCGCAAAGTGAGAGAAAACAGAGGAAAAAAATAAGAGAGAGAGGGCAGGACACACTCCACCTATAGCTTCCCACCTTTTGGATACTTTGATGTCTTCGTTACTGTTTGATAATGTTTAGGTCGCGTTCAATATGCCATTATGCATGAAAACACACATGAACAGCAAGCCAGGCAGGTAAGCTTCCAATGCCATTTTGTTTGTGGCCTGCTGCTCAGGGATTTAATAATAGCACTCCATTTGTCCAAGGTGGCTCCACTGCTACATAGGGCACACACACACACACACTCTAACCCTCCATCACCCCCCCCCCCCCCCCCCCCCCCCCCCCCCCCACACACACACACACACACACACACACCCACACCACCACATTCACGTGCACACACCCCAACTGGAGGCTCAGTGATCGAATGTGAAATGTGTCTTCATTTCAGAGCTGTTATACCGTAGAGCCGCAATTACCCACTGATGCCTGCTTACCGCCAGGCAATCAACACTCCATTAGCCTCCACACTCAGCCCTGACACACACACACACACACATGCACTGACACCCGCAGACACGCCCACACACACGCAGCCAGACACGCACGCACACAAACACACACACACACACTCCCCCGTCCCCCTCGCGGCAACTGCGATTCTGGAGGGGACGCAAATCATTACTGACTGCTGCGGCTGTTTTTTGTATTCCATGTTGCTCTTCCCTGTTTTTCTGTCTCTTACAGCGTTTTTTCCCTCAGTCCCCTAATATCAACCCGCTTCCCCACTTGCGGTTGCTGAACAAAAAATGGGATTCTCGCCTACCGTTTTTTTTTTTTTTTTTTTTTGGGCATATTTCTGCAGAAGAAAGTGATCATGTAATGCTTCGCTAGAGGTACAGTAGAGAGTAAATGTGTTATTCATGACCGAAGGCGTTTCTATCATGTTAAGTGGAAAATATGCCACAGTGAGGCTGCTGAGATGCAGGCGGTGCTGGAAACAAACATACACACACACACTCAAACGTGTACACGAACGAGTGCACAACAACACAAACACACACCTGTACGCAAGCAGCCACACACCTACAAACACAGACGGACACACAGTCGAAAATAGCGGACTAAACCTGAGTAAATCTCCTTTTTTAAGTTCAAACAGGCAATCTCCGCGGGTAGCAAGACTGTGCATACCACCTCGCCCCTTTATACCTACATATATTCCTGTTTACTTGTTTTCTTCTCTCTCTCTCTCTCTCTCTCTCTCTCTCTCTCTCTCTTAATTTTCTAATCCAGGCACCCTCAGATGTATATCTTCCTCCCACAGCACATATTACTTCCCAGATCAATCCCACACCCTCAGCATGTGTGCATTGTTGCTGATTGCCACCCTTCAAACACTAGAGGCAACAAGCGGGCCGTCCTTCACTTTAAATTGACGCTCTTTCGGGGGAACCGCGAACAAACATTCAGCCAAAGGTATCATTATTCATACTGATGACTCACAGACAAGGACGTGTTTTTGTCTCTGCACAGCAACCCAGGGGAAGACGATTGACATCCCTTGTTTCTCTCTGGTAAATCACACCATAACATAAAACGTACATACGTGCATACAGTGTTTGTTCATGAGAAATTGTAGTCACCCAAGGGACCCCCACCCCTTCCCCACTTCCCAGAATGCAGGAAAAACATGAGTCACATTGCCATCATCTTTGCCCATTAAAAAAAAAAGACAGTGCTTCAGAGGTTCTTTATAGGCTTAAACAACGTTTCATAGAGCCATCGCTGTCTGAATGGTTCTCTACTTTTATTTGAAAACCATTCATAAATTCCATATAGCACCATGTAGGTCCAAAGCACAAAATAATTCTTTACGGAATCAAATATTTCTTTAGTTTTGACTCGACTGAAGTGGTCCAAGTATCTGCCTTTGGAGCGAGTTTGCCCTTTTGCTGAACTGCAGTCTGTTTGAATCCCGCTTGAACTCTCACTGGTGAGGCTCCTCCGCACTATGTATATCAAATAAAAACAAGAAAATCAGAAAAAGAACCCCACTTCTTTTTTAAATACCGATCTTGAACATATTCATATTTTGTCAAAGGGTTCAGTGGAGCGTCATAAAGATTCTTCGTAAAGGCACTTTAGCATATTTTTTGGGAATAGTTTGAGTTCTTTATAGCACAAAAAAGGGCTACAAGCCAAAAAAATTACATCTTTCTGATACTATATTAAGTCATTTTTTGTTAACATGTATGACTCACTCATGAACTCGACCTTAAAGTATTAAGAGATTGCTTCAGCTCCACTTGGAAGTATGCAAACTGAAGCTGCAACACATGACTTATCACATCTATTGATTATAGGCTGGCATCGACGCTTTATTAATGCTTCCTTCCTTCATTTTGACATTGCCTAATCAGGTAAAAACCAGGTAAATAAGAGAGAGAGAGTGAAATGAAAAAGCGTGATGTGGGGGCGTATGAAAGCCTGACCCCATAACCCTAACGCAAATGGTTTCCATACACTGACGGAAGCGCGATAAGTCCAAGCGCATTTATCTCACCGCGTTGCAGGCAGCCGCTGCTTTGTTCAATTATTCATTTAGGAGCTCAGTTACACATCCAAGAGGGCATAATTACATTCATTTTACGTTTTGCACAGTGCATTAATGCAAATATGTGAACTGTGGCCACAGGCCTTAAGCCTGTGTTGATACAGACATGATACACTGTAGTTGGACTAGTTGCTTCATGAGCGAAAGCCCATAGGTTAATGTGAATTAATGCTGGATGTGCTGGGACTGAGCTCCATGTTAAACATGGGTCAAAATGATGATAGCTAGAGAGCAAAGAGATTAACTGCTGTGGTAAATACTAGCCTGTGCGCACAGAAATGCAAACATACACACGCATGCTCGCAAACACATGCACACACACACATACACACATATTCCGGAATCATGTTATGGCAGAGGATCGATCCCATAAGAGTTGATCCCTCGGTATCTGTCAATTCTGCTATGTCGACTACGATTTTTTTTGTTTGTGTACATAAATTAGCTAATTGCTCCAGAGGCATACAATTCTTTACACTTTAAGTCATGTGAATTAGCTTTAGGCTATTCCCTCATGAAAGAGTTACCATGGCTAAGCCTTTTGGGCGCTGAATGCACAGCGGCCACAAACGTTGCTTCCTATGGTTTAGTCTGTTGAATAGTCAATTCCAGCGACGCCCACATTCACAATCAGAGTTGAAGTCGTGCACCACCGAGAAATGCGTCCTTACTGTGAGACCTTTGAAAAGCTGATGTTTCTTCCGCCTTACTCCTCAGCGTGAACGGGTTACTGTTCTGAACCAAAGGGTGCTTATATTCTCATCTCCTTTTGTATGATACCCCATCTGTTCACACCTCTGCCCACTAATCCTGTAACTGTTATTGGCTTAAATGAAAAGCTAATGACGCATTGTCAATCCATTTTCAGGATCTCTTACTGAGGACGAAACAACATACTCTCCTTCTTGTGTGGCATTTATTTGGATTTTATGGTGAATACAGACACAGTTTGGTTGATGATTGTACTACAGTATTTAACCAAAGAGTATAACACAGCAACAGTTGTCATTTTTGATGTATGGCATTTCTGCTTTATTAGAAAGAGAAAAGATAGGGCAGGAAGAAAAGGGCGATATGCAACATCAAAGACTGTGAACCAGATTCAAATGGCATGGCATTGCAATTTCGAGATGTGCTTGGTCCACTGTGCCAGCAAGATGATCAGCCAAGCTTTCCTCACAACAGCAGTATTCTCCTTACAGGTTTTTAATGTACTGGTATCTAACACT
Source organism: Centroberyx gerrardi (assembly GCF_048128805.1). Lineage (NCBI taxonomy): Eukaryota > Metazoa > Chordata > Actinopteri > Beryciformes > Berycidae > Centroberyx > Centroberyx gerrardi. Next base: position 18,107,210 of record NC_136019.1, read on the forward strand.
TTGAGCCAGTCATACCGTTGAAAAGCCAGCTTGGCAGCAGGAGTGGAGGGCTTAATTTAAAGTGACCGTGCTACAACTGCCTTTTCTGTTCCTTGTCACTATAGAACTTGTATATTCTTGTCTTCTCATTCACACTAGCTCCTTCTTTTGTTCTGTGTATTGAGCTAATAGCCACAAGCCCTTTTATTCAATCTTTCACCAGCCACAGTCATTTGTTTGATACGTTTTCCCATCAAGGCGGGTATTGTCAGGCACCCGAAACTTCATCTTGACACCCTTGACACACCTTTCGCCACTCAGAGCCAGAAAGAGAAAATAGACTCATCTACTCATCCATTTCCCTCTGTTCCCGCTCTCAGTTGTTCTCCATCTTAGAATGGTGCTAACAAAGGCAGTTTTTGGGCAGTGTGGATGTGCAACGTTTCCCCTTGCAACCGGCAATAAAGAGAGCCACTGAGGTAACAAAAATCTATCCAAATGTTTCCTGGCAAGAAGACTTCTGATTAAAATACCAATGCTAAGGTAATGCCTCAGGAACCGTTGCCCAACAGACCTTTCCAAAATGTTTCCCAGTGCAACTTTTGTTGCCTTTTTATCGTTGTATTTTACTGTGTTTATCCATTTGCTTTAATGTTTTATCACTGTGCAAGTAAACTAAAAACTTAAATCCACTAAAACTCACTGCCTCTACCTTTTTGGGCAACATGACAGGCCAACACATCTGCTTAAAGCAAATGAGGTGACAAGCTATAATAGAATGTATTTACGAATAATTTGCTATGTAATCAATGCAGGAGTAAAGATACATGTCAGTAACGCTTTTTCTGGGTCCACAATTTCCTAATAATTTCCTAGAAAGGAACTCTTAATTTCTAACTCTTAGTTTCCTCGGAAGAACCGTGAAATGATGTAGTAGTTATATAGAAAATGTCAGCAGTCCGGTGGAGTCGATAAGATACTGTACATTTCTAAAAGAATTTCCTGGAAAACTGCAAAACTATAAACTATTTATTGGAAAAATAATAGGCAGAGGTCAATTTGGTAGCGCAAGTCATTATTCATATAATTATATAATATAGTTATTTGTTGAATTCCTTTAATTTCTAATTTTCTATATAACTACTACATAGTTTCATGGTTCTGTCTTGGAAACTCCAGAAGAAATTGGATGTACTTACAATTACCATTGAACTCTTTCTCTATTTACCCTGAATCTTTCGCGATTATCGGCCGTCAACAGCCAATCAATGATGTGATTTTGTTTCATGAACAATAGCTCCACCTGGCAAGTGCAAAATGGACAAGAAGCTGATTACAGCCATTCAAAGCTTCCTAGTTCTCTACTTATATTTTAAAGTCTACAGGAATAAACATGCCAAAAAAGATGCTTGGAGAGCGGCTGCATCCATAGTTGGGGTCGATGGGAAGCTGTTAAGTAATTTTAATGAGTGTTTCCTGTTTGTGTTTATTAATGCTACCTAATTAGCGCTTGCTAGCTAGCTATGTTAACTCATCAAAGCAGTGTATACCAAAGCAGCAAAAAAATATATGAATTTCTTGTTTAAAACTGTAGCTGCACAAGACCACTACACAGATGCAATTTGAGTCACTCACACTGCCAACAATTAGAGCGACCCATCAACCAAATTGCTTGCTGTATGAATGCAACTCTACACTAAAAGCCAGAAAGAGTCATATTCTTTCATACATTTCCCCCAAATCTCACCCCCCGGTTCCTCCCCCCTCTCACACCCTCTCTTCCCTTCTTCAGTGTGACACCTGCAATGTAAATAATTACCCATAGTACTGAGATAGAAAAAACTCCTCCTACACAAACATCTCATAAACCACCACCCTGTCAAAAGTGAGCTGTATTCCCGATTGCAGTTTTCGATCTGTGTGTCAGTGTATCGCTGAAAGTAGTAATTAGGTTGTCAGGGAGAGAGCATGCGAGAAGGAACATAATAAGCCACACACACACGCACACGCGCGCGCACACACACACACACACACACACACACACACACACACACACACACACAGACACACACACACACAGAGCCATGGTGGAAGGGACAGCTGGGGGACAGGTAGACAGAGAGAACCATTATGGCTAAGCTAATGGTACTGACAATGGTGTACTGTAGAACTGTCAGTGACACAGACATCTATCCCTGTGCTGCATGTCTTTATTTAGATATCCACTCTTCCCCACCAGAAATGTGTCTTTAGACAGCTTTTTCCCTTCCATGTATAGCTAAGTCACTCACTATGTTATGTCAGATTTACGGGGAACATACAAATCACTGGCAAGCACAGTCATTTGGACCTAAAGACATAGAGGCAGTAAGCGGAAGTTGTCATTTTGCATCATTTTGTAGCATCTCCGCCATTTGGTGTGTAGTCCAAAATCCCTATGGAAAATATGAATGGGCTTTCTGAAAAAAGCCTAAAATAAGGTTTGTGTTGAATGGATATCCACAAGATATACTACCTTTTGTTGCAGTGGTTAAAATACATCCACTAGCATCACTATTGTGTATTTTTTATCTTTTAGTTAGTTCTAATTCAGCTATTGTGTTTTCCAGTTTTGCTAGCTACAGGCTAATGGCTGTTGTAGCCCCCTTTCCTAAACGATTAGCTTTTCGCTAGCAACAATGGATACAAAATGTAATTGAAGGATGAAAATTCACTGAGGTGATGTTAGTTAATGTATTTTATTATATAAAACGTATCGCTAGTAAGCCTGTGTAGCACAGACTTTATTTTTGGTGTTTCTTGCCAATCCCATTCATATTTTCCTATTTCGGGACTTCACACCAAATGGCGGAAATGCTATCTTCACAGACAACCAAATTACGTCAGACTTTGCCTCTCTATTGTAGAAGTTCTGCTTTTTACCATATTTGCTATGCTGAAGCAAGAAAACTTGCAGAATCTTCATCCCTCCTCAATCCTTGTTTTGGAATCTTCAGCCAAGATATCACATCAAATTCATCATGGAGGACACAAGAATGCAAAGAACTATTGAGAATGGCCTCCACTCTTGGTCAAACTGTCTCTCAGTGCACAGTGGAGAGCAGTGGGCATCAGATAACTGTTCAGGTGCCTGGGGGAGTATAGGGATTAGGCATGAACCCTATGGAATGGAACGTAGCCAAAACCATTGAGGCAAACAAACCACTGGATTTACACCACAGCCAATATCCATTCAAGAGACCAGGAACATTCCTCAGACTTTATTTTATTTATGTACTGGTCAGGGCAGGTCTTCCCTATGTGGGCAGCCAGTTTTCAGTGGACCTTGTGAAAACAGTCACAGTTGTTACCTGAATGACTAGGCAAGCCATGACTGAGCTTCACCACCACTGAGCCTCCCACAGCAGGCAACCATGCAAGGGGAAGGCCTGGGCAGACAGGTTTGACGGGGTTTGGAGACGGATACTGGTGTTATTTTGGTGGAAACTCCTTGAATGAAAGAACCAGAGTTGGGGCAAGTCTAGGTGGGGAAGGGTTGACAGCAATACCCAGTGGGAAGAAGAGAGAAAGGAGGAGTGAGTAAGAGAATGAGGCAGAGAGTAAGAGAGGCAGAACATGCATTCAGAGACAATAGAAGGCCCAAATAAATGCAGAGAGAAATCTGCAGCTCGTTTGGCCGGGGCTGGCGGACCCTGACAAGTGGGAATGAGTCGGGGGGTTTAGGGGGTTTGATGCTCCACCTTCTCCTCCGTCAGTCTTGATCACCCATGCATCGATCACCTGCAAGGCCCTAGCCGTCAGCCACTGAAGGCATGCGGAGTGGTTAACTAGCAGCCCGCAACTCCACTTTCAACCTATCTCCACCCTTTAAAGCATCAGCCTGTCCGGTCTTCACCACTCCTAGCACATGTACAGGTACCCACGTATGCATGTGTTCACATACATACAGACCAAGGTTATTATGCTAAAATAAAAATTAAATGAAAACTAGGTGTTAAAAAACCTGAAATTAAAACTAGACTTCGACTAAAATAAAATAAGAATATAGGTGAAATGTTTTTAGTTTTGGTCTGTTTATGTGCAGGGGATTAATTTTGGGCAGATCATTTTGGGGTGTTTTTGCAGAATGCTACTTGAAAAATTCAGGTAAATACATTTTCTAAAGAATTTATGATTTATTGTTTGTATTAGACTAGGGCTGAAACGATTCCTCGAGAAACTCGAGTAACTCGATTACTAAAAATCATCGATGCAAATTCTTTGCATCGAAGCTTCGTTTGATCCATATAACTATATACACACTCAGTGTTTCGCACGGATGATTATTACTGTTGCACAACGCGCTGGAGAAAGAGAGAGAAAATAGCGAGGGGCGAAGAGAAGAGACAGGCCAGAGAAAACGACAGAAAGTGTCCAAAGTTTGGGATCCAGTGTTGCCAACTTGGCGACTTTGTCGCTAGACTTAGTGACTTTTCAGACCCCCCTGGCGACTTTATTTCTCAAAAGCGACTAGCGACAAATCTGCCGACTTTTTCTGACCATGGGAAGCAATGTTAATGTGTTGAATTCCAAAGCATTTGGCAATAAATTGGTTCGGCTGATGCCGGTTCTCTCTACTTGCTTGTCTAATCCAGAGGGGTCTGACGGTCACAGCGCTTCCCACACAGTGTAGCCCCCCTCCCTCCGCTGAGAGCAGGGACTGTAGGATAGGGTCCACTTGTAATTGCTACCGGCGTACGCCGAAACTGGCCCGGGTGGGCGGAGTCAGCACTTAATATTAAAACGGGATGAGATGAAGGCTAGTAAAGAATGCACGTTAATTATGGCTATATGTAATGGCTAGTTAAGAACGTAAATCAATATGGTGGCTAGTTATGATGTCCCTAAGTTAGCTAAGTTTTGCTCAAGAAAATAACCACAGAAAATAAAATGCTGCAGTCAATTTGTGAAAGCCTGAGCTTCATTCATGTTATTATTATGATAGTCACACACACATACACACACACACACACACACACACACACCTACTCCCCTCACAGTGATGCATAAAATACCCCAGAAAGCAAAATATCAGGTGGTGTAAGTAGCAATTGGAGCCTAAAATGCACCAGTCCAATACAGCAGGTATATTCAGTTTAGTTTGATTGCAGTGAGTAGGGTCAGCAGGTGTAGGGCAACCCTTCAACATAGTAAATAAATGTACATTAGCCAGTCTTATGAACTTGTATGATATTTAGGCCTAGTAATAAATATCAATAATAATAATTATTTCACCTCGTTTTCAGTAAATCACAGTGTCGTATGGACAGCTTCGTGCGGACAGCTTTTCTCTTTTGTATATTTACTATTGCTCTTTAATAAAGCAAAAGTATTTCTTATCCGATTACTCGATTAATCGATGGAATAATCGGTAGAATACTCGATTACTAAAATAATCGATAGCTGCAGCCCTATATTAGACAATACCTGTTGCAAACATATACAAAATACCTGTTTTTAACTCACTATACCTTTAAAAAAAATACCATCCCTACCAAAGTACAAGTACACTACAACTAGAATTGAAACTAAATAAAAACTAAACTAAAACTACCAAACCCACACTGAAAACGAACTAAAATGAGACTGAAATGTAAATATAACACTGAAAACTATCTCAAAATAAAAACTAAGGCTCTAAATAATTCAAAACTACAGTAACCGTGATCAGTGCCGGCGCGTGCCAATCAGGCGCCCTGGGCAAAACTATAAATGCCGCCCATCCACAAGTTCTCACGTTTTATCAAGTATTTCACGTAGGGTTGCCAACTCAATGTTATTTGGGGGGGGGGGGGGGGGGGTACAAACTCAAAAACTGATAATAATATGATGCCCATTGTTATTGCCACACAATGACCCACAGCATCAATCAGTTCTCCCTCTCTCTATCTCAAACACACACACACACACACACAAAGTTACCATGCAAAATAGAAAAATAGGATCATCTACTATGAAAATTTGCACTTTACTTGTTTACATATATTTTGTTGCCAAATTGCCATATGCTGTCACCATTACGCAATGCCAAATGCGCAACGTGCATGTCCCGTTAACCATCATCACACATTGCCGCTAAATACGCAACCTACAACCAAGAAAAACAACACAGTAAATATGTAAAAAGCACAGCCCAGCAAAAAGTCATGAAAATAAACTGCAAAGGCATCTTACCTTCACCCGACGCACAACATAGGCCTACCTGACGCACACACACATCGCCCTTGATTGGGTAATACATTACGCTACATTCAAAACAATTTAGTAAATCCTCCCCAGTTGTGTCTCATGTCACTTAAATCAACTCACGTAGTGCAATATTTATTATTACTTTACTGAAAGAGACTTAAAGTTACTCAAAGCTACGCGTCGGGAGCAGGTTGGGAGATAGACTGGGAGTAGAACTCAACCTGTTGCTGTAACTCAGTCTCAGTAAAACAAGGAGTACAATGTTCCTAAAGCATAGAAGGTTTATTTCTGTTTTTTCTTTCTTTGTACATCGCGATACATGTATTTATGCTGTGTCGCCCAGTGTCACCCTAGTTACAATCAAATTAAGAGTGTGTGAGTGTGTAAGTGTGTGCTAATTTGGCGCCCCTAGTGGCGTGGCGCCCTGGGCAATTGTCCTGTCTGCCCTGCCCACGCGCCGCCACTGACCCTGATACACACATATGTGCACACATTCAGAAGCACATGTGCACAGACACACACAAAAACACAGACACACACAGGCGCACTTACCCCTAAACAAACCTTAACCTTAAAGGAATACACCAAATTATTCAGAGAATGCCCCCTTGGCCAACTAAGCCATTAACATAGTGTATGCTAATGAGCTAGCATTAGGCACTAGAGCGAATGATTTACTGGGGATTTACATGGTGTCTATTTTCTCATTACTTAACGGCTAATTTGACCACTGGGCCAATCTCCCAAAAACATGGTGCATTCCTTTAACCCTCACCCTAACCTAAACCTATCCATAATTCTAACCTAACCTCTGAACGCATACGCAGACACAGTCACACAAACACAGTCACACATTGTGCCCCCTCTCAGTCCCTTTCCCTTTCACCACAGCCATTTACAAGTCTTGCCACAAAAAACACTTAGCCACCTGGCACAAATATATCATATAGTCCAGCATCTGTGAACTCTGCACCTCCGCTCTTCCTCCCACGTTCACCTCACCTGCTGCCTCTCAGCACGCCGACCCTGTCTGCTGGAGCTCCTGCTGGGCCAATGTATGACTGTTGGCTGGCTGCTGACCTCAGCACACACAGAAATACATCCATGTCCACATGCAATCACACACACACACACACACACACACACACACACACACACACACACACACACACACACACACACACACACACAACACGTACACCTTGTGCATTCTCTATCTGTTCTCTGTCTCCATTTCAGTTTTGCTTTATTACCAAAGCATTACAGTATGCTGCATAGCAAATACAGTGGTTTATACTGACATTACAGATATTTATTGCAGTGAACTCAAGCATTGATGTAACGTAAAATGAAGAAACCAAAATATAGGATTCTGATGTATGTTTAAATCTAAAATAAGCATATAATTAGCAATTATTTATTCTATTTAAATAACTTTGCAGCAACCCACAGAGACTTTTTCTCCTCTTTAAGTACTGCTGGGGGTTTCCTGACATTACAGAGGAGAGAAAACCCTATCCAGTGTTGCATTTATGCCTTATATGCTTATATTTTAAGTGTTCGTATAAAAAGATGTAATTCTGTCTCTGGCTCTTGCAGTTCACAGTGCTGGCATAAGCTCAATTCTTTTGCTCATGAAGACTTTTGATGTCTCCCTCTCTCGATTTCAAGGGTGTGATGAGTAAGTCTTACTTTGGAGTCTTTTCTTTGGTATTTTGGATGCTTTGATATTTTCACAATTGAATTTCTTGGTTGACTAAACAATGGCCCTGAAGCTTTTTGTCAGACAGAATGTCATGAAGTGCTATATATATATACACTCACCGAGCACTTTATTAGGAACACCTTACTAACACTGGGTAGGTATCAGCTTTCAGCTCAGTGTCAACCGGCTACCAAAGTGACATCCGCCTCAAGGTTTGACGTGTAGCGTTCTGAGATGTTTTTCTGCTCACCACAGTTGTAAAGAGGTTATCTGAGTTACTGTCGCCTTTCTGTCAGCTCCAACCAGTCTGGCCATTCTCCTCTGACCTCTCTCATCAACAAGGTGTTTCCATCCTCAGAACCGCCGCTCACTGGATGTTTTTTGTTTTTCGCACCATTCTGTGTAACCTCTAGAGACTGTTGTGCGTGAAAATCCCAGGAGATCAGCAGTTTCAGAAATACTCAAACCAGCCCGTCTGGCACCAACAACCGTGCCACGGTCAAAGTCACTGAGATCACATTTTTTCCCCATTCTGATGTTTGATGTGAACATGAACTGAAGCTGCTGACCTGTATCTGCATGATCTTATGCATTGCACTGCTGCCACATGATTGTCTGAATGGATAATTGCATGAATAAGCAGGTGTACAGGTGTTCCTAATAAAGTGCTCGGTGAGTGTCTGACAACATCATCTCCTGGCCATGGCATCAATCAGCATCAAGGAATGACTGTAGATGATGCATCACAGGATGTATTAAGGATCTATATATATATGTGTGTGTGTTTCAGCCGACAGTTGACTGCAGCCAATATTCTCTGTGGGTCCAATACTACAAGTATGTAAGAGACAAATTATATATAAGTCCAAAATAGATGTTATAGAAGTTATAATTTAAAGCTGCACAGGGCAACTTCGCACTTCGGCGGCCCCAAGTGGCAGCAAGAGATAAGTGTTCGAATTTTTGAAAGTTTGAAGTACTTCATTACCCAGCAACCATGTGTTGGGATGTCAGTAAATTCTCCTTGGACCTAAATATTTTGTTCTTAGCGGCTGGTGGGGATGGAGGTGGTGAAAGTATTGTATTTATATCACAAATAGGATGAATCTACAACATCTCAATTAGTGGGGATGGGATGCTCTTCTCTGTTGCAGCCCCACTTTGGGATTTAGGCTGATAACATCATCTTACCCAATGCCACTTTAAATTTCATAACAGGTTAATATATTAAAATCAGATTGATTTTGGAGATGACTGTATAATTATATGAATTGAAAAAAGCAAATCAATCTATAACAATCTCCCTTTCTCCCTCAGAAGGAAGAAGATGCCCACCGACCGCAAGCTGAAGCTCCTTCGCCGGACCCTTCTCTACCAATTAGGATCACAGCAGAGGAGAGGAGGAGGTGGGAGGGAAGAGGAGAATGAGGGGTGAGTAGGAGGAGGAGGAGGAGGAGGAGGAGGAAAAGGAGGAGGAGGAGAGGGCGCCAGGGGAGCTCTCTAGGAACACACACCAGTTGACTCTGCTGCACCCTTCACGCCAGGAGCTGTCAATCCAATTATGGCGGCCCTCTGGCACACACACACACACACACACACACACACACACACACACACACACACACACACACACATACGTACACACTCCACCACTACTTCACCCACACACATTGCTCATGCACATACATACACCCACAAATGCAGCAGACATATGTCCGCACATCCACACACTCACTGCCCCCCCTCCTTCTCTCCACACACACATGAAGACAGCTCCAGCTGAGCCCCTGACTATCACCACATCCCCTGCTTGGTGAGAGTATCACAGCAACAACATGTGCAGCGGGGGGTGTGAAAGTCTCTCCAGCCAATCAAGGCATGTAAGCACCGGCATCTCCACACATAGCCAGACACTTCAAAGCCCCGCTGTTGTGCGTTTGCTCGCCTTGCCTGTTGTAAATTCCCCTTTCAAATGCGAGAACAAACCCTTTGAACATCCCTTCCTGCCCCTTCCTCTTCTTCTTCTCTCTCCATCTCTCCCCTTTCTTCCTGTCTTGGCAATCCACCTCTTTTGTTGCAGCTTGTTTACAGTGGAGGTTAACCCTTTTGTTCCCGATGTGCGCGCGCTTGTTGCATCCTATTGCGTTGCCTGCCTCCTGTAATCATGTCCCGAAGAAAGCATCGTAATATCTGTTTTTTTACCATCCTGCATTATACATGGCAAGTTGTTGTTTTCTGCGCCATAAACACGGGAAAAAAAACACCCAAGTAATCTCATTCAAAACAAACCTTTCTTTAACCTAAAAGTGGCTTACAGCATTGCAATTTAATGCAGCATTGAGAATTAATCTTTCTACTTACATGGGTGGCCGCAGCGAGAACTGAAGGCCTGGAGGCTATAGCGCTATGTTCTTGCCATTAAACTACACCTACTACTGTACACCTACTGAGCTTTACTGTGCTGCATCTACGATGGATTTCATGATGCGAGCAGAACTGATCTGCATCAGCATGGCTTAGACACAAGACAACACAGCACTCAGAACGGAAGCCAAAAACTTTGCCCAATCTTGGCAGTATTTGGAATGTATGTGCATGTCTTTATCTATGGCTATGTTCACACTGCAGCCAAAATGTCTCAAATGTGATATTTTTCCCGTACGTGTGACACAGATCTGATGTTTTCTAATCAGTGTGAACAGCAAGAAGCTGCATGGAGTTGCATTTTTTTTATTCTGATCTGGACCAAATGGATATGTGGTACAAAGAGGCATGCAACTTACATGCAGTTATTATTTGAATGCTCCAATCAGAATTTGACAGTCAGTCTTACATCATTCACCTGAGACAATTGTCATAATTTTAGCACCAGTGCAGCTTGGCTGAGCAGCATTAGCATGGAGGACAACAGGACACAACAATGGAAAGAAAGCTAAATAGCCGACTTGATTCGGATTTGAGGAGACACTTCAATTCAGTCAAAACTCAAAGACACATACTGTAACTGAAATGTGTTCCACGCAATTGGGAGAAGAGTTAGATACCAAAACGGATGTGATATCTTCTCTAATTGTTACTCTACGCACACGTCTTTTCTACATCACTGTCAGGTCAGATTGGTATCAGATTTCTATCAGATATCTATCCTAGGGTTACATCCTAGGATAGATATGAACAGTTACCCAAAAATAATCAGACATGAGCAGCAATTTGGAATTGAGCATGAAGTCCTGCAGTGTGAACATAGCCTATCTATCCATACATTTGGAGTCACGATTCAGGTGTCTGATCCTGCCCACTCTCACCCATCTAGGATCGGGTTCTCTTTCTCTCCCTCTCTCTCTCTCTCTCCCTCTCTCTCTCTCTCTCGTCTCCACCCACCTAGTTGTCTCCTCAGCTCTCCCTCCCATGGTGCTCTGGGGAGCGGGGAAAGACATGCAGAGCAGACAGGCCTGTCAAGGAGCTAAGATGTGGGGCTGAGAGAGAGAGGACAAGAGGGAAGACAGAGGGAAGCAGGGTAGGAGGAAACAGAGGGGAGCGAGGGATTAGGGTTTGGAAAAGAGTCGATGTTGAATGTACCCTGCACGGAGCTGCAAAGAGTACCAAAATATCCTACTCAAGTCGAAGTACTGACACTTCAATGAATTTTACCTCAAGCTGCACTAGGTGACTTCATACATTGGTCACCCCAAATGGCAACGAGAGGAAACTGTTTGCGGACTTCACAAGTAGTAAAAATATAAGGTACTGTCAGAATAAAAGAAGATTGTTCCATATAATATTTCCCATGCAATGCTAAAAGGACAAGAAGGCAGAGAGTTTGAACTAGATTATTTTATTTTAGAAAAATGCCACAAAGAAAAGTGTATAACTGACCACTGACTGACCACTCACTGCTAATGGCATCGCAATTGGCCAATTTATGATGATGCAATGCTTATGAAGAACCTGCAAAATGTATATTCCTCAACAGACATAAAATGTAGAATAAGGCCTCAGTGAAAACATGAAGTAAAAGTAAAAACTAACTTAATACTCAAATACTCAAAAAAGTACAAGAACACTTATTTTTTTTGTACATGTTCTTGTACCTGTGTAGCACCTTTGCGTGCCTTGGAGAGTGCTATACAAATAAAATATATTATTATTTTTATCATTATCCTTATTTGGTAACGCTTAATTTTACAGCCTGCTAATTACGGTGTAACTAGTTTGTAATTATGGGGTACTATTAACATAACAATGCTGTAGTTACAGAGTAACAAAACAAGAAGTCCGGGAATTAAGGGGTAACAATTTTTTAATTATGAGAGATGTATAAGGTAGTTATGGTGTAACTATTTTTGTAATTACTGCATACTTAAAAAATAATTACAGGATACAATAACGTAATTAGGGGGGACAAAACAAATGTTAACGGTGCTTGTTCCCTGTAGTTATGGAGTATTATGACCCTAAATTGTTTTATAAAAAGATTATGAAGGTTTTTATTTTACATTTTATATTATAAAATGGACATATTTGATATTTCATCTCAACATACTGTATATCACATTCAATATAGCTTTTGTATGTTCAATTAAGTCTGTTACTGTGTGTTGAAGTTCCATATTTTTTGTGTATGCTATATTGTTACAGAAATGTCACCAAACAGCTGGTCTAGGGTCTCTAGGGTCTAGGGTTTTGAAGAAATGTGCAAAGACACTATAACAGTAGTGTGCAAATAAATGTATTAAAATAAAATGATTCAGTTGTTCAATTGTGTAAAGTGGATAGGAAGATGACAGGAGTTCAGTGGCCTGCAGATGAGAGGGTGTTCAAGCAGGGCTTTGGCTCATCTGCTTCTGTTTGGCAGGCCTGTTGGAGCGGTGTCTCTGCTGTTGCAGCCATGTTGTCAGCAGATTTCTTGTTCTTCCCCCAGAATATGCGGGACAGCCAAGAAAAGAAGCCATGCTTCTTCCTCTTCTTTGGTTTTGTCGACAGGCTGTTTTTGTCACTGGAACTCTGAGGTCCTGTGGGTTTGACCAGTTGGACAGGTGAAAGTGTCTTTTCCAGGGTCAGACCAGACAGATCCTTGGTGTCCTTTACAGTTTCAACCACAAGGCTTGGTGGAGCTTTGACCTTAACCTGGATGGCTGGAGCCTGGGACTCCTGAAGCAAGTTGGTTGATCCTTCCTTGAGCAGGTCAATCAGGGTGTATTCAGCAGGGAGAGCCTCCTCTGAGGTGGACTTATTGTCAGGTCCAGCAGAGAGGACAGTGACTTCTGTTCCCTCACAACATTCAGGTTGATGCAGGACGGTGACAGAGCTTTTAGCAGTGGCCTCAATCTGTGCATAAGTGTTGACCATTTCCCTCTTGATGATAAAATGACACCATTCTTCCTTCTTCTCCAAGTCCTGAAGGAACAGCTTCAGTTTAGAGTCAGATTTGACGATTGGCTCCCGTTCATCAAGATGATCTTGAGTAGGGGCATGGTGTGCAGCGCAGGCAGCCATAAATGTAGAACTCACTGTTGAGGAAGCATTCATGTGCTTTTCACCAAGTTCCTCCTCCTCCAGGAGGACAGAGAGGAACTGCATCAGGTGAGAATCAATGCTGACTAGTGGTTCCCATTTGTCAAGATGGTCCGGAGTCGGCCCATGCTGTGGGGAGCAGTCAACTGCAAATCTAGAGAGATGTGATGAAGCGTAGAGGAACTCCTCACCAAATCCCTCCTTCTCCAAGTCAAAGTTGGATTTGACCAGTGGCTCCCACTCATCGAGGCAGCCCAGAGTGGATCCACAGGGTGAGCAGCAGTCAGCCACAAATCCAGATGTGTCACATGGGGGAGCATAGAGGTATCTCTTTCCAACTGCCTCCCGGTGGTAGTCATCGTCAAAACCATTGGGGGAGTGCTGAAGCAGCCTCAATCTCTCAATGAGTTTGAAGTCATCAGTCACTGGAGCCTCATGGGATGGAGCCTCAACAAGGAGGGGCAGGTTAGACTGAGCCTCAACATGCTGAGCAGGGTGGATGGATGCTCCACCTAACGGTGTGTCTTCGGTCATGAGAGGAGACTCTTTCTCTGTGGGAGAAAGGTCTCCTTTGTCCATATCCAAGAGAGACATGCATGATGATGAAGCTGCACTGGCTATTGGTTCCCATATATTGAGGCTCTCAAATCCAAAAGCAGGTTTGGAGCCGAGACCAACAGCAGACTGAGGTGAAAGGTCACAGTCGAGCTCAGCAGTCACTCCAGAGAAACTAGAGGCTTCAGCATAAAGGTACTGCTCCTTATTCAGGACTTTTGAAAACATGCAGTTGATGTTTTCATGGCGATCGTCATTAAGGGCATTGAGTCGAGCGACCATTTGCATTGATGCTGAAAGAAATGCAATGGCAACATCTTAATGAAACCATGAGGCTGCCTGATGTAGCTTCATTCAAGGTCAACATGCTTCATCTTAGCTTCATCTTATGTCTTTCATCATAGTTTTGTTTCAACAACAAATCTGTCAATTTACAACCTAAATTAAACTAAGGAAGAACTGGACACAAATGCAAATCCTTCAACACAAACTAGTCTATCCTGACTGTCTGTCTCTTGTTTGTCTGTTCAGCAAAATCCTCTGTACTAATCTTTTCCTGTTAAATAATAAAATTATATATACATGTGGCTTACCAAGATGGAAATCACTCTCCATGTTTCCTTTCTAAAAGGTAGATATTGTTGATGTTTCTCCAAATGAATGCAACATGAGTTTTCTTTCTCAGTTTGCAAGTGAACAGCGATCAGAGATGAAACTGTGAGTCTGCCTGTGTGTTCAGGTCAATCTGGCCTTATGACACTGGCATTCTAAATTCTATGAACTCTGCTGCATTCTGTCCAGCTGCATTATGATTCATCAGATGAAGCTCAGGCCCCAGTAAACTTTGATAACAGAGATGTCTCACTTCGTACATGGTTTATAAACTACACCTGATTAAAAAACACATAACTGTATGTAACAACCGTATTTTTTCTGCGGAAAACATCTATTTAATTGCTAATTCCTATTGCACTTTCACTGTTTTAAGCCACAAGTTAGCTCACTCTAATCTTACTACTACCTACTACTATTACTACTATATATTACTATTACCTATTACTACTACTGACTATCATATCTGAGGGGATACTTTAGGAAAATAAAAAGAAAAGTTATTCATCTTCAATTCAGCTTTTCAGGTGTAGAATTTATTTTTTTCCAGAACAACCTGTGCATCAACCCATGTAGTTAATAGAAACATGGGTAGCACTTTACAATGGTCTTTTTCTAGTGTATTAACCTTTAAGCACAGATATCATTTATTTAGTCCCCCCTAATTACGTTATTGTACCCTGTAATTATCTTTTAAGTATACAGTAATTACGAAAACAGTTACACCATAACTACCTCATAAATCTCTCATAATTACAAAATTGTTACCTCTTAACTCCTGGACTTGTTGTTTTGTTACCCTGTAACTACAGCATTGTTATTTTATTAGTACCCTGTAATTACAAAACATTGTGATTTGTTTCTTCCACCCTCTATTGCCCAATCACTCATTATAGGTTTTCTCTGTTTTCACTATATGAACCTTTTCATTGTTTCTTTTGCAGGTGTGACCAAAGTGGAACCCACCACACCTGCAGTTTATTCAGGTAAGTGCCTTTAAGTGATGTATACCATTCCAGTTTTCACACCTTCGCTAATATGGCTAGGGAGAATACATGCTGAACATGTCCATGCATAGAAAAACTGCCATGTATAGTAAAAAAGTGCCAAAAAAACCATCAGAAGCGCTCAAAACAAGTGATAAAATGTGTTATATAAGGCATGCATACAAAGTATATAAACACGAATGAGGGGGTTAGAGTGGAGTGGAGTGAGTGGGAGGAGAGAGAGGGGAGTTGAGTCTCTAATCGTAAGTATCCATCATGGAAGTGCCCTTGAGTAAGGCACTTAACCCCCCCCCAACTGCTCCAGTGGAACTACTCAGTAGCCAACAGTAGACGTGTGGAACTGTGTGAATGTGAAGGATAAATACAGGGACAAAATAACTGAAACACCACATGCAAAAGGACTTTAAACCAGCAATAAGCAATATCAGACCTTATAACCGATCCTGAAACACCTGTGTGCTATGTGGAGATTTCACTGAGACATAATGAAATAGCCTTCCATGGCCTCCCCAGTCACCGATGTGAACATCACTGATCCTTTACGGGAGGTAGACTTCCACCTTTCCTTCCAGCTTTCATTCTTGGAGAAAAGTCCCAATATGCCGCCGCACATTATTCAGGACTCGACAGCATTTCAAGGATGACTGAAGGCGCTCTGAAGGCAAAGCGGTGTTCCTGTTATTTTGTCCACCTGAAGTTGTAGATGGGATGAGAAGGGAGAATGGGGAAGTAGAGCGAGGCAGAGAAGGATCGTGGGGTGCAACCAGGGTGGGAATGGAGAGAGTTGAGTCGTTAGAGTTGAAGGGAATGAGAACGGAGGAAAGAAGGGCGTGATGAGATTAGGTAGGAGAGGGAGAGAAGGTCGGGAGGTGCAAAGCATTAAGTGGAAAGAGGGGGGGGTAGAGAGAGTGGAGGCAGAGTGAAGGTAGATATAGAGGTAGTTTATGGAACAAAAGATAAATATGACAGAGGCAGCCTAATGGATTTCTCATGTTCAGCCCCTGTCCTTTCTGAAACACATCCCGCTCATACTGAAAGCTCCGGACACTCGTCACGACTCGCTGCCTGAAACTAATGGCGGCTCGCTTTGGATCCAAAATGACCGTTAATGCAAAGTGCCCCCCCCCCCCATCGCCGTACAATCTGAATTGGTTCTGACATACTGTACCGCATGCTGGAGTGATTTGCAAAGAGCGCTTGGCGTCCTCTTGACATTTTAAACACCACGTATCAAAAGAGATCACGCTGTGGTATTTTTCACCCGATCAAAACGCCACTCGCGCCCCGCGCCTGACATGACGTATGATAATGAGTTTCATGTGCAGCCGTTCCCGTGCGTGACATATATCTCTGTCACATGATGATAAACGCGGGGCGTCTCCTAGGCAGATTGATTTTTTATTCAGTGATTTCTCCGCTGGAAAAAAAAAACGCTGTCTTCGCCTTTCAGTGCAGCACAGTGGCCTTCTTACTGGAAGGTATAGGTCGCCGTTGTCAGCAATTAAACAACTGGAGAGTAAACATTGCGCTGGCTGTGGAGCATCACTTGTCCACAAACAGCACAGCGGTTCATCTTTAACCATTAACATTTAAATGGCTGCCACGATTGATCGACCAAGTTTGAATGGCAATTTTAACACACAAGTGATTCCTCTCGCCCCCTATCAGCGCCGATGTTGTCACAACATCGTATCACGGGTCCTTTAGCAATTATGCTTTCACTGTGCACAGTATTTACTGCCAAATACTCTGGAACAGCTACATCTGTGATAGACAGAGACGCAGCATGACGTGCAGTGTCACAAGGAGTAATGGCTACCTGTGAAAAGTAGGCCTCAGTGCACAGATAATGTGCAATATATCATATTGTAGCAACAATTCTTTAAATATAATACACAAATCCCTATTACAGAACCAATCATGGTGTATTTTGACATGCAGTCATTAGCTTAAGACTGTTTTCATCTCCTGTTTGACACAGAGAATTTCCAATCAACTAACTTCATAAATCACATCATGCCACACACTCATTCATTGTAAAAAAAAGCCATGTCTTTTATGCAGCCCCTGGAAATGGGGCTGTGCTTAATGATTTATTTATGATTTCCTATGGAATCATTTATTATGATTTCTTATGGAATCCCTCAGCCTAAAGGGAAGAGAAACCATCTGGTTGCATTGAGGTTCAGTGTGTTCAAGCAGTGATGATGGGATGGGGTGGATCAGAAGCCATCCATCCTTCCATCCATCCATATCAATGTAGGACATTAAAGTGGTAAACCTCAAGATCCTCGTTTTTTATTATTTTGTCTCCATCTTTGGTGCTATACATATAAACGTATAAGTACATATATATATATATATATTTGACTTTACTCAAGATTCCTTTGTGTGATCGTTTCAAAGCACACGATTTAAAAAAGAAACATGATATCTGTCGCATTCAGAATGAGAGTGATGGAAGAAATTAGTTTTACCTTCAGAAAATGGCAGAAAATAAATATGAAAGAACTGATTTTGATATCATGATAACTTTTTGGTGAAATCACAAGGTTGGGTCGCATCGCGCTGGAAATGTTTAGCAATGAGGCTCCGCCGGTTTGAATAATGCCGCGGGAGCCTCTCACAATACACTGAGTTGACGCCGGCGAGATGAATGCGAGCGAAAATGGAACAGACGCGGCTGTCTTTTCTATCTCTCCGCTACAAAAGCTATGGCCGTGGTGTCTTTATAGCGTTCGCCGCATTCATCCAATGGAAGAGCCGCGTTACAGACGTACATCAGATGTATCTCTCCTTGGTGTGTGGTGAGCGCCGGAGGGTTTCATCAGTGACAAATGGCCTCTAACAACTCATCTGTGACGCATGTGAGGGAAGAGTATATCTACACTCAACACTCTGACGGCTTGTACTGCTCAGATGGTGTCCTTACGTGTGTGTGTGTGTGTGTGTGTGTGAGAGAGAGACCTTGAGCTCACTGAGAAGCGTGCAATGTTGGATCCATATGGTGACGCGTTCGCTTGGTTGTCACGTGCCTGATTGCCGCCTGTGCTCGGGCGACATGTGGCCACTCAAACATGAAGTTACATTTGAAATTGATGTATGTATGTGGTTGGGCATATGTACAGGTTTGGTGTTATGGGAAATGGGCTGTTGGGAGGTGTGTGTGTTTATATGTGCCCATGTGAGCGTGGGTGACTGTATGTGCATGCATGTACACTACAGAATAATATTAGATTGAATTCAAACTGGCTTTCTGTCACACAAGCATGAGCTTCTATAAGGGAACATGCGGCACAGTTTTGCCTTTCCATGTATGCAAGCCTTACAGTATACCTGTGGTTGGAATGGGCAAAGAACACACATACACATGCACACACACTATGTACACAAGCACTCACGAATGCACCCACCCCTTTCACATATACACACCAACACACATATACACAAACACACACAATATGCACAAGCAACCACACTTACTGTCTTTCAGATTAGCAATATTTAAGCAATAAGCCACTCAACACTGTGATGCTAGAATAGCTAATATAGAATAGCTTTGGTGAAATCAATGTAAATATTGAATGGCTTATTGCTATAAAAAAAAAAAGCGATACCAATAACAATGAATTAATAATAGTAATAGTAATAGTCCTATTTTTCCACCAAGCAATACATACATATTTATGTTGCCTGGTTCTTAAACAATAGCTAAACAAAGTTTGTGTTCAGCGACACATACAGATATGAGTAGTGATTTGATTTGTGCATTAATAGTTAAAGCATAACCAGGGCCACTTTGGAGCTGGTCCCTGGTTTTTTTCTCATCATTTTCCATCATACTGATCGATTCTGAACCAAAATCTTGTCAATTGCTTCATTATAGAGAGCTACAGTCCTATTGGGCCAATGGGATCTCCATAAATCAACTCCAAAGCATGTCTTTTTGAACACATTGATCGCTTGTTCGGTAATGAGTCGGTAAAAAGTTGGTCGGTGAAAATTATCTAAAGTCAGGCCATCTTTCTTTCTTTCTCAGGTCATCAATAAGCTGAAAATTAAATATACACATATCTCATTACAGACTGAGCGTCAAAATGTTGAAAAAGGCATGACCTCGGTGCTTCTGGGATTGATTTTTTTGGCTTCCATTGGCCCTATAGGACTGTATTGAAGAGCAGCGCACTCAAATGTAGCTCTATAATGAAGCAATTGGCGAGATTTTGGTCAGTATTGATCGGTATGATGGAAAACGATGGGAGAATAGGATGGAAAACTGCACTTAGGCTTTAAATAACCTGTGATGGAGTGATGGAGGTGTGTGCTTTGTGTGTTACGTAACCCAGTCAATCAGAACGGAGGACGGCTATTATCTGTGTTAATAAAACGGTGTTATTTCTGCCTTTTCTTATCCTCCCAGCATAATTCAGCGACCATATCCCGCTGCCTTCACTGACACACCCATGGTCAAAATAACCGAATTACCAATCTCTTATTGAGTCCTGCTTCTGATTTGCTTCCATTGGGGTTTTTTTGGCACTCAAACGCATCATACACTGTTACACACACATGAGAAATGAACAGAATAAGTCCTTTCCCATTGATTTCTGTTTCATTATGCCGCTGCGGGCATCGGGGGGGGGGTTATTTCACAAAGTGCTCTTTATTGTCTTTTATGAAATGGAAATTATAACCGTGGGAGAGAGAACGCACCCTGCCACCGGCGAGTCCGGCTAAGTCCGCTGGGAGACATTCGCCAGCGGAAGAGACACACACACATACACACACACACACTCACGCTCAGGTTATCGATTGGAGTTTATTCACCTGTACGCAGCTTTGCCAAAAAAAGTGATCCGGATCGCTTGGCATCTATGCTGCGCGGAGGGGGGGAGAGGGACTAATAAAGATAGCGGGGTTTGCTTATTGAGCGAAGTAATCCATGCTGTTTCTCTGACCCGGCTCGCGCTCGCCCCCGACCCCCTTTACTCTCGCCGTTCTGCGTGAGGATCCCAGATAGAGGAGGGGAGCGTATTAATAATGAATTCATCAGAGCAGAAAAAGGAGAACGCAAGGGAAGAGAGGTGTGAAAATGCGATGGGGAAAGTGCCTGGGTGCTGCTGCTGCTTCTACCTACTTCTCTTTTTACCTGTAGTCTCTCAAATGCAAACTCGACGCCTTCTACCCCCCCACACCCATCCCCCGCCACGCCACTGGCTTCTTCTTCTCTCTTTTCCATATCTTTATATCACGTTTCTGCATCTCTGATTCTCTGTTTTCTTTCATCACCCTCCCCTCCATCTCGTCCTCCCCAATCTCCGTTGTGGCTCGAAAAAGTATTTGGTCCAAGGAAGAAGTTTTTCCCAATTTGCACATCTCGCTGAAAACTCTCAAATTCATCCCACGGAAAAGAGAAGTGTAAAACAGAAGTTAAAGCAAAAAAAAAAAAAATTCTCATGACTTAAACTTTTTGTCGGGTCAAGTTAACCTCTGCTTTTATGTCAAATAGCCATGACCATTAGAGTTTTATGGGAAAAAAGCTCCTTTGTACACGTATTCTTGCAGATTGCAGATTGACCAGTTCAAGTCCACTTTTCAATCTTTGAAATAAAATGGAGAATCTATTATTCTTAACTTTACAAGCCAGATGATGCAGCCAGCCGCAAATGGAAGTTAGCTGCATATGTGGGAGAAGAGGAATAGTTTATATGAGCGATAGTTTATAGGACAATCAGTGGTTAAGCAACATCAATTCAGCCAGTCAAATTTAATAGTAACTTTTTTGGTTTGGGAAGTTTTTACCTTTCTTATTATTACAGGGTAGAAAATAAAGCATTTTTGTTGTTCTTATCGCCCTCAAAAGTGATGTTGACTTTAATATAAAAACAATAGCCTATAATTTGTCAAACTATAAATGATAAGATCCATTGCCAGTGTTTTCCACAAGTACATTAGGGAGCCAGCCAAAGAGAAAAAGCAGCCAGCGAGGGGGTCAGGGGTCAATTTTTTCCATTATCCTGCAGGATTTTTTTGAGAAACAAGCTTTATTTTATTTTATTTCTTTTCATGCATTCTGACACTTTGATTCCAATACACCTCTTTATTATTGAGCATCTTCATGTGTTTCCCTCAAAAAACTGTATGGTTTACTTTCCAGTTCAGCTATGAGTGTTGAGCACTGGTATGTCAGAAGTGACTACAATCAGTATTGGTAGAAGCAATGTGCATCTTGTATCTGAGTATTAGGAACTAGAACTAAAACCAAACCAAGTGATACATATGATGGCTCGTAATATGAATATGGTGGTCCAAGTCAGGAGAATATTCCAAAAATTACCCTATAAAGAGCCACCTGGAAAGGCATCTGTAAGCAGCTCTCTAGCCGGCAGCTGCTTGCGGAAAACGTTGCATTACCTGCAGTGTTGGATTTTTTGTTTTTTGTCCTTTTCTTCTGGATGAGAAGTGATTTATAGATCAGTCAGGCGATGCAGGCGCCTCATTTGCCTGTATGTTTTTGATTATCTGCAACACACACACACACACACACACACACACACACAATGTCACTTCAGGCTACTGTAACGCCGCCCCCTCCCTTCTTTGTGAATCTCCATTGATCTTATGTAGTACTGCTTGGGATTCTAAACGACAGAAAACTTGAATCCCTTTCTAACAGTTTACTGTAACTGACTGAGCTGACACAGTTTCTGCTTTGTTTGTATGAATGTTTGAGTCAATTCGGAAGAAGCGGAGGAACAGGATGTCATTAATAAGTAACTTTAAAATCGACCGTAAACAAACAGCAGCAGTAGAGTTGACTGTATTAGTGTGAATATAACCGATCATTTTGATTTCCATTACCTTGGACTACCATTGGTAGATTCATTGCCAGGTTTGCTGCCTGTGGGAGATATCACAGCATAGAAAAAATACTTGGAGGCTGATGTGAACAGGTTTTCCCAGTCGGCAGCTCGTTTTTACAGTAAATCCGATACGACTTGAACGCAGCATTCATATCCCCCTTCATCCCCGCATCTCTCTCTTGAATCTCTCTACATCCCTCTCTCGGTATCTGAGCGGCAGGCATGATGAACATGTGTGATTAGCCCATGTAACGTCCTCCACAGTGTGTTCACATATCACCAAAACTGCAGCGACACTGTGTTTGTTTATCTCACTGTGTGTCTGCCTGCTCGAGGGTGTGTGTTCATGTGTTCTGTATAAATACATATAGGAGTCGGTTTGGTCCTTAGAGTGAAATTAATTTGAAATAGCGACATGCCCGGCTATCACTGCAGTATATTTTAAGATGTCATTAAAAATGTTATGTTCACAAAGACATCATCATACAACATCATGGTGCATCTTGGGAAACGGCGAAATCTCAACAGTTGGGCATCTTAGCATGGCTTATGGCACTTGAAGACGTGGGTGATGACTGGGGATGTACATAAAAATACTGTGAAAGGATGCACAGTATGTGGTGTGTGTGTGTGTGTGTGTGTGTGTGTGTGTGTGTCGGTGGGTGGGTAAGTGTAATGTGTAATTTGCCTGTATACGCATCTGTATGTGTGTGTGTGTGTGTGGGCGGGTCTATATGTGAATATGTAATTTGCATGTGTGTGTGTGTGTTTGTTTGCAACTGCATGGTATAACATATGTTGATGTATATGGTGTATGCAAACGGTGGAGAATCCTATTCCTCGTTGCTGTGTCCCCACTGGCTGTTTATGTTTCTGCTCTATCTCAACCTCCCCCCTCCCCTCACACACACACACACACACTCCTTTCTCCCAGCATCCTCTCCTCTCCTGTCCATCCATTCCCCTCCATCATACTTCCCTCCTCGGAGCTGCCAGAGAAATAGCTGCCTTTTAAATGGCCCACTCAGCGCGGTAAGATGACTCGCTTATCATCAAGGTCTGCTCTCTCCGCATAGACATCACACACACACACACACACACACACACACACAAGAGGAAGTGTGCAAGGGCCTGCATATGCATACGCACACGTACACGTACAAATGCATATATGCACAAACATGCAAAACTTACTCATGCACATTCTGTAGGTAGACACACACACACAAACCCACACACACACACACACACACACATACAAATTGCATCCCCACCCCCCTCACTGCACCTCATCCACCCACCCACTCACAGACACTTACACCTACAGAAATACACACACGTACACACACACACACACACACCTGCCTGCTCTGAAAGCTTTAGCATTCTTCACTGGGCGCCACCCCCGCCGCCCCCCCCCTCCTCTCCACACCCTTGTTTCTAGCTTCTTCTTCTACTATCAATGCATCTTTCCCTCCTCCCTCCTCCACCCCCCCGCACCCCTCCCCTCCTTCACCCCGTCTGCCCCATAGGGGAGATTTCACACAGAGTGAAATACAGCGTTGCCAACATATGTCTCCGGCAATCAATTCACGCCACAGGGCTATCTCTCTTGGCTCCCTCTGCTTAATACACTGGCACAGAGGGGCTGCGCGGGGACCGGCTTGGCTCCGCTCTCCCCTCCGCCGCGTTTTGCAGGCAGAATTAGCCGAAGAAGAATAAGGGTATTTGTGTTACATTGTGCCGACTTTGTGCGTTATTTATGTATCGACGAACGGCAAATACGTGGTGTAATTTACTCGGTAAGAATGGTTATTGAAGCAAAACAGCGCGCCGTGTGTTTGGTGCATTTTGGAGCATGCTGATTGTGTGGAAATTGTAATGGCAGGTAAGTAAAGAGTTTGCGTTTGATGTGGCGCCGAACGTTCCAAAGGGCTATCCGGATTGCTGCTGGCGTCTTCCCTGAGTGTTTTGTTTTTCCCAGGTAAAAATGTGTCATTGAAATTCTAATGATGATCAGGCCAGTCTGGCACCGGTGCACTTTGTAAACAAAGGCGCCGCCCCGCAGCACGCCGGTAATTCCTGTATTTCGGCGCCAGCGGAGTGGACAATTCCCTCTGAATTCTCTCTCTTTCTCTTTCTTATCTCTCCCTTGTGCTCAGTCCTCTCTTTTTCTGTGGCTGCGTCTGTCCCTCTTTCCCCCCGCTCAGGCTTCTGCGCCACCGACAAAAGAGATGCCCACTTGGTGGGAGAGGGCAGCGACGCATTACGAAAACAGGAGGGAAGGAGGAGAAGGTAGGAGGAGATGGAGTGAGAGAGGAGATATTCTGCGGACACAGGTCGCTCTTGTGTTTTTTCTTTTGTCGGAAAATATTTCTTGAGCGGCGATGTGGGATCATTAATTTGCCCGTTTCCTCTCTCTCCCCCTGCCCCTGCTGAAGCCTGCCGTTTCAGTCGATTGCCTGTGGCCGTTAAGACGAGAGACATGATGGAGGGAGGGAAGAAACGGCGGGGAGGTGGAGAGATGAAACACACACACACACACACACACACACACACAGATTCATGCACACACATGCATAGACAAGCACACAATCCTGCATGCACATGGGCATACAGCCTAGTGTAAGTTCTAGACTTGTAGACACACACCCACACACAGCACAGAGACACAAAGAAATTAATTCCTTTTACTCTCTCTTTATCTTCTCTCTCTCTCTCACACACACATCCGCCTAATCGCGGCCACTGCATAAAATGGAAAGCTCAAATAAAGAGCTGGATGGACTGTCTTCATTACGCTCCAGCCCGCCTCTGAAAACCATCGGGAGGGGACGCGGCGGCAAGAGAGATCTTAAATCACCATAATCCCTTCCCAATGCCTTTTCACTCCTGCTTTTAACTCCCCCTCTCTCGCTCTCTCTCCCTCTATCACTCCCCATTTGTCCATGTCAAACTCTCCGTGTGAGGAGAATAGGCGCCCTTCAGTGTGAGAAGTAAGAACCAGGGACCCAAAAAGGACCCCGCTTCAGTCCTTCGGGGCGAACCGAACCCTCCCCGATCAGAGTCTTCCATCATTCCCCATGCATTCATTTATGAGTTGCGGTATTATTCTTGCCTTTAAATGTTCCTATCAATTAGCGGTGGTCTGAGGAATGCTTAGGGCAGCAGAACCGCACCTCGGCGATTCAACCTGTCATCTTTTATAGATGCCGGCGATTCCGAGGCCCATCTGCCCGCGGAGGGACCGGTTTGGACCGGCGTGGTCAGCCGTGGAATCCATTCTGCGGGAGAGGGTCTAATAAAGCAGGGGAAGTAATGAGCAAGGGAGTGTGAGAGCGCGAGGCCCGGCCCGAATAACGAGGTCAGTAAGATTGCGTGTGGCCGCGAGAGATCTCGGCGATGAAGTGTGCCGTTTCAGAGGTAACCCGTAACGCATGGGTACACACACACACACACACACACACACACACACACACAGAGCCACACATGCTAACAGTATAGGCACGCATGTATGAACACACAAAATTTAGTGAAATGAGCACAGAAGGTTAGATTCAAGGATAAGTTTGGCGATTTTGGACCTATATATAATTTGTCTCACATACCTGTAGTACTTGGACCCACAGACAATATTGGCTCCCCAGTCAGCTGTTGGTTGAAGCGGTGAGCTCCTGTTCCTAGGCCTCCTGCTGCTAACAATGAGTCCAAATAGGGTTTGTCAAAATATCTCCAAAAAAGCCAGTCTGTGAAAACAATATGGCGACCAACTGACGTACCGGAAAGCAGCAGCACTGCACCATTTCTACTCAGTGGATCGTCTTCTACCAAACTCTGAGCAAAATCTGACCTGACCGTCTGAAACTAGATCACTCCACCAGTAACGCCCTTTCATCCCACAGCAGTCTGTGCTGCGGCTGAGAAAAATACTTCTGTGATTTCCTGATTAGTGAAAGTGTGCGAAATGGGGGAATGTTCTTATTCTTAATATTATGGGAGCCAATATTCTCTGAGGGTCCAAGTACTACAGGTATGTAAGAGACTAATTATATATGTAGGTCCAAAATCGCTGAACTTATCCTTTAAGGGTTTGGTCAAGAAAAACGTTAAAATGAACATTTCACTTGTATTAGAAAACTTCTTCGCATGAGTTAGGAATTGAACCCGGCTCATCAGAATTGAAGGAACCACCTTGACCGCCACACCTTTACTTTCCACCACACTATTTCAATGTCAAACTACTGTTTCTAGTCATATGTCCTCCATATATTCCTTATATAATCCTCTTGTGGTGAGGATGCTTTCTCATGCTTTTTGTGTACGGAGCATGTTATTTACATTTTAAGACATTGTGCTCATTTTGTGAAACCAGGCTGCCACATACACACACTTCCCACACTTGCCCTCTCTCATTCACACTCAACATTTCTCAACACAGCTTTTATCTGGCCAACCTACTGACCATTGTCCACTTCACCCAGCTTGATATCCCCACAGAAGCCATTGTTCAGAAGGTCACTTCACAGAAAGGAAATGAAAAGCGTTTCATAGGAGAAAGTTCAGGGTGAGGAACTATCCATTCAGCTGCTGGTGCATAATGCTCCTGTGGATGACTCAGGCTATTCACCAAGTACAATGCAACGTGGCCTCTGCAGCTCCCATTCGGGTCCTGTGAATGAGCGGAGTCGGAGCCCGGGCGTCGCCGCCGTGTCAAGAAGTTGCTCAAAGTTGCCCGACAGCCTCGCGGGCTGCTGCGTACTTCCAGGAAGGTCAAGTGCAAGTTTGGATGAGATTGTGTGCATGCCTGTATATGTGTGTGTTTCTTTCAAAAATATAAGATGTTTATGTCAAAAAGACGTCACAGTACTGGACACACTGTTTGATTGACAGCTGATCTCTGGGAAGAGCAGTGCAGAAACACCACAGCAATGACCAAAGACCAAAGATGGAGACCAAATAATGAAAATCTCCCAGATCTCATGTATTACCACTTTAAATCAGAGTATATATAATTAAATTACAAACCTTCTTTAATGATTCTAGAATATTTATGTAGCATCTCTATCTACTAACTAGCTTTTTACTATAGCTGTAACTGCAGTCGATTAGTTCATGACTATTATCAGCGATTTACAACCCCGGTCCCACACAGTCTTGTGGGAGGTGAGGGATCTTTTAATGAGGATGCTCATTTAAACTTCTAACTGTGAGGATGAAGTCTGATGAAGTGGAGCGCCTCTCTCTCCCTCTGTGTGTGTGTGTGTGTGTGTGTGTGTGTGTGTGTGTGCGTGACAGAGGTCCTTGTTCACGTATCATAGCAGCGGTGTACGGACATGGGATTCAACTTTCAGCTTTCTGCTTTCAATTAAGCCAGTAATGAGCTGACATTAAGCATGGACAGTGGTGCAGGAGAGCTATGCTCATTAATCAAAAGAAACTTCTTGGAGTGGCAAGCGAACGGTAATATTTAACACGGCGCTAAGATCTCTCCATGTCACGTACCTCAACATCCCAACACTGCAGTCTGAAGCCTGTTAGATATGTGTGTATATGTGTGTGTGTGTGTGTATGTTAGGTTTACACAGACATATTGGTTACTAATATATCAGACCAATGCTGGCTTTTTATTAAAAAGTGTCAGTTTCATCTACCTCCGATATGATGGATATGATGTTTGTTTGATTACATATGTATTGTATAATTGATCAATACTACACTGGTTGTCTATTGGAAGTCCTTAACCTGAACTGATTCTAATGCAACATTTTCATCAGATTCCATACAATTATGCATGAATGTGTTACGATTATGATGGTTTCAATGGAGAGTTTTAGTGTCCCATGATGATCTAAATGCTGTTTCAGAGGCTTTTCTGGAAAATAAAGTGGAATAAAGTGAGGAAACACTGAATACTTTTGACACTGAATACTATTGATTATCAGTGCAAATATGTGCTGTCGGCAGCTTCAGTCCAAAAATATCGGTATCAGCCTTCAAAATTATGAGCCAATGAAACTCGAGGGCACGATGGTACATGAGATATTACTTGTCTAAATCAAATCCCATTTCTTTCCCTTCAGCAAAATGCCACGATGTCAAACCCCAGAAAAATTAGGCTAAAAATTGCATAGTCCCTTTGTGTGCAATAACTTGTGCCTTTTCTTCGTGGCTCCTCTATATCCACTCATGCACATACCATACAGTAGATACATATATATATATATATATATATATGTATGTATATACATCTACCATAACCGTACTGTCGTGCAGTATTTCAGCGTGGGGGTAAAGAGAAGCCTGTGGAGGAGTCATTGGCAGTGGTGCCAGCCACCCAGGCACTCTGACAAGATTACCTCTACACCCAATTCAATTAGGAGCCCGCTCTAGTCACCGCTCGCCCCTTCAGGGTCCCCATAATCATAACAGATGGCTCTCTATGCGACACCCACCATCTTTCACCTCCGAGGGGCCCGGGGAAGAGTGGAGCCGGAGACACTCGTCGCGGCAGAGCGGCGGATCATGCTGGGTCTTTTGTTCCAGTAATACTGCCGCTTTTCTAAGTGGTGAGTGCATTGTGTGTGGAATTGCTATTTTAATTTGAGTGGTAATATCGTGGATAGCCATCAAAGAATTGGTTGTTGCATTTGCTATTATGGTATCACTTCATTTTGATTGGTCTACTGTTGACTCACCAGTGTATCAGTAGATATTCTACAGTGTATCAACTGACTGTCAACAAGAATTATTTCAAGACTATCAGATGGGTATTATTAGTTGACTGTGAACAAATGTTCAGCAATCTATCTGTAATTTATGCCAACTTCCTGTAAGTTGATTGTCAAGTACACCTGCTACTATCAATAGATGGTAGGTAGACTGTCAACAACTTTGGTTGTTAGGTTCGGCTTAGGTTTAAGTTCAGTCGCTTAAACATTTGTTTAGTTAGGGTTAGAGGACAGTAAAAAAATTCCATATGTAGGAATGTGTTTCCTCCTAGCTGATAGTCAACAGATACTGAAGTCTGTTGTTGAGATGCCCCTTATAGTCTACTAGCAGTGCTTAAGTGCCGGATCCTGCCGGAACAGGATCCGGCACCTCGCGGTTTTGGACTACCTGCATTCCGGTATCTATTTGCGTGGACCCGGCACCTGGTGGCATGAAACGTTTTTTTTTTTTTGTCTGCCATGTAAAACTCCCAATAGTTGACTCTTCTTTCCTTTCCCCTCCCTTCCAAAAACCTGTCTCATTTCCATATGAAGACAGGTGATTAGCCTATTAGAAAGTAACAACAAGCACATAGTAATCACTTCACACATGAGTGAGCTGCTCTGCAGAGTGTGTTATGGTAAACTTCAGACAGCGTCATGGCTAAAAGTTGAATTTGCTGTCCATATGTCCGCTGTGTGGACTATTTCGGAAAATTAGACAAGGTAAGCATGATTTGTTTTGTTTGTAAAGGTGTTAACATGTTCTGTAATCTATTAGGTCTCTGCTGGGACAATCAAAATTCATATTTGCATAGATGACTGTGAAATAGAAATTTTTTGGAGTGCGGACCTGTAAGTCCCACAGTTAAATATGCGGGCAATTACGCATGTTATGTTGAGTGTCCAGAAATAATTGGTAATAACATGAGAATTGGTTGAGTGAAGGGCTGTAAGCCACATCACTGTGGGCATTTCAAAACCAGCGCGGTCCAGCTGAGTGTCGCATTTAGGTCTACAACTGCACCACGACACGCTTTATTGCTGCCATTTCATTATTCGCTGACATTGTTTCCTACATTCAAAATCGATATCCTATGAAAGTATTTGTATTGAATATTGATGCGTAACTGCTCGAACCAGAATTTCTCTGGTAAATGGTTGAAGCCATTGCAGTTTCCTTTATGTATGATTAGGATGTCTCATAGTAGCTTATGTGGGCATTTACATGTTGTGCACAGTGCAGTTATATCTTTAGTCTACTACTTGAAACTTGGTTTGTAAAAATTAGCATTATGTAGCCTATGCAATAATCAAATATTGTTATAGGTCCCCAGTAGTCGGAGCTCTAAGGTCATATAGTCGGCAATTTAGTAATGTTTAGGCTGTTAGATCTACAGTAAGCTGTATGGCTGCACTGAGCACCACCGTGCCTCCAATGCGCAATTGTCTTGATATGTTCCGGAACCTTTTCCCTCCAGACCGACTCGCAGGAACACCGACCACTTGGTGTTCCGGGACCTCATCATTTACAAATTAAGCACTGTCTACTAGTGGTTGGTTAAAAACATGTTGAGAAGAAACTTGTCAGTCAACCGATATGTTGTAGAGAGACAGCGGACTTTCAAAATAAAGTGTTACAGTTATTATTCCTGTTCGGGGTTTTCAAAACACTTGGACCTTTCTACTTTAATCTAGCTGTCAAAATGACACACCAAAGCTATCTGGAATGTGTGCAAGAACAGAAGATGAGAACAGATGCATTGCAATAGTATAAGTCCACTGAGTCTTGTAATATGAGGCTGTTGCCTAAGGGTTCGAAGAGGAGAAAGTGAGGATTTCGTACGTTTTTTTTCTGACTTTTCCTGGCAACCCCCAATTCTTTAATGAATACTTCGTCATGAACAAATGGCGGTTTGTTCGTTATTAATTATAGGCTGACTGCGTTGATGACACAGGCCTCCAAAGACCTACAGCTTATAATTTAACACATAATAGAGATATCATCATTGTTTAGAGAGAAATGAATCTAATGTCATAATCAATGTAATATATGATCCTACAGTATTACGATTATGGTTTTTCCAACAACATATGGGACCCTATCCAGAATGCACATGTGTAACTATAGCAACAGCAGAAGCATAGCAACCAGTGTCAACATCAACAACAGACACGGCGGACACACTGGAGTCTTTTTTATGCATTTTGCATTGGATTATATCTTTCGTTTGAAATAATATTGCATCAAAACACACCAGCCACTCAAGCAACAGTTAGTGAAACTCCGCTTGAGACACCATGAGCGAATGCCAGAAGTGAAGTTCTATTCTCTTTCACTCTGCAAAAGAGTCGCTCTATTTCCTGTGTAAACTTTCAAATCCATCCCCGCTGTGTGGCTCATGCAGAATGGATGAGGCCCCGGCCGTGTCATTTCACAATACATTTTTAAAACACCCCAACACATTGGTCCCTTCGCGGCCGCCTCGGGCTGAGGCGCATACCATGTCCTCCTCGCGTCGTTATGAGTTTGGGTCCAGCTCCCCGACCTCTGTCTAATGTCAACCCCTCCTCCCCCCCCCCCCCCCCTTTCCTTCTCACTGCCTCTCCTCCTTTCTCTCTCCGCGACTCGAAAAGACCGGAAACGCCACAAAGCATCGTCATTATCCGTGTACGAACATAACGTCGTGACTTTTTTTTTGTGCGCGTTGTTGATGGGAAATCGGGTTCCCTCTCCCGCTGCGAGGGAAGTCGGCACCAAAAGCCTCTCTCGCTGTACACAAAACAGCGGATCAAAGGTACAAACGCTGAATAAACAAGTCTTTTTGTCTTGGCAATATGAGAATGTTCAAAGCGCAGAAAGCATGCATCTGAGCAGCGTGCGGTGCAGCGATATCGCTCAGCCCTTTTGCTTTTTCAATACCTCCATTCCCAGTTTTGCCTTGAACATTGTGCTCACGTCAATAAAAGTAGTTTGACTCTAAAACTATATTCCAAAACAAGACGTATAAAGGCAAATGTCTCTGTATATGTTTTTTTTTTTTTTTAAACAAGAGATTCAAGTCCTGGAATGAACCGTGTGAGGAATGGAGGCAGCAATAATCGTCTTTCTTTGTGAAGTTTGTGTGTATGTGTGTGTGTGTATGTGTGTGTGTGCGCGATCAAAGCATCTCTACCCCACCATGTGCTGATCCAGCCTAGGCCAGATAGAGCTGCTTAGTCCCCATAATGTCCCGGGGTCCCCTCTCGTCTCTGCCTTTGAATCCTGTCACAGATAACACTGCAGATTATATGCCTCTCCCGAGTCACTTTCAAGTTGACTGTACTCCAAATCACAAATCTCCCAATCTGACTGCGCACACGTCTGCAGTGGGGTAGTGGCGCTATCCAAGTTTCTATCGGTGCGGGGTGAGCGACCGGAGGGGGTCTTTGTGTACGCTGTGTTGTTGAGAGGGGGAGGGGGGGGGATGTGTGCTACAAGTAGGTTGATAATGTCATTGTCAATCCAAGGTGAATAAGTGTGTTATGTGCATATGAAGCATTTATTAACAAAAGCAAAATCAGTACCTGAAGTTTATCTGTCAGTATCTTGAAAATATCGAAGATCCACTGCGTAATGATGCTATAATTTTGCCAATCAAAGATTTCAAGTGGTAATCGGTGACATTTTCATATAAATAAATGACAGTTTTGCTACTCTCTGTCATCGATTGACATAACGCAATAGTGATTCAACATGTAGTGAGTTCATGAAAGCTTTTATATTTGCTGTTCTAAATCGCTGTCTGGTTGGTCTTTGCTGGTAATAATCCTCTGGCAAACAGGAAGTGATGTGTTTTTGCTTCTGGCAATGGCAACAGGTTTGTTTGGAATGAATAGAAGAAGAGCTGGGTAGTTAGCATGAGCAGTGATAGCCACCATGGCTGAACAGGCAAAGAAACAAACTCAAACTGCATCAACAGAAAATCCAAGGAGAAAGACGTCACAGTACTGGACACACTGTTTGATTGACAGGTGATTTCTGGGAAGAGCAGTGCAGAAACACCACAGCAATGAGCGCTGAGCACCAAAGATGTTGCTAAAATAAAATAAGAGGAATTTGAATATTAGCACTTTAAGCTACTTACTATCCTTCAAAAAGTATAATTTTATAAGAATTAGTAATATAGTATTAGTAATTTATAAGAATAAGTGTCACGTGCCTTGTGGGTTTGAATCTAGCCTAGGACCTTTGTCACATGTTGTCTCTCTCTACCAACCTGCCTGTCTCTTTCTACTGAAAACTATTAAATCAAGTAAAAATGCCAAAAATGTATCTTAAAATACCTAGAGGTATAAGTTTCATTTTGTCAAATGGTAGGTATCTCTTATTGGAATTATGTGTTTCCATGTGCTGGGTTGAAGCAAATAAATAATTTTCATTGGATTTTAGTCTGGATTACGTTCTCACTCCTAACAAACCGCAGCACAGTTCGCTTGGAAAATGACCAAGACCTGCATTTTCAGGCATCTTGGTGTGCCTATTTGGTGCCATTGGCTTTGTTCTCACTTTGCCAAATGAATGGACGGAGTAAACTTCAGACTTCAAATAAACCGCTCCAAACATGCTTCTTCAGAACGCACCCTAAGAATGAGAGATGGGCTTTAAGGGAAGAGGTAGAGAAAAGGGTGGGATAGAGAGAGAGAAAAACAGAAGGGCAATAGGGAAGGAGAAAAAGGGTAGAAGAAGAGTGAAAGCGAAGGGAAGAGGATGGAGCAAGAGAAGGAGAGAAGGGAGAAAGTGTCATGCGGCGCGATAGTTCTTCCATGTAATTGGTTTAATAAATTGGAGTAATTTGTCTGCAAGTTGACCAAATGTAATGGAGGGGAGCTGGGCCCGTAATGCGAGTTCCACTGCCTACTGGCTCTTTGGGGCATAGCTGAGAGGTGTGTGTGTGTACGTGAGCGTGTGTGTGTATTTGCATGCCTGTATGTCTATATGCAAGGCAGCTAGGGGCAGCAGGCAGTGAGTTGCGAAACTGTCCTTCAACGGCAAGGTCAGGAATCAAGTGAATCATGAAAGCGAGCATCCGCCCTGCTGAAGTGTCCTTGGGCAAGACGCTGAGTCCCTACCACCTCCGGGACTGCTGTTCCTCCCTGTGGGGGGAGGGGATGCAAAAAGAGAATTTCTCCTCTTCTAAATCTAAAGATTACCACAAAAAAGGGGGCAGCGCGAGTCGAGACGGCAAGAGAAGGAATAGGCGATGAAAGGGGAGACGTAGAAAAGAAGATGAAGAGCGGTGTGAGCGGGTGACTGGAATGCAGAAATGGTTTGAGAGGAGATGTGGGGGAAGGAGGCTCCAGCTGAGTGGCAGGAAAGTTGTGGGGTTAGGTGTCAAAGAGCCGGAGATGCGGTGTGAGATAATGTGAGCGGTCCTATCTCCTTGTGATGGTGACAAGATGTAATTTTCCACTGCAGCGTCTCAGACTCACACTGGATGTCAGCGCTTTGCCCTTGCCTTCCATTGTCACGGAGTCGAACGGTTCCATTCCTTTTCGGTTCCAGCGCTCGCTGTATTATTTGTGCGCATAAATCCTGCATCTCCCAGGTTACTACTTTTGGTTTCACTGTAGTAGATGGCTGCCACAGGTAGAAAGTGATTCACGACCCTCAAACCAATGCCGCAACATTAAATCTGCAGTAGGCGACTTCGCACTTTGGTGGCCCTAAGTGGCAGCGGGAGATGACAATTTGAATTTTTGCTTCATTACCCATAAATCATGTCATGTGACTTAAATAAACTGCGCACTCCTCGAAGAAGACCCAAAATTTGGTCTTCTTAGTGGCTGGTAGGGGTGGAGCAATTACACACCAGAGATTAATTTGGCCAAAAAAGGATGAATCTATGGGATCTCAGCTAGCCGGGATGGGACACTCTTCTCTGTTGCAGCCCCACTTTGTCATTTAGACTGATAAGACAGATGTATTTTTACATAACGATCTGGTCTAGCTGTCAAAATATCAGAAAATCCAAGTATGTCATTAAGAAAATCGACCAGGTTCTCTCAGTTCAAGAAGATACTGGCTTTTCTTGGAGACATCAGGTTTCTGCAGAATGCCAAAGCATTGGTGATTCCAGACACTATTACCGGAGCAAATTACACCGCACCACGCACCGTCAGCAGCGGAATTAAATCCCTCGGACGCTACACATCCCGCACAGCCTAGGACATTACCTTAGGACCCCGCCCACCACCACCACCACCACAATACCCCCCCCCCTCGCCCCGGCGTAGCTCATTAATGGAGACTAAGTAGCACATCGCGCAGTGTTTCCCTATGCTAATGGGCTAGCTGCCTGGCCTGGGACGGGAACAAGCCCGAACTCTGTCAAAATTAATCTTTTAATAAGGTTTAATACTGAAGAGAGAACACTACCATCCCTCCCTACAACCCCCCCACACACCCCCACCCCCCTCACCCATTTCTTAGCACGGGCTGGGCGGCTGCTCCCTCATGCAAACACACTGCAGCAGAGCACTTAGCTTCGCCCGGGACGTGTCACCGCTCAGTGGATGCGGCGACTGAGAGGCGAGGAAGAAGAGGAGGAGGAGTAGGGGTGTGTGGGTTATGTGTGTGTGTGTGTGTGTGGGGGGGGGGGGGGGCGCACACAAGGCCTTGTTAATGGGTACACAATGTGCCGAGAGACAAGAAGCACCACACTCCAGCAGACAGCGCTGTCATCACAGAGGGAGAGACAGACCGAGAGGGAGAGAGAGAGAGGAAGAGAGAGAGGAAGAGAAAGGGAGGGTTATTATTCTCCGACTTTGTTTATCAGTTATCACTGGTGAGCACACAGACACACGCGTGGGGACGGGGCCCGAAGCACACACACACACAGGCGCTGATTGATACTCTGCACACACACACATACACACACACACACATACATGCAAATCCGAGCATAGGCAGAAATATAAACATGCATATAAGTAGTACACCTGTAAATGCACACACTTGCAAACACATGCACATATATAAGCATGCAGACAAAGACACACACAGGAATAAGGAGATGAGCAAGACACAAGCGCACATCCACACAGACGCACACACAGCATGGTTAAGTGAATCTCCTAAATCACGAGCCAGTATTCAATTCATTAGGGAGCTCTTAGCAGCTGTTCTTGTCTAACCACATCAAGGCGAGGATTTAACACATGAATCTAACACTGAATCGAGTCTGCTTATCTAAGGCATGGGAGAATTCTCTCAATAATAGACTACCCAGAAATTGGTTTTAAACCATAAGTCATAAGCGCCGTTGCGTCGGCGTTAAGTGCGGTTTGAATCGTGTCAGATAACTTTTAACAATCGCTCCTTTTTTTTTTTGACGCTTTGAGAGGGCAAAAAAGCAAATTGCATGCAAACAGCGAAATGGCAGCAGTTTTAGGAGCATTTTAAATTCTGATTCCCCCAAAGAAGAAATACTGTTGCAGAGAAGTCGCCGTGGTAAGAAACGGCATAGTGTTGCAGTGGGAACCCCCCACCCCTCCGCCTCCCCCCCTCCCAAAGAAACACCTCCTAGTGACATTTCTCCTGATTGACTCGGGAGTTGTTAGGATTCCGAGCGCTGTGTTTCAGAATAAAAGCGTCCTCTCAAGTGCCGTCTGGAAAGTGCGCGCCCGCTATGCGCTCAGATTAACTAAAGCAAAGGCTCTCTGTTTACACTCAGCTGTCAAAAACAATCGGCTCACAGACTACATGGTGGGCGGGCGGCCCGGGATGGTGGTGGTGGTGGTGGTGGGTGGGGGGTGAGAGGGTGGGGTGAGGGTTTGGGGCACTGAGGGCACAGAGACAGAGAGAAAGAGAGAGCAGATGAAAACAAGACAGAGAGTATAAGGCGTCACCTGAGAGTGAGCTAAGAGGGAGAAAAGTACGTGGGACTGCCTTTTTGTGAGTGTGTGTGTGTGTGTGTGTGCGAGTGCAAACAAGTGAGTAAGCATGAGCGTATGTTTGTGTGTGAGAGGCAGACTGAGAGACATGCTTCTACCAGCACTGAGGGCAGCAGGTTTTTGGCAGAAGCAGCGCTTTCGTGGGCGGAGAGGAGGAAAAGGGGAACGGAGGGATGGAAGGATGGAGGAGGAGGAGGAGGAAGAGAGAGGGAGGCTTTGGCCGCGGCGCTGGTGCCCGGCCGTGCGGCGGCGGCGGCGGCGGCGGTGGCGGCGGCGGCGGGGTCATGTCAGGCCTGATTGGCTTCAGTCTTTGATGGAGGTTGACCTTGGAAGAGCTGGCTGCCAGTAACGGACTGCCTGCTCGGCGAACACCAGCCGGCCACGTTCCCATCCGCTGCCCCCCCCCCCCCCGCCCCCCCCCACGGTCACCGTCAGCACAGGCGAGGCAGACGCACACAGACGCACGTATATATGCCATGCAGACACACACACACACACGCTCGCACATACGTCTGCGCGTCTGTCAACCACGATACGATGTAATAAATAAAAGTTCAATGACAACAAAGTCTGACTGTGCAGAATTATGTTTACTTTTGAGTCACAAATCTTTCTAGCAATGCCATTGGCTTGCAAGAATGTAAACAACAATTTAAAAATGTCATTACAAAGTGCAAATAATATAGTTTCGATGGAGAGCTTGAGAAATTGTGATGGTCAAGCCGTCTCATTTGTGATTACTACAGCAGAATAAAATGCAGCTAATATTGAGATTCTTTTTTATGCCCCACGATATGTATCGTCACATTTCTGTATTGTGATATATTGAATTTCGATATATCGTACATGGATGGTAAATTGTATTTTATGTAGTTAAAGCAGTCACTCTCTCTCTCTCTCTCTCACACGCACACAATCACACAAATACACACATACAGTATTACTATAACACTACTTGTGAGGACCATCCATTCCTTCCTAACTTTAACGCTAGACATGAAATTTCTGAAACACTGTAAATACAATGTCCTCATCCTTCTATGACTTTGTTGTTAGAATTAAAAAAAAATTGAATAAATACAGACAGCTTTGACAGTTTTATCTACACAAAATACCCCAATTAGCACCAAAGCAATGAGCCACAGAGGTTTTGGTCCCCAGAATTGTGAATGTCTCTGCCTCCCCTCCTCCAGCTGCTATTCATTTAGACATTTTTAATGATACTGGTTATGTCTAATGTGTTTTGTCCTCTTTTGCACAATGGATTTTTACACCATATGGTTTCAAAAGGCTGCAGTGGCCTTCTAGTGCCTTTCTAGTACCCTCACCACTACATGCCTCACCTTAACCCTTACCCTAATTTAAACCTAATCCTTATTCTATTCTCAACCCCAAACTCAACTCCTAATCCTAAACTAACCCTGTGTAAAAGGGATGACCATCCAAATGTCCTCACTTTGCAGGATTTCCCCTCATTTTATCCTTGTGAGGACATTTGGTAAGCATAGTAGTATAAGAGCACACACAGACACGTAGGAAAAGGAGAGTTATCCTATCTACCGGTGAATGAATCTGAAAGGAAAGGCCGGACCTGAGGCACCTGTGGTGGTGAAGGTCGCCCGTCTGAGTGGTTCCTGAAGGACGCAGGAAAGTGATCCTGCCTTTAAAAACCCACCGACAACACATTAGCCGGCGTCCAGGGAGCAGCAGCCATGACGGCTCGGAGACACCGCCGCGCAGAGCCGCTCAGGGGATTCGGTTTCACCATTAAACATGTGGTTTGTGGGAAATCCTCTCAAATTGCGCACATGATCCATGTTCCCCCTTCGGGCAATGTATATATATGAGAAGCAACACTTTGACCAGGCAATGGATGGCTAGCTTGCAGCCAGGAATTTACAACTGAGGGCTGGTGGGATTTTGTATTTTAGTAGACATTACGGCCATAGCGTGTATTGACATATTAAACGCTAAGGTTGTCTTGGCATTTAAATTAAAACGTTTAGACGCTGAAATTGTTGGTTGATATTTCGTGGAAAAATGTGACAGCCGTTCAATAATCTGCACATATCGAATTCTGCTTCCCTGATCCTCTTTCAGCGTCTCTTCAAGGAATACACCTATTACTGTTAGAGGGAGACAACACAATTTGTCCTTGATCGATTGTAAAAGTGCATTATTCAAGTAAATTTGGTTGTCTAAGACAAACGCCACTTCTGATGCCATTTCTTATTCAGCTTTATGAAAGCCAGGCTGCTTGATGACTGCTTTTGTTGTTAAAAACTGCTGCTTTTTTTTTTTTTTTTTCAAATTGCTTATGCTTTGAGAGTGCTGACCAATTTTGTGAACATGTGGGTCCCTGCATTCAAACATGACTGTGAAAGCCAAGAAATCTTTCTAGCTTCAATAAGAAGAAAAAAAATAGCTACAGCAGATTACTTGGATTCACTGGTGGATAGTGATTGGGCAAGTCTATCAACTGGATAAATCGTGGCCATTAGCACCTGGACATCTTTGGACAAAACAATATCTTATGGGGAAAGGGCATTCATGTAAGATTGTATCTACAGCTGAAAAATGTGACAAACACTTGAGAAAACAGCTTTCTGCTATTCACATTCTTCAGAGGAGTGGCTTGAAAATCAGGAATATGTTTTTACAGACAAAAGCCTTAGAAAAAGAATATGCTGAATGTTTGTTATTATGGTACGAACTTAAAGTGAGAATTGAACACGAACCAGAAATCAAACCTGCAGCAGTCAGTCTATTCATGACGCCTAATGCAACCATTTGTGTGTAAATCTTGGTTTGTGGTATGTTTTAATACTCTATCCTCCAAGCCAACGTGATCCCCCAAACTACAGTCATGATTTTGATGAATCTTGGATGAATTATGTGACTTTCTATGAAATGGCATATACAAAATTATGCCTAATTTCCATTAATAATTAGAGACAGCGACAAAGACGATATTCCATATCTTGTCTGGGAAGATGCACTGAGAATGAACAGTAATAGTAGAAGTAATAGTAATAGTAGTAATAGTTGTAGAAGGGACAGTGGTAGTAGTAGGCCTATTAGTAGTGGTGATGGTAGTAGTAGCAGTAGTAATTGCTGTATTCGTCATAGCAGTAGTAGTAATAGTAGAAGTAATAGTAATAGTAGTAATAGTTGTAGAAGGGACAGTGGTAGTAGTAGGCCTATTAGTAGTGGTGATGGTAGTAGTAGCAGTAGTAATTGCTGTATTCGTCATAGCAGTAGTAGTAATAGTAGAAGTACAAGTACAGTAGTAGTAATAGTAGAAGTACAAGTAGCAGTAGTAGTAATAGTAGTAATAGTAGTAGTAGTAGTAATAGTAGCAGTAGTAGTTATAATAGTAGTAGTAGTAGTAGTATTAGTAGTGGTGATGGTACTGTAGTAGTAGTAGTAGTAGTAGTAGTAGTAGTATGTATAGTCAAAAACATATTGCAAATAAATAAAAGGATGCATAATTACCATACTAACATTAACTGTATTTTCATATTAACAGTTATATAGCTATTATAGAAATGAACTGAAAACTTTAAATAAGTCTGTCTCGCGCCTCGGTCACTATTAGGATAGTAGTATTAACTATTACTATTAGGGTTACTATAGGTTTGATTTTGGGTGTGCCTTTATTTTTCCAAATTAAAATCTTTTTATAAATCACTTTGAGGCAAAACTGAACAGAAACCTTGACAATCTTGAGGCAGAAAGTATTACACAAGAAAAATACAACAGCATCCACGTGCGGCCATAGTGAAGCATACCTCTTGTACTGTATCCCCTGTGCTGGCTCCATTTTCACATGAAAACAGAACTTTTGTTTGATGTTGAAAAATAGTGACAATTCTCTGTGCACTACAGTATGTCCATGAACGAGCCCACAGGTCTGTAGCTCTCATATGCTATTCATGTTGGAGTTTTTTTTTTTAAGAACGTACAATATCTTTTGGATCTGCTAGTGGGATGGAATTTCACCACAGCTGCATGCACATGGTCAAGTGGTTTGCAATTCGCACTAGGGATGTTAATGATTAATCGACGATCGATTAATCACTGTTAATAATTTGATCGATCAAGCATATATTAATCGATAATGTACGTTATGTACTATTTCTAATTTTTTTCGGAAATGATTTACCGCCACAAGGGCGCAATTTAACTTTCACCGCCTATACAGAGGAAGAAGAAAGCCAAGCAAGCATGCGGAAGCATTCCACCTGAAAAGGCAACAGTGTTCATTGTAAACATTGTAATACAAAGTTGAAATACAGCACCTCTACAAGCACAATGAAAGAGAATGCATTCCCCCAGCTGGCGAAGTTGGCGCGACACTATTTGTGCCTCCCGACCCGGGACAGCTGTTCCCCCGGAGCGTGTGTTTCAGGATTGACTGACTGTCACCAGGCTGCGCACTTGACTCATCCCTGACCACGTAGATACGCTCTTATTCTTAAATAAACCAGTAGATTGTCGTGCCATTGTTTCCAATACATAAACTGTGGCAGCACCACAATATCGGCACGGCCGGCACAACATAAACAGTTAATCAATGTATAGAAATCGATCTAAATCGCTCTGTAATGCGTCTAATGTGCGCATCACGTCATGTCTGTCATTTGGCGATGCAGTAGCTCTGTACTCAACCTGACAGTCCGTCTCCTGTTCTGAAACGTTCGTAAAAATATATAAAATTCCACAATTTCTCCAAACTCGCATGTGTTGTAACGGTAAAGAGTGAATTGATACTTTTCAATCGGACAATTCTAACGCTGCTCAACACTCAGAAAGTTAACATGAGTGCAGTGCAGAGACTTAATTGCATATTCCACCAGTTGGGTTCCGTTGGACACAATGTAAAGACAATTTAAAGTAATGAACCCTAAAGTACATTTTCATCCTGTGGGAAACACTGACGTCCATTGTCGGGGGTCACGACTCTTTTGAATTATGCTTGGTTGAGTAACTTGTTGAGTAGGCCTAAAGACAGGTGTATTTTCTATTTTCTATGTCAAAAGCTGTTTTTTACATAATGATCAATCGATTAATTGGTCATTAACGTGACCCTTTGATCATGAAAGCCCTTTGATCATGAAATACTCTTATGGTAAAAAAAAGAAAAGAATGAAAGACAGGAAAATGCATTTCTTGCTCGGTACATCCAACCGAGCTGAGAGTCCCATGTTTTTTTCAAGTGTGTTTCTAGCAAACCCTCTTTCTACTGAAAACCTTTCCCCGCTCATCTCCTGGGTCTAAAAATAGAGATAGAGAAGAAGGTGAGAGTGAGTGAGAGCGAGAAAGAGAAACATTTCATGTTGGCACGTTGTCAGTTCATGGTTTTTTGTGTGCTGATTTTTCCAATTATGGCTGAGTGACGTGTAGTGTAGCAAATGTGAGGGTGGTGGCGCTCATGTCACCGCTGACAGGAGTTAATGAGCTTTTTCTTTATTTATATGATTTCTGTGAGAGAGAGCAGATGAAAGTCAAGATAGCTGCGTGAGAAGACGCTTCCAAAAAACCTCTAACTAACCTCTAATTGTGATGAAATAAAAATATAAACTGCAAATTTCGTAACACCTGATCGACTTTGATCACACTTGCGTCACATCTTTGTGTTCATTTTTAGAAACACTTTAAATACTTAAGATCCTTGATTTTGAATTTTTCTCTTGTTAAATATGATAGCAAACCAGTGACATAGTTGTATACATCAACATAAGAAGTTTACCTACATCTTTCAGAAGTATATAACTGTACCTACCTAACTCTATCAGCCTGATTAACGTTGAAACATTTAGATGGTGGGACTATAGTACACCAATCTCCTCAGCAACATAAACATAGGGTTGGACCTATATGGGTTTTCTGATGCCAGTATTTTTGGATTGAAGCTACCAATAGCCAACATTTGTACCGATGATCAACATCTTTAATTTGGACCATTTTCATGCCAAAACATTGGAAGTATTCGATTTTAAAGTTTAACCCAGAATTTCATTCTTGTCAGTGTGGAAGAGCCTCTGAAACAGTAAGACCAAGGGACACTACAACTCTCCATTGAAACCCAGGATTGTAATAAGCATAATCATACCATTTTCACAATATGAAAATGTCTCATTCGAATCAATTCAGGTTAAGGACTTTCCATAGCCAACCAGTGTAGTATTGATCAATTCTACAATAAAAATGTAACCAAACTGCATCATATCCTTAATATTGGAGGTAGACGACACTGACTGTCCAATATCCGATTTTTAGCAAGAGGCCAATATCGGCCCCATATATCGATCTACCCTTAATAACCACCTCCTCAACTACTATTCAACAACACAGCAGCTCTCACCAGCCCTCAAGCAGAAACCTGGACAACTTCCCGCTGAGGGCCCGGCATCAATCACCACATTAGTGGACGCCGCAGAGCTTGGAGATGAATCATGTTTCAGAGGGACAGTCCTAGGTGTCCTCTACCCTCCCTCCCCTCTCCTCCCACCATCCCCGCCCCCCTGGGGAGGTATAGGAGGTGTTGTAGGGGTTGAGGCGGAGGGGGGGGGGGGGGGGGTGAGACACACATCAGGCCCCGATGATTAAGAGTCTAGAGCCAGTGACCATGAGTGTCAGCCTCCCCAACACACACACACCTTTGTGCCTCCTCCCTTCCACCGCTACCATTCCAATCGCCCCGGTCTGGTAGAGTGTGAACCCTCCCCTCCTGCCGCCACGGTGGAAAGTGTGGAAGGGAGGTGGACGGGGGGTGGGGGGGGGGGGGGGGGGGGAGGGAGGTGAGGCACGCCGCCCGTCATCCCCCCTGATGGATGGGGGACATTACGGCTCTTGGGGACAGGTGCCACCGACGATTAAAGGCCCCAGCCAGTGGCTTGGAAAGAATGGAAGTGGAAAGAGGAGAGGCGAAGGGAAAGGGAAACTGTTGCCGCAGAACGAGTAACACAAACGCTGCGGGGGGAAAGCAAACCTGAAACGAGTGGAGAGGAGGATTCGGGGTGGTGGGAGGGGGGGTGTACAGGAGAGACAGATGGTGAGAGCAGTCCTGTTTCGGAGTGCTTGGATTCGAAACGTGATGCGGCACATACGGAAATGGCGATTGCGTGAACGAGCGCGTGCGCGAACAGGTACGGAACTGTCTCTCGCGCGTCCTCTTTTTCCTCGCATTTTTACTTCTTTTTTTTTTGCCCTATCTCCCTCACGATGACAGACAAGCCTCCACCCACCGACCCCACAAACACACCCCACCCTCTC
Source organism: Centroberyx gerrardi (assembly GCF_048128805.1). Taxonomy (NCBI): domain Eukaryota; kingdom Metazoa; phylum Chordata; class Actinopteri; order Beryciformes; family Berycidae; genus Centroberyx; species Centroberyx gerrardi. The sequence continues at coordinate 18,151,593 of NC_136019.1, forward strand.
TCCGTCCTTTTCTTCCTGTCCAACTGCTGCCAAGACTCCTGCAGCTATCATCCGTCCGCCCGGCTGTTCTTCTCTGCGGTGTGTTGATGACATTTGCTGCCTAACCCTGTCAACTGGCTGGGGGTACAAGCCTTGCACCCCCCCGCCTCAGGGGCAACCCACCTGTCCGTCACCGGCTCCCCCTCCGTCTACCTGTCCTGTCACAGCGCCGTCGCGGTACTGCCTAATAATTGCTCCCCTATGTTGTTGTATGTTTGGGTCTCAATCATTTCAAGTGTCTATGGGCTCACCCCGCACCCCGCGAAGGTTGCCATTTGCAGGTAGCCATTACCTATACATCACCATGTACGCTTCGTTTCTGTCTTCCCTCCTCGGCGCAAAGACAAGGACTTTATCTGACGGCAAGCTAGCACCCATTGTGGCAGCCGTTGTCACGCCGCCTCCCACATGGGACCCCTCCATTCCGAGATAATGATCAGCGCCGCCGAAACGAACTCCCCGGTGGATGGAGATGTGTGAAAAAAATATAAGCTCTTGTTCGCCGCGACTCATTTTCATTATCGTTTCTGATCATGGGGAGAGAGGCGTCGCGAGAGAGAGAGAGAAAGTGTGGGAGGAAGACAGAGGGACAGGAAAGCTGGAAAGCAGCGGTCCACTGGGGATAGGCCGGCCTTTGTTGATGCCGAGTTCAACAGACTGATTGTGGAATTGAATCTCGACGGGACCGAGGCAAGGAATAATAGGCCCCAGCTGAGAGAATGGAGCTGTACTTCAGGTTTCACATCACCGCGGAGTGAAATGTACTGCCATCAGCAGAAATAAAGACAGCAGCGCGGACCAATGTCTACCTCTGCAATACTAGTGATTATCTGGAAATTGCCTTGACATCGTAGCTATAATTTGCTTTGTAATGACTGAAAATAGCTGGGGATGAGTCCTCCCAGATTGCTATGTTATCCAAAATTGCTCTTGTGAAAAACAGCATATTCACATTTGCAAACAGCAGGGGGAACCACATCAAACCGACCCCGCTTCCCCATTTCTGCTCTAGCTCTTCCCTTTCTGATCCCCTCCATTTTTTCCTCCATCTTTTTTTTTTTTTTTTATTGCTGCAAGAGCCAATCCCTCAGTGTTTACTGTTATAATGTTTAATGTTTGCTCATCTGCTTACCCATAATCCCTCAGCACACATTCCCTCTCCTCCTTGGCCTCTATATTAAGGCTCTGTCGTCATTGAGGGATTAACTCCTCTGAACTTCTTGGGGATGATACAGAGCTAAAACATACCACTGAACTATGCCAGGCTGTCATACCCACCACGATGTCTCTTGGGAGAGTGTGTGTGTGTGTGTGAATGTGAATGTGTGTGTGTGATTTCTGTACGTCTGCATGTGTATTTTTTGTGCTCTCTCAAGGGAGTTCTACTTTACACTAAACGCCGACTACAGAAACCCTCTTAGACTTCCAGAAGCACTTTGATAAAGACTTTTACAAATACCATTAACCAGCATCAACAGCTGTATTTTCCGAGAGCCCATAAAGCTTCCCACTGACTTTTTCACCTTTTCAAAAACGGAATGCAAAAGCACCACATGACGGAATAAAACACGCGTTCTCCCTCAAGTGCCGCGACGCTCGAAAACTAAGCGGAAGTTTCCAGTCCGCCATCTGCCGACGTCCATTTGAAATACTTATCTTCCAAACAAAATGGACGCCCCAAACAAAAACTTTCCCGGTTGTTCTCTACCTTTAAAACTATGTATCCCACCTAATTATAATGAAAAGCGTGTCCCCCCCCTCTAGTCCACGTCTGATAGGCTGTCATGTGGGCTTCTGCTTCCTCTTGAAAGTGTCCCTTTATCAGTGAATCCTCACAGATACTGCTCTGAGCCTCTTGCCAGCTTATCTCTGTTAGACCGTTAATTAGCACCAAGTGCAGCAATTACACTCGAATATCCTGAGCAACAAAGACACAAAAGACAGCCCCCCATACGTACCACCCCCCCCCCACCCCGTCTCACCCTGGCCTTAAAACTAGCCCGGCTCCCACAAACGATGGGAAGGAGAGAGGGGTGAGGAGAAGGAAATGAGGAAGGGAGATTTTTTTTTTGAGCAACACAAAGACGGAACTCGGATAAGACTCCGCTGTCGTTTTTAATTGGTTTGTCTCTCCTGAGAGGAGCCCCAAATCTGGAAGGTTTCAGATTGTGAGCCTCGTCCTGCGCATGTATGTGTGTGTGTGTAAGCACGCACGCATTGTGTTTTAGCGTGCATGCTAAGTCTACAGCGGTAGAATAACCGGCTCAAAGTGGCGTGAGATCGACACTGCCGTTGTCCTCTGTGGGGACAGTTAGCCAGGCTGTGAACTTGTGTTCAGCCATTTGTTGCAGGGCTTTCTGGGTAACGTCAAAAATAAATCATCCTAAATGGGTTGTGTCTGAGGTATGCTGGGTCTGTACTTCCTCTGACATTTCCTGTTCGGGTGGCATTTTGAACGCAGTGACGGCGTGTTGAACTTGAGCATGGAAGCTCTTTGGGAAATGTTGAACCTGTATTTTTTTCCCCCTGCTTGTATTTAAAGCTGCCCTAGGCAAGATTTTAATGTAAAAATACACCCATCTTATCAGCCTAAATCACAAAGTTGGGTTGAAATGGAGAAGAGCGTCCCATTTCTCCTAACGGCGATGCCGCAGATTCGTCCTATTTGCCCAAATTAAATTCTGGTCTCAGTATGATCACTTACAGGAAATCTTGTGACAAATTAAAATACAAGAGCAAAACACAAACTGTCTCCTAAACAGCAGTGAGCAGCGCTCCGTCCAGAGAAAGCTGGACTCACCAACGTTAGATCTGTTGCCTCTCTCATCCCTGTAGTATCCTTTGGTATGAAGCATCACAGACCGGCTGGGTGGCTAAACATGAACTGTCATGTTTCTGTGTACTGAAGTTCAAACAGTTCTCAAACAGTAACCTCTCACTGCCATTTGGAGCTGTTACTGAAGTCGAGTAGTGCAGCTTTAAAGAAATAATCAAAAAGAAATAGAGGGAGGGAGAGAGAAAGAAGACCAACATGACATTGTCTGACTCAATGGGAATCGTCAGTGAAAGCGTTCAATAACAGGGATCTTCAGCTGCAGAGAAGAGGTTGAAGAGGTTTAAATTGTGTGTATTGAGTCTGAATGCACTCTGTACATACCTGTGTGTTAGCTTAAGCCAATGCCAGCCTGTATGTATTTAACCTAATGCTACTTGACCCGATTGGTATTATCTATACATGGAAGAGACTGAGAAGAAGAATGTGCTGCAGAATAAAAGACACATTCACATCACATAGAAACTGGTGCATGACCCGGCTGACTCCGCTGCGTCTGTCAGTGTTTGAGCGGCCTCGGGTGTTAGCTCGTTCTCCCCACATGCACAATTGGCTGCTCTGTGAACAGCTGACTAGACAGCAACCGGGAAACTGGCAACCATCTGGCGCCATTGGGGATCCAGGTTTCCCCTATAGCATTCATCATGAACAGCCTAACTCCATAGGGGAAAGCAGTGGCGGAAATTAGGATGTAACCCATAATGTAAAAAGGTTCTAGCGCTGTTTCGGAATGACTTTCTTAATCCTTGAGGGAGTTGGTAATCTACATTAAACGACAGCTGTGGCTATGGGGTGTTTGTATATGAGCTAGTGAGACATCAAACAGGCAGTCGTGAAGAGGCTTTTATCCTTATAACCGCTGAACTACAGTAAACATCTGGCTGCTTATAGTCCTAGCAACACTCAAGATCTTGACATAATACTCGAGAGTGGGACATAACAATGTCTTCTTGCAATTACCCATGTCAGCTCTTGGGAACTCCATTTTTTTGGGTCTATTATTATAACTGTTTTGCCGCCGTGCCTAACTGGCACCAGTAAAGCACTGTGTGTCGGTCTTAAAGTTTTTTGATTTGGCTTCCCCAGCATGGGTTCCCCCCCCTGCAGAGAAAAAAGAGGCTGAGGTGTGATGGGAACTGTTCAGGAGCCAGGAGTTGTGGTTGTATCACGTGACGAGGTAATATAAGGTCAGTATACTGGCACTGTTTGTTGCCACACAAGCAGTATTGGTTGGAAAATACTTATTAGAGGTTGCTGAAGGCTCTTACTAGAGTTAAAGGAAAAATCCACCCCCAAGTTATATATGTTATATATCATCAATCTGGGATGTTCAATGCATTCCAGGAGTTATTTTGTGATGAAGTGTTGTAATTCACTTTTTTACTTTACCCACTTTCCTGCCTCGTCTATTTCTACTTCAGTCATTGACTTCCTACATTTCCCAGAATGCCTTTTGACAAGAGCAGGCATGCACTGAAGAGTTGCACTAATCTTTATTCAAAAGGATTAGTTTGCATTGCATTAGGCTGCATTGCATGGTGAACGTAGAAAGAAGCCCTTACTTGATTCTGAGGGACTGACACCACTGTTGATGTTTTAGAACAGATAGTCTAAAAATTGTCTGCTATCAAACTCCATTGTAGCTGCGTTGAACATATCTTGATGTGATGTCATGTCATCTACGTTTGGCCATTTACCTGCAAGTAAGCAAAGTACACTCCCAACAACAAAATGGGCCCAGAAATGCAAGATACAACATTAAAAACTGTTTTTAAACTGTGCTTATTATGGTGGATTTTTCTTTAAAGCCATGGTGGCCTTTATCATTTTTGTCAAAACCCTAATCATTGTTGTTGCCATCAAAAATGTAAGAAATAAAAAGGATTTCTTCACAGGTACAATGAACAGCAGTGTGATGTGTTCATTCCCCTCTCAAACAGAAGTTTCACACCAGCGAGTCAGTGATTTAATCCACTTGCTCTGTCTAGTATGTTTCCTTAATGACTGTAATCATGACCTTTTGTGGATCCTACAGCTCTAGCACTTCCCACACGGCGCTCTCCAGCCTCTTGTCTGCACATTAATTTGCCCTTACGGGAATCAAACCTTATTATATGTGAAGGTCACACCATTATCCCCCCGCAGTCTGAATCAAAAATATTCACACCGACTTCTTCAGACTGTGGCAAGCCAGAGAGAGAGAGAAGTCAAATGATTGTCTTTGCCTCTGATGAAACCCAAATGCTGGGAACCAAGCACACATATCCAAGGCAGAGGAGAAGGGTAAAAAGCTCACGCTCTAAAAAGCCTTAGGTTAAAGATTGAAAATAGAACTTCACAACGGCAGCTGTGAAAGATACCCACAGTATTTTTGGGAGCGCGGCGGCTAGGGAGACACGTGAGTGGGGGGGGGGAGAGGGTTGCGAGAGAAGGAACAAGAGTGTCACATCCATTTGTAATTCCCGCTGTGAAGTCGGGATGCTGGCGGGGGCTCACCGACTGCGCTCGGCGACGTTGATGGATGCAGGTGAGCGCCCTGACTTTCTCCCCAAATACTCATCTGCGAAGACGTATCGGTTGCCGTTTCCTATATGAACCCGTAACTAGCGGCGCTAACTGAAGGCTCGAGACGGTGAGGGATGCGTAAGTGGACCGGCGGGATAGATGAGGAAGATGAAGATAAGCGTAGAAGTGAGAGTAGAAGCGAGGAATAAAAGCAAGAGCGAGAGAGAAAGAGGCAAGAATAAACAGAACTTTGGACCGTTGCGAAGAAAGCCGGACAGAAGAGAAAGAGTGCATTAAAAAGTTGGCCCATTTCTTTCCCTCTGGACCTGAACTTTTTCCCTCGATCCTGTTTAAATATTAAGGCTTTGTAATTAAAAGGTGACGGAGTGGGGCGCCACAGGAGGCTCTGGCCGTATTGACCGAGGAGTGACAAAGTAGCAGTTGCTACAGCTTACAGCCCGCATCGAAGCAGGGAGGGGGGTTGTTCAGGGATCTAGAGGCGAGCGTGTCTGGATGTAGAGATGTTTTCATCTGTTTATGTCTCGGCAAGGGCTCCGTCAGCCTCCCGGGGCGCACTGACGGATTTGAGGCAAGAGCCCAGCGTGGCAGATATGTATTTCTGAGTGTTTATGTATTGCTTAATTTGTTTCTTTCCCCGCCTCACACGGGATTGAACTCTCGCTGAGAGATGACTGGCACACGAGGAGGGGAAGAAAAAGTCGGTTTTCAGCATTTCGTAGCGGCCTGTATATATTCCGCGTCAATCCCCCCGCCGCCACGAGACACGATTCCGCTTCGGACTCATGCAGGGGAAATTATCCGCCACGTTTGGCCCCTCTGTGTGCCGTCTGAACGCTGAAGTTGTTTGTCATTATCGCTTTTTTTCGAGTGTGTCAAGCGTCTAGCGTATACGCTGAGAAGGACCCAAGCATTGTTGTCCGACAAATGCGCCAGGGTGACATTTCTTCCTCAACAGCAGCCACTGCACCAGATGGTAGCATGTCAGGGGGGTCAGCGCACTTACCGCTTCCAGACAACACGCTCAATTATCAATACAGTAATTGTCTTCTTGTATTGAAGAATCCGGCCTCTCCACGGAACAAAGGGACTACCTTGAGATGCTCTTGATAAGATGCAATGGAGAGAAATGCCTGTTCAACCTCGGCCATTGTACGTTTTCTCCCCCGTCAGAGCGGTGCTGTAGGTTGTGAAGTTGTGAAACAGGCAGGGATATTGTATTGGATCCTTACCTTCATTAATCATACATGCCTTTGAGTAAATTCACAGCTCAATAGATTTAATATGAGACGCACTGGTAGGCCCAGGCAGTCTATGTGCCTCGTATATACCGGTGTAAGAGAGATCATTATGGAAATTCTCAGAGGGAGGTGAACTTTAATAACTGCTCAAAATAAATCAAGGGGCGATATGAAAATTGACAGGCGTTTCTCCCCCTCTAGACTTCAGGTGGAGTGTGGGATTGAAACAACAGCGAGCGTCAGAACATCTCAAGTAATATTGCTTCTTGAGGGAGATTCTGATTATGCGGGTTAGAATATTATGTGCCACTGCTTTGGGTAATCATGTAGCGCCGCTGCCGTGCTACTATTGCAATAAATCAACGCTTATGATTATGACTCAGGAGGAAATCATTGACACCCATGCATCCGGAACACAGTGTGTGACATTCATGCATATTCAGTGTGAACGCTTCAGTCTGTCACGCACCTCGCTCATCAGAGGAATTCAGAGCAACATATGTGATTATGTGACAAGATGTAAATCCAAGGCTGACGACAAAGCCGGGACAAAACACAGATGACCTTTTCCGATCGAATCCAAGATGAACTTAGCGCGTACGTGGAAATGTGGAATTAGGCTGATGCAGCTGCAAAAGGCAGTTGTAGCCGCAGATGGGCAGGATTTTAGCTCCTGTGATCAAAACCTTACCTTAACCTTAACTAAAATTGTTTACTTACCTGAACTTAACCATTAGTTAAAGGTCCCATATCGTGTAAAACAAGATTTCCCTTGCCTCTTTGATTATAAAGGAGTTGGATGTGCTATCTGAACATGGTGAAAGTATCAAAACGTACGGTCGCCAACTAAATCCACACAATCCATATTAGAAAAGCGAGCCTCTAAATGAGCCGTTTGGACTTCTGTAACTTTGTGGCGTCACAAAGGTCATTATCGCTCATTATCATTTTTGTAAGAAATAATAGACTAACAAAGTGTCTTTTTCAAAGCGGTTGAGCGGTTGTCATTGTTTATTACCAGAGTTTTCCCTACTTGTAGCTGCCGTGTCTGTGGTCTCTCACGTTTCACTCTTGAAATGGTTAGCCAATCAGAACAGAGGGGTCGTTAATATTAATGAGCCTTAAAGGCACAGCGACAGAAACAGCCTGTTCTTGGTAAGGCTCAGAGAGATCAATTTGAGGGTTCAATTTGAAACTAGATACCTGTAAAGAGAGTAATTATGTCATTTTGAATCGCAGAAATGTTCCCCGGCTAAGGTGTGACACTTAAATCCTGATGTTTGCTTATGTAGAATTGTTTGAACAGCTCTGATATGTGAGTTGATGAGACTGTGTACTCAAGTGAGCTTTCTGCTCTCCCGGTGTTTTCGCTTTGAGATTTAAACGACGTATACAGAGATGAATTGCTGATTGTGTTTGCAGAGTTTTTTTCACATCTTAATGTTGCGGGACTATATTTTCTGCTGCATGGGGAATTTAAAATATATTCAATGTCACTTGTATTTTTCCATATTTTGCAATTTATTTCGCTTCATTCGCCAAAGGAGCATTTGTCATTTATTTATGCCTCGGTCTCTGGCTGCAGCTAACTACCACCTGAGGAGGATATGGTTGAGTGAGAAAAATACTGGAGGAATAGTAAAAAGATGGCCACATCAGTGAGATTAGTAAATCAAGCGGCTTTCTGCAGCAGCGCCGAGGCAGCACATAAACTAACCACTCAACTGAAGGCCGCCATTTTTTGTGCCTGGTGCATTTCATCCTCAACCATGGATAAAATGCAAAGAGGATGATAAGGCCGGTGTGTATGTGACTGTCTGCATCCCTGTCTTTATCCATCATCACTTGCGGGGAGAAAAACATCATAGGTCACATTGGAGAGTCGAACTAGCTCAGTTCAGTTCTGAGTCATCATCTACTTTGAACACATTCTTGTTTGTTACAAGCTATTGATTTCCACGTGGTGCTGTTCTGAAAGAATGTTCGTAGTATTTCAATCGATCAAATACCCAGGGTCGTCGGGAGTGTCACTCATAAAATAAGTAAAGCAAGTCTCTATTCCCTCCTCTTCAACAAGAAAGTAGCTAATAAGAAAAGCTGACTTTCTGTCATGACCTGTCTTGCTCTCTTATCATCAAAGCCTCACAATAGGGTTTTAAAAGGAGAGGAAATATAGTTTTAGCTCCCGACTGCAGAGCCCTCCGGGGATTTGATGGGAGAGCTGACAAGCGGTGACCCACAAACTTGCGGGACTGTCCCCGAAGGCGCCGGGGTGAGCACTAAGCGGGGGAGAGCGAGGGACCCTATTTTAGTCTCGGGAAGCCGATAAGGCCCGGGATTCTGAATCACACATTTACAGTCTCAGTTATTGAAAAGCGGGGTCACTTCACTCAGACAAGCTCTTTAGATGGAGATGGGGGAGCTTGGAGAAAAGAAATGAATTAAGAACGGCTCGTCTTTGTCTCAGCCGGACGGGAATTTCAAGGACTTTTTCGCCGACGGCGCTATTCAAGAAACACACTTAAAACAAAATCGTCCTGCCGCTTGGAACGCATGCACCTGCGTTGTAAGTGTTTGACACTCTAAAGATGCAGAAAGCCATGATTTACTGGGGCGATTACGTCCCTTTATTGTCGTCTACTATTGCCTCTCCTCTCCCTGCTCTGCAAAATGTGGTTGCCGTAAAGGAATGGTTTTCAATGCAGTGTCCCAAAGGAGAGGTACCCTATATTGGTGCAGAACTGCAGAGATCAGTCAAACAGCTAGGAGAAAAAAAAAAAAAAGCAGCACTGGCACACTATAGCTCTGAAACTGGGTTTGGTCTGTGCTGTACTTATGGTTCATTCAATGGTTCATTAAGTAAAGCAGTCATTTTGTGTTCCCATATTCAGATGATACATAATTTTACTGAATGAGCACATGCAAATGCCAGACAGCCCCATCCAGAATCATTTTGAGCAATTATGAGCAATATGTTCTCATCCCACCCAAACTCATGCCTATTTATTGCAACTCTTTATATTTTGAACTAAATCTAACCATACTAATTAATATGCTTCCTTCAGCAAGAACACATTTAAAGTATCATATTTGTTGTCTCTTATTTATTTTTCATGTATTACTTCAGACAGTAATGCAGTTTAAACCGTTAATGTGCAGCAAATCAAGCTTACTTGCTATAGCTTTGTGAGCTTAGTTTTGATATCATCATGATTTTTTGAGTGAGCTCTGGAACAGTAAATCAGCGGGGCCTCAAAAAAATTAAATCATTGTATGAGTCAACATGACATCATTCATATCTTTGAAATGGCAGAGCTTTATTTGACCCAGATGGATGAATGGTTCAGTTCTAAACCATGAAATTCCAGGAAAGACTAACATGCTCGCAAAGTTGGCTCAATCTCATTTTGATAGCATAACCTCTTTATATGTGGTTGTTTTTTTTGTTTTTTTTTGTTTTTAGTGCATTTTTCACTGCAGTTGTTTATGTATGCTACTGTAAATATAATCAACTTATTTAAATAAATGGTATTCATAGCTTGCCATGATTTTGATTTAATTAAAATACCAAGCTATTCAACCTGTCCAGCTTGTTTGCCGCTGAGCTCAACTTTTCAAGGTAGACATCTTTATTTGTTTCAGAAAATGAATGGCTGTCTGTGAGAGACAGACAGAGAAGGACTATTGATATAATTCTAAAAGCTAGAAAATGCATTGAAATTTTAAATGGACTAATCTGCCAAGCTAATAAAACTTGATGAATCCCACTTTGATACATTTGTTTTGTTTAGACTGGTGAGGTTTTTCCATCCCCATTCTCTTTATTGTCAGACCAGTTATTACTTTAGCTGAGATAGAATGAGTATTTACATTTATCAAAGATTCAATTTATTCCAGCTAAATTTTCAGTTAGTTATATGTAACTTTTCAATTAGAAGCAAGCATAAAAATCTTTTTTTTTCTAGTTTCAAATTAAACTTTGATATTTCTTAGTTCTTATGGATATCTTGTTGCTAGGTTATATCAAATGAACATCTGTCATTATGAGCAACACTTAAGAGAATATTTCATGATATCTTTTAAAGTTATCTCTAATCCTGTTTCTTGAACCACCCTGCACTACTATATTGAGCTGCGATGTTTTTAAACAACACACACATAAGACCATGTACAGCTATTTAAAAGTCGTATTTTGAGTCACATGAAGTTAGACCTTGTATTGACAGCTCAGCCAAGAGATATTAGAGTGAAAACATGTCTTCATCTCCAACAAAATAAACATAAACAAAAAATCCTGACAAGCTTTGAACCGAGCCAACCAGCTACAAAATGAATCGAGAGCTTAGAATATTAGATTCAGGAAATAATATGTACGAAAAATACAACAGACAAGGGTACAAAACTGTGAACATAACATTTTTTAAGAGGGAATGAACCACTCATCCCATACAGCATTGCGAGTGACATCATCAATTCCTATTTCCCTCATTTGTAACAGTGATTCTAAATAATATAATAGAGATTACTGATTTGTAATGATTTTCTTCCCCTCATCTCTAAAAAATACACCATGTCTGACAGCAAAACCATGGTGGCGCGGTGAGAACCACCTTTACAGGTTGGTAGCCAACTAGTGTTACTAGTTGGCTACCAACCTTAGAACCCAACTTTAGAATGGGTAACGTTTCCATGGTAACAGCGATATCTTTAAATGTTGGGAACTCGCTATTGTGGGTAGTGTTCTATTTCACAAGAAACTCAAGAATAAAACAATTTCTTAACAATGAAGTTGAACTGGATCGATCAATTCTATAGTAACATATATAATCATTTCACAATCTGATAGTTCATTGTAACCTGTTCAAATGTTATGGCTAATATTCAAATTCCCTATGAGAAAAATGAATGGATCTTCAGAAAAGTGTTATTTTTTTCCTTTAAAGACCATCATAACTTACATGAGTTTGATACTACATACTCTGATGTATTATACTACTGCTACTAGTACTGCTATACTATACTACTATACTGCTACTACTACTATACTATACATTCACATGTAAAACTATGTCAGCCTAGGTTGGTATACTCTCTTCCACAAAGAAAAAAGGTGGATGAACTGAGTCTAGGTGTGTTTATGTACCACTGCACCGCTGCATGAGCTAGTAGGCGGCACAACACTGATTCACACTCATTCCTTATTAGGCCTTTAATGAGAGTTGACGGAGTTGTACCCAGCTGAGCATTCCCCTGGAGACTAAAACCTGCAGACTTAGGTTCCAACAATGAGAAAACCATTGACTTTTATCCCCCTCTCTAGTTTTATTTCAAGGATCCAGACCGTGACCTTGCTGCTGCTTTTCCTTCTTTTTTGCATCAGAAATCAATGAAGGTGGCGGCACACAACCTGAATACCATGCCTCATTCCCTTAAATCAAATAGGTGCCCTAACACTCCCCGTGTTTGTTTGTGTTCTTATTTCGGCATGGCAGGCACCGCAGACGCATATCAGAGACGCCCCAAGGTCAGAGAAAGTATCATCTTGCCGAAGCGAAGAAATCCCCCTTCTGATAACGGCAAATACCAAAGCGGGCGAGGCCACAGACACCGGCCACAATCTACAGAGAGAAAGGGAGAGGGAGAAACCTCAGTGAACTTTCCACACGCTGAACCAGCCTGTGATTGATTTTCTACACAGATCTCTAAACGGGTGTTACTCCCCTATCTGTAACAGTAATGAATTTCATTATAAGGCTCTGGAACACACAGGGAGAGATGGAGGCGGCCAGCCGATGGGAGGAGAGAGAGAGAGAGAGAGAGAGAGAGAGAGAGAGAGGAAAGCTGGGCTGTCAGTCAGAGCCTGTCTGTCAAGACTGACAGCGCATCTCCCCCCGCGGCTGGATACTGAAATAACAGCCAACCGCAGAGCGATTATGAACGCTGCCTACTGCTTTTAGGTAACCTACATACTGCGTGGCGTACATCCACATCCATAAGCATCCACTCATTATCTTGCTATTGTGGCTGTACGCGCGTTACATATATGTAAATATAGACTTATGAGCTTTCCGGCCTAGTTCCTCCCGCGGCACATCGTAACCTGGGTGCCCGGTAACCACGGTGACCGAAGACAGTCCCGAGGCGGTGTCCTCTATCCGGGCCGCAGTGAGTCAGGACCCACATTAGGATGACTCATTGCCATCTTGGGGCTACAAAAACCCTCTCATCATTATCTCTCGCTCTCTCTCCCCCTCTTTCTCTCTCTCTCTTTCTCCCTCCCCCTCACCCCTCCTCTTCATTTTGCACTTATCTGCACCTCAGCGTTTCCCAGGTAAATAAAAGCCATTTGGTTTAGCGGGACCCCGGGGGAAAAGTGTTGTCGTCTGACGCCGCGGAGAGGTGTCGGGACGTTCGGTCGACTCGCCAGACTCCTTATTTTCATATCTGCTCTAGCCTTCTGTTTGTTTGCTAAAGGAAGTGAATTGCAGCCCTATCATTTTGCGGTCATTAGTATTCATGAAGGGCCGGGTCAGGTGGCCCAGGAGTGATTGGCGCTCATGAATAAGCCAAATGCCACTGGGGAACTGGCAGAATGATTGTTACTCTAGTTTTGTTAAAGATTCCAATCTTGAGTGGGCCGCTCGGTACAGTGTATGGGTTGTAAGACGCCGAGGTTACGCAAAAGGTTACATTGTTTATTTTTTATCAATATGGAAATCAATAGCCGGCTTTGCACTTCAGGACCGGCCAGCGCCAGCCAGAGGTCTGTCATTATTTACGCAACTCCATTTCCTTTTGAACAAAATTGATTTGACTCGATTCTCATCTCGTTGCCCCCCCCAGAAGTGATTTCCCAGATGGGATATAATGTCATACAAAAATATTAGGTTAACATTTTACATGAACTCCGGAGGACTTTTATTTTGGATTTGTCGCTCGATAAACTGACACCCCGCTCCCCAACTAAATCACACATGGTCGGTATTACATGAACACCTAATGATTGCTCTGCATAGGGAATGCTGAATAAATCTTCGTGAGTGCTTCACCGAGCTGTCATGAAGCTATTATTCAGGTGTTATGAATGTATTGTAAACACATAAATGTATGTCTCATCAATATTAGCAACTACATGTTCACTTGGTATTGCTCTTATACAGCAGCTAGCCTTAGGTTATACATCATAGGTTATAGGTGACTAATATATTTAATCCTAGTTCTGGATAAATGTAATTTGGATACTGTCAAAACTAAGTAACTAACTAACTAAAAATCTGTCCATCTGTCTTTACTATTAAACTAGGTAAGGCCCATTCAGATTCTGTTGGGCAATGGCTGATGCCCCCAACCCTCAACCAGAACAAATCCCACCATCTATCCTCCCTTTGTCTTTGTCCTACTGTTTTTAATCCATCCACTTCACTGCCGTCCCTATCTCCTGTTCTCACTTAGTCACTGTAATCCCTTTATTCTGTCCTCTCCTTTCGCTTTTGAAGAGCACATTCCATTTCTGTCTTTTCATTCAGCCTCTGTTCTCATAGTCTGGTCTTTTGCCCTTCTGTTCTGCGCCTCTCTCTTCTCTATCTTTCTTGTTCTCCCACCCTCGTTCTCTTTCAGTCAAACGTCCTTGCCTGCGCTCCCAGACAATGCTCTCGGTCTCTCTCTCTCTCTCTCTCCTCTCTTAATCACTCTCTCCTCTTGTTTAATCATTGCTCCTCGGCGGCTGTTTGCCCTACGTCCTGTGGCAAGTGTTGTCTCTTCTCCTCCCTTTATCTAGCGCCTCGTTCTGTCCATTTCTCTCACGACCTTTCCTCCCTTCACCTCGGGCTACTCTCTCCTCAACCCTCTGCTATAGTTGTGCGCACGCACATACACACACATTGCTATACTTGTGAGGACTTTACATTTGCTTTTTTCATCCCCAACCCCTAACCAATACATGCTTAATTCATACCCTAACTTTAACTTGAACCTAACCTATGTCTAATTGAATAACCCCTTTGTTTAAAGTCAATCTGTCCTCATTTCCCTCCAAAAAAGCCCTTACTTCTTATGTCCGGACCACAAACAATTGGTGCATTTGGGTATGGTAAGATGTGGCACTTGCCATATCTCGGCCTAAGTCATAATGGAGAGCAAAGGCCAAGTAAAAATCACTAGAAATTACTTTGGAAGCCATATCTAAAAAAAAAAAAATCAAATCAAATCAAGGACTTCCTTTTAGACTACTGTTCCCTTGAAAATGTCTGTATTTGTTATCTAATAAATTATCACATTGACCAAATAATAATATCTTGTCAATCATTAGTCATGGCTCCATTTGTCCCCAGAAATTATTCTATTCTATTCTATTCTATTCTATTCTATTCTATTCTATTCTATAAGCAGAATTTGGTGGCAAATGATACTAGATGCAAGGACTTTGCCATAGCTAAGGGTTTAGTGATTCGACACCCCTACCACAAATTGGTCCTCAGAAGCATAGTAATACAAGCAAACACACACACACTCTCTCTCACACACACACACACAAACACACACACACACAGTGACGGCTTGTCGCCTCAGTGACGTGATTGCACAGAGGTGACACTGCGTCCGTCAGTCTGACAGCTGGCATTTCACAGCGATCCACTAACTACTCACAACGCAGACAGGAGATAGATAGAAAGAGATAGAAAGAGGCACAGAGAGAGAGAGAGAGAGACAGACAGAGAGAGAGCTAAAGAGATGGATGAAAACGGCACGAAATTGTTTGGTCGTGTAAAGCAAAGAGCAACAAAGCAATAAAATATAATGTTACCACAGATGGACAGTTCTGCTTTAATATCTCGGCTCTCATCTTACGTTTGTGCATGAAAATAAAGGTAAATTACGTAACCGCTGTCTGTTACACAATGCGGTGCTTCACAATACCATGCAGTATAGTTGAGGGACACATTGTTGCCTCACTAAGGGACACAGTATTAAGGACAATTGATCATTGAATGTAGAGAGAATGTCACTGGATTTGTAAATGTAGAACTAAGCAGAAAAAATAGTGAAATGTAACTGTTCCCATGTGACATCGCTTCCATCACAGAAACAGAAAAATATCCCATTTGTCCGGGTTCATGTGCCCCGCCATGGGTGGTTACAGGAGAATTGAACACTTAGCTTCCCCCAAGCCCACAGTGCAGATAGCTTGTCCACAGCCCACCATCCCATCCCACTTTTGACACCAATATAGCAGACTGCAGGGAACGGGCTCAAACATAGAGCTAGAGGTAGCAAAATGGCTACCATCACACCAGTGAGGATGTCCCACTTGTCAGCAGGCCCTACCAAGGATTGTTACAATATAGGCTATGGGATATGGATTAAACAATTCAGAAGAGAAAGCATAGCTGAGGCCGATTGAGTACTGACCTTCAATACTGTGACTGTTAGTGGTGGAAAGACCCATCCTTTGAACTAACTTGATTCTTTGTGGCTGTCTGACAGTAGTGAATTGATTCATGACCGATTCACTTTTGTAAAAATGACAGTTACGTAGCCAACAGCACTTTGGGCAAAAGGCGATGTCTGGGCATTGGTCCGTCCGATTCAGCGGCTGTCGCCAACTTGCTATCGTGTCCATTCAGTTGTCTTGTCTAAAAGCCAGTGCAGAATTAAACGCTCGCTGGCCAATATACAGAATTGATTCATTAAGTGAGGTGCTAACTCACCGATTGATCAAATCAGTCACGTTTGTTCCAGGACTTTTGACCAAAAGGTGGCACTGCCCATCCACCTGAAACAATCTCTGATTCAGCAACTGAGTTGTTAACTTCTGCACTAGCAACTGACTTGCTTTTAACTCACTGAACAAATGGTAAAGTATACCACTTGTTCCATGAAGTAGTATGCTGTTTGGGTGTCACATACTGTAACAACGACAATGAATGAATGAACAAGCTTGAGAATTTGTGAGTTTGTTGCGACTGTGGTTGATTAAGCCCATTCTCGGAAAATAGCCAGCTTGCACTTAAGTCTTCACCAAGGTATGCAGATAACAACTGTCTTTGTCCTAATGTCAGATTCAGTGTTCTCCTTGGATGCTGTCTTTCGTTTACAGCATTTGCACGCACATTGGCTTGGGAAGAACTGTACGGAGCGCAGTCCAACCACAGACACTCACCCATTTGAAATTTTGATTCAGTTCAATTTTCCACTTTTGAAAAAGTTCCCTTTAAAATATCGTTCAAGTGAAAGACTGATCTGTGAACTGATCAGCAATGCTCTTAAATGTTCAATCAAGCGCACAAGAATGACATGTTTTCATCAGCTCCCAGCAAAATCCTCAAATCTTATCTTTGGGTAACCATGGGATTCTGCTGAATAACATCTGGAGTGCATGGGAAAATTGATGCAGCCATTAAAGGCTTTCAAGCAGGCACATGTTGCATGTGTGCAGGTTTGAGTTCAGAGCAGGGTGGCTCCCCACGCCATTTGGTGTGAAACGGGGAAATGTGCTCTCTTTGACATTGTTTTCACTTTATGTTAATGACCGCCGTGAGTAGCACAGCTGACAACTAGGGAAAAACCATGTGACAGCTTGGGAAGACAGCTGACAGGAGGGAATAGACCCCGACGGGGCCATCATGGGCGAGCGACTCATGGCATCAGTATTCAAGCCTGGCTCAGCATTTTGGTTATACCCTCTGAAGCTATGCGACGACACTGAGGAAGACTACACGTTGATCCTGAAAGAGCAGCGGTGGAAGATGTCTCACAGGCAGATAACGCAGTCACACTCTTTGGCACTGCGTCAGGTTTTCCCTCGCAGCTGGCAGAATCTAACAACCTTGAAGGGCCTTAAAATACACCAAGCAAAGACGAGGGGCTCGATAGAGAGAGTTCAGGGCCCCCGACATTGATCACTACTTCTTGAGAAGTCAATCAAGTCAGGCGGGTGAAGTCCAGCGACAGGTAGAAACCCACACCTCGCTGGATATCAATACCCATGTAACTGAGGAGGCAGACATTAGCACTGGAACACAAGGTATAGAGGGCAGAAGGTCAGGCAGCCAAGGTAGGAAAACATCCTTGAGTGAAATGGTCGAGGACTGGTGAAAAGAGGAGATGGGAATTTGTTAATACTTCTGAGAAAGCCCTTGTTGTGTGATGTCAAAAAGATGCCCAGCTCTAACAACGGCAACACTGCATCTTTCATTTCCTTGTTTTGTGCCGTGCATGAATGTGAGAGCATTTGTTATGACTGGACAATGATATAAGCAATGTAAACACTCATTACTGTTACTTACCACTGAGTAATTCCTGTAATGTATGCATTTATTGTTGCTACTTATGATGCTAGCTTCTGTTTGTCCCCTTGCTATCTTGCCAGCTTTGTTAACAAGCCCACATGGTCACTTAAAGGGTCAACAAGTACGATTTTTACTGCCCTATAACACAAAATGACCATAATATATCTGCGGGGATTGAAAGGGTTGTTGATCGATACCAATGACTCAAAGATTACTTCACTAGTGCTGAGATTTCTGGCTTTCACAACTCACTCTCTGGCCTGTACTCTGTTTTGGAACAAAAACTCCCCACCCATTTGAATTTCAAGACCCCCCCTACATGAGGGAAATACAGTGTGCGCTCATACACCAGGCAATACGGTGGAAGCCACAAGCAGGGTGGACAGGGTCCTCCTGCAGCCTGCGGACATTCACATACCAGGAGGTAGCTCTGTGATTTTCTAGCTATAGAGGGTAAGTCAACGCATGAATTAAATATCTTGTTCAGCAATTCTCTTAGTTACAACAGCCAACATAGTTTCACTCACTCCAATTAATGCACACTCCCCCGAGCGCCTAAAAAAGTGCACTCATTTACTTACATAGGACAGTTTTATTGATCCCTATATAACATTGTAATGGTCACACACTTGTTTGACAGATGTGCATTTGATTTATTGTATGATATCTGACCATGGCCATAGTGAACAATCCATTCAACTCTGAATGACAACCCAACCCTCTAACCGGAGCTGTATCTTCAATTTTTGCACTGTACAACCACTCTTGATAAGAAGTTACAGCCCATTCTGTTCCTCTAGTTTAACACTGGTTGGAAAATAGCACTAGTCAGGCTTTAAGGAACAGATGAGAATAAACTACACTGTGCAGAGTTGAACCAAAATGGTACAGCCCCAGTGACAAAAGGTGCAACTCTGTACCTTGTTTTCTCACAGTGTAGATAAAATGGGTAATTTTACCTATGACTATTGAGCAGAGAAGTTTGGAGTCTATGAAAAAAGGAGAAGGCAATCTCAGAACTTTAGAAGTCTAGGTGACAGCAAGAAATTGAAAGTGCTAGTGCCGGAGAGAATGCAGCTCAAAAAGCAATGGAGAAAGGCACCAGGAGATGAGAAACAAGGTATCAATGAGCTACAAGCAAACTTGAATCATTTCATAGCATGGAGGAGGGCAGAGAATCGTAGGAAGAAATGAAAGAAGAAAGAGTTCTGCAAGGATCTCTTTAAATATGTCAAACGACTCTTCACCGAGGAGAATAGTGGTAGTCTGAAAACAACAAAGCAGGAGCTACAAAATCACCTAGTAAAGACACACAGATAGGAGAAGTCCTAGAGAGGTAAGGCTTCTTCCGGATATCCCCGTAACTGATGAGGCAGAACACCAAATGGAGATTAGTCCACCAAAATGGAAAGAGATGCAAAATGCAGTACATGCTGTGCATACAAGAGCATCATCATGTTGATTTGGCACCTAGTTCAATCAGCCAGCCAAAAAAACACAGAAGATGATGTTGTATTCTATTGTATGTTGTATTACACCTGGAAAATGCATTTGGCCCAGTACCACATAGCCTTCTGTGGGTAGATTTTAATTTCTTTGGAGTACCAAATGTCATCAAAAATCTGGTTAAAGCCTATTTCCAAGATGCTTCACAACACTGGAATTTACCACAGCATGGCACTGCCTGTAAATTGGTATTGTGGCAGGGTGCATAATCTCCCCAGTAGCATTCACA
Source organism: Centroberyx gerrardi (assembly GCF_048128805.1). Classification (NCBI taxonomy): domain Eukaryota; kingdom Metazoa; phylum Chordata; class Actinopteri; order Beryciformes; family Berycidae; genus Centroberyx; species Centroberyx gerrardi. Next base: position 18,171,252 of record NC_136019.1, read on the forward strand.
ATGGCGGTAATCATTAGGCCATCAGAGTGGTTTGTGGGTAGGGAAGGGCCTATGAGGGCATGGACAATATGAATACAAAAGCACCCGGTACAAAAAGGCAGCTTGCCAAGCTGGATGATAACCTAAAATGGGGTAGGAGTACAATCAAGAAGCATCTCTAGTGACGAAGGGAAACTGTCAGGCAAAAGATGCTACATTGATGAAGAGTGAACTCTAACAATACTGGAGAAGCGTGTTAAGAGTTTAGGAAGATGGTATAACAAAAGCACTTTCAGAGGTTAAGATAAGTGAGGAGAGGATAAGAGTGCATAGAGATGAAGAAATGGCTAGGAGTCCCTTGATGTCTTAGCAGTACAACACTGTATAGGAATGGAGTCCTTGACTTACCTCTGTATAACCTAACAGAAGAATTCAAATGTGTGAAAGTAAGACTAGACTTTATGCTTTATTAACAGAGTCAAACACAAGGGAAATGTGGAACCTCTACATCTGAGTAGACACTGTACTCAGCACAGTATAATTGAGTGACATAATGAATCTCACATGCACCTGTGAAAAACAGGTGCATGAGGGGAAAACAGGGAGAGATAGACGTGTGCTTGTCTTTAAAGTGGTTATCTAAAAAAAATGTGTTTTTAATTTTGGCAACAACTTTGGTGCTAAGTGGTCATTGGTGTGGTGTTTTTGTACTGCATTTCCCAGAGACATCTTTTTCCTGGGATTTTCTGTAGATAAAGTTTGAGTTTCTGTAGCTCTCCTGAAATTTCATGAAATGAGCAAGATGTCTTATGGTAAGAGAAATACATTTCTCCACCAGGAAAGGATAGACACAGCTAGAAACTGTCAGTAGTTAAGCAGTAGAAGGTAGTAGCTACGCTGAATTGTGTGACTGATGTTATGGAATAGCGGTAGCTAGCTAACAGTAAAGTTGACCCATAAGTGTGTGGAGTACAACACAGATATAGGTAAGGCTAATTAATGCTATCAAGGTTAGCTTTAGCAACATCATTTGATTTGTATTTTATCTGCGGTGTGGGGTATGAATGATGAGGCAGTTAATATAGCAAAACATGAGAGAGAGAAAGAAAAGATAAGTTCTTAAGCGAAAGGATGCTATTTATTATTAGCTAACTTTAGGTAGCTACGTAGTTTGTATAGAGCACCTAGCCATATTGAAACAGCACAGTTAAGATATGAAAAGAAGGCCTATCGCAACATTGGACACTTCCCCTTCCCCTCCCACACCTCTCCCCCTCACTAATGTGCCCACTGACAATTACACATCGAATGCAGGCTTCTATGGCAACAGAGCTACTTGATCTGGAAACGTTTACACAGCATCCGCCCGTAACAGCTTTGCTGTCCTTTACTTGTTTATATGAAAATATCTCAGATCATTACCATGAGAGCAAGATAGAGAGCAGCAATAAGAGGAGGTGAGATGAGAAAAATGTAGAATAGAAGGACAGGCTCACCTGAGTTGAGCATGATGTGTGGAGGAACATGAGAGGATGTTGTTATCTGTGCTGATGCGTCCGCGCAGCTAGAGAACGCCAACAGGCAACAGGCCGTCTGGAGAGGGGGGGGGGGCCTTATCAGGACCTGAACAGGCGACGGACGTTTTTCTTAATTTATTTCCACCAGATTGCCAGATCAAGACTGGCATTTCCATCAGGCGTTGCCGGTCGTATGCGAGCGTGTGTGCACGTGCGTGTATGAATATGTGCGTCTCTGTGTGTGTGTGTGTGTGAATGTTCATTGCCCTGTAATCCAGGTGAATGCAAAGGAGGCGGAGGCGGCAGCGGGTTTGGATTTTACACTAATGCGTTATTTGGAAATATCATTTGACTCCTCATTAATAATTTTAGAGAGTGCGCTGGCATTTGCTTTGCAGAGGAACATCTGTCTCCTCTCTGACTCAACCCTGGAGATGCTATTGTTCTGTTTCTGTGTCTGTGTGTGTGTGTCTGTGGCTCCTTCCAAAATGCCTCAATCTCTCTGAACACTTCCACTTCTCTCATTTTCATTACCTCTCCCCTCCTCCTTCCCCCATTTCCCTCTCTCATTACCTTTTCTTTACCGTCATTTCCCTATTTAGCATATGAATTGGAGCCACAACATCTCTGTGCAGTTCACTTATTATGTTTGTACGTGTACGGATGAAAGAGCCCTCGTAATGAAATGCACTGAGAAATGCGTTATATTCAATTACGAGCCTGAATGCAACACGAGTTCAAAGTTGGTAAATACGTCCTTTGTTTAGACATTGTCATGTATATGACCTTGAATCATAATTAGATAAAACTCCAGGATGTAATTGCCCCACATTGTTCCACCACAGCTTCTGTATGTCTTCCTCTCTCTTCCTCACCTTCTCTCTATCCTCTGCTGTTGCCTTGTTTTTTCTCCTTCTGTCTTCATCTCTGTCACATGTCTGATGGTATTTCTTCATCTTATTCATTGCCTCCTCTTAGGAGAAAACCTCTCTTATAATGGAGGGATTGCGCTGTTTACTAGGGTTTGGACCGAAATGGGTTTTTGAAGGCCAATGCTGATATTTTTAGACTGAAGTCGGCAATAGCTGATACTGTATTCAGTGTTTGCCCATAATTTTTTTCTTGTCAGGATGGAAAAGAAACAGCATTTAGACCATCATGGAACACTAAAACTCTCCATTGAAACCCAAGGAAGAACCTCTGTCATGCCCGATGACACTGATTGGCCAATACCCAATATTTAATAAAAGGCCAATATCGGCCCGGCATATGAGCATACCCATATATCGGTCTAACCCTACTGTTCACCATGAAAAAGAATACTTGCACATGCTTGCAGGAATTGAAGGGAATCATATGTCATGACAGCGTACAGGAGAGACAGGAGGGAGGGAGAGCGAGAGAGAGAAAGAGAGAGAGCAAGTTGTGAAGTCTAGATATCACACTGTATACTCCCTTTCTCGGATTACTTTCTCCTCACGTGGCATTTCTCACTCGTTTTCCTAATGAGCTTAATGGAGTGAGAGCAGAGTCTCACCTCTTTAGACCTGACGAGGCCAGGCAGAAAATTGATCTGCCTGGTGGGCTGATATGTGCTCATGCGAAATTAGATAGATATTATGTACATTGTACCTTTCTTCAGCAGTATAATGGCTTAAGAAATGGGGATATAATGGTAGATGGTGATGGTATTATGATAGTGGGTGGTTACTGAATTTGCTACAACTGAAGGGCATCAAATGCTATAAAACCACTTTGGAAAAACATCATAACATTCTGTCAATATGTAAAAACACAGATGATTCTATCCTCAAAAACACATTTTGTAAGCAAAGGTCTTAAGATGATTCACAACTTTAACGGTAACCAATGTGCTTTCCTTTTATGCTAGCAATCATTTTGTAAGAGTGGGCGTCATTTTGTTCCAATGTTTTTTGGCTCATTTTGAAATGAAACTCTTCAACTATTAACAGAACATTAGTAAGTAAGTACAGTATACTACTTGAAGTTGAAGTTGAAGAGTAAGAGTGTTACATATTCACTTTTCCCACCCACAGTTTCCCAGACAGTCCAGGAATTTGAACTTCCGGTCCCAAGGCTGCTCATGGTTGGACTCATTCTTCTGGTTTAAATGTTATCTTTTGTGAGACAAAAAGTGCCTTTTGAATGGCGTTCAATAGCGCTGCTCATCATGGTGCCTGCCTCTGTCAGTGTCTCCATCATCTCCTAGTTTCCCTCTTGGAGAATCAATATCTTATTTTATTCTCTGTTTGATGAAATCATTGTGTCTCCAAAAGGTCAAGCTCTTCAAGAATCGAGAAAAACAGTTTTGTTTTCTGATTGACACTACATCTTGACCCATTGACCCATGCATTTTTTGGAAAATTCTTTGCTTTTTCAATGGGTTTCAATGGCCTTTGGGTCATTGCGCTTCCTCAGCTCATAATGGACTGTGTTAACCATCAACTATAAGTGTGGAATTACAAGATTTTTCAGCAGTGAATGACAAGCTTGCTGTCGACCAAAACCTTCCAATAAATAAAGAATGAGTGACAATATGGCAATCATTAGCCAACAGCATGTTCCGGCAGGGGGCCTTTATCAAACGCTCCTTTAGAAATGAGAATACAGTACATACTACGGCACATTCGAAAAACCTCTGATCAGCCTCTGGAGATGCACACAGCTCTCTATCAATAGCAGAGGCACAAATACACCATCTCACTGCTGCGGACTCGTGGCAATTACACAAAAGAAGAGGCCGGGAGATCACAGCGGCGAATTGGAGTCTGTGGAATACGAGCGCAGAGGGGGTCCGGGATGATCACAGGCCTTCGCTGGATCTCCGAGGGTCTGACCCAAGGGGGGACGGTCAGATCACAGAGCCGGGGTTTGATCCCCATCTGCCCTCCCTTCAGCAGGTTGGATAAGAGTAGATTGTAGACTCGACTCACAAGCCTACACTAGAGACATGGGAATAGAGAGCATAGAGCAAGGTGGGGGTAGGTAGGTAGATAGATAGATAGATAGATAGATAGATAGATAGACACCACCCCAACATATGCAGCCCTTGCCAGCTGCTTCTGATCTTTTTTAAGGTTTTGACATCACTCACCTCGGCAATTTCTCGAACAAATCAGACACACAGCGCCTCAGTGACATGTGAAAGCGGATGGAGCGACGGAGATTGTGGCGAAATATACGTCTCTCGTAAAATGTTACATGTCAATCATAGACAGAGAAGAGCGCGATTGGACAGAAGCGTCCCTTCGTCTGCCCCGCTCTCCCCGTCCTTGTTTCTCTGACACTTCTCAAACTGTCAGCGAGAGCCCGTGTGTGTGTGTGTGTGTGTGTGTGTTTGCGAGACAATCTGTCCATCACATTTTCTCCACACTTCAAATAGCAGCCATCTTGTTGACACCCATGTACTGCAGCCGTGGGAACCTGAGGCAAGCCCACACTGAGGACGTAAACAAGCATGTTTGTTTGTTTGTTCGTTGGCTCTTTCAAGCTCTTCTGCTCTCCCTCCTCTTCTTCTTCTCTTCCCAAATCCGACTCGTTCCGGCGCATCCGACGAGCCTTGATTAAAGGTTTTTGCACCACGAGGAGCGATCCATCAGGGTTGTACGCAAGCTATCAAAATCTCAAAGCCGGCGCTCGCTCGCTGCTTTGTCTTCCAACGAGAAAGCAAGGCAACACATCAAACGGCTGACAAAACTTTGTCGAAAAGGGAATATTTTATTCATGGCTGTCAATGGAAGGGAGGAGAGAGGCAGGGAGGTAGGAGGGATAGGAGACACCTGCTGTTATTTTGATCTTGAACCTTGAACTCGGTGGACGTTCCCCATGGGCCCTATGGGGGGCTTTAATGAAGAAACATGATCGTGAGTAGGTGACATCTGAGGTGTGACGGGACTATTTACACTAGGCTGAGATCTGTTCCACCTCTCTTTCTCACAACATATTTCTTGTAATGACTCCATTTCCTATATCTGTGTGGAATGGCATTCCTACTAACGTTGTACCAAGATTGTTTCTTTCTTCGCTTTAGCCTTTATTTATCCGAGGAAAGTCAACTCAGTAGGGATGGGATGATATGCTTATCTCACGATTCAATACGCGATATGGGGTTCACGATTCAATACAACCACGATACGTGTGAGATTTTATGTGATAAAAAAAAGTTCAATACACAACAAAGTATGACTGTGCAGAATTATGTTTATTTCTGAGCCACAAATCTTTCTAGCAAGGCTATTGGCTAGAGAGAAGGTTACTAGTTTTACTTTTACTAGAGTCTGACCTATTCCTGTTACCTCTATTTTAAGTGACCAACCAAATTATACAGGCCTCCCTAGCGAGGCCTAGGCCTCCTTCAGATCCTGATTCCGGAGAAGGGAAAGACGAGTTTCAGAGTTGTCTTCCTCAAGTTTTATTCAAAAAACACACAAGTAATACAACATGCTTCCTTTATTTCGTAAACATGCGGTTTTCCAACCTTAGGTTGTGCTTTTGTGAGCGACGGTTCCCCTTTTCGAAGATAGGTACAGTTTAATACCTCTGAATTGTCTCTTTTAGCCCTCAGAAGAGCTTCCTAGCAAGCTGTCTGTCTAGGAGTTCTGACTTTTGCTGCAAGCTGGCTGGGTATATATGCAGTTTTTCTAGCTGTTCTATCACATGCTCTTATCACATCCTATTATATGGGCTCCTGTTAAGTGGGCCCTGTTTCCTAGTAAAGCAAGTGGAAGCATAGCCAAATATGGTTACACAATGTTATTCACTGAGTCTTATGCTGCTGCCTGCTCTTGTCTCTTCTCTCTCCTCCTCTCCTTCCAGATGAACTTTTTCAGCTGTTGTCTGGTTGCTGAAGCCCCTGCTTTTTTCATGGCACGCTGTATCCAGGTGGAGGGGTCTAGGACCCTTCGTGCCACCTTGGGACCAGGCTTTACAATACGTATTGTCCCAGTTTTTCTATCGCGATACATTGACTTTCGATATATCGTCCCATCCCTGCAACTAGCACATCTTTTCCAGCGATGACCTGCTTCATGTTCACACAATTACACGCTTTCACACCCCCACCGGAGCAGTTGGGGTTTAAGTGCCTTGCCTCTGGGCACCTCGACAGTTAGTTGCTGAGAAGAGGGAGAGGAGAGTGTTACTCATTCACTTTCCCAGACAGTCCCAGGATTCGAAGTGGCGACCTTCCACTCGAGAAAAACCCACTTCTTTAACCTCTATGCTACCGCCGTCTTAGTTAATTTCCCATCCTGTGGTCTGTGACTTTTACATTTAAGACATTTAGCTGATGCTCTTACCCAGAGCAACTTAAAATGAATCAGCAGGTAGGGGCTCAGTGCCTTGGAAGGACGCCTGGCTGATGATTGACACATTGGAGGGATCAAATTTGGGAGCTTCTGTTTACAGGACAGTCTCTCCGGCCTACTCCTTTTAGACTGCAGCTGTCCAAACCTGTGTTACTGTAGCTCATCCCATCTCCAGTATTGTATTAGATTCATTTCTGCTTCGATTTTTTAGATTCGTCGTTGTATTAGAGCCCTACCCCCCACCCACCCACACACCCACCCACACACACACACACACACACACACACTCACTCCCACCTCCTCCCGGTTATCGCTGCTCCTCCTGTTAGATAGTGTTACTGAGAGAGAGGAAGAGATTTTGAGCAGCAGACTGCCTGGAGATGAAAGGTACTTTTATCGGCCATTAGGGGAAGAGCAGAGAAGGCTTCAATTAAGCAGCACTCACGATTGAGCCATATATCATGTCAGGAGAAGAAGAGTGCCCAAACAGGGAGAGGGGTTGACGCATGTGTGTGAGTGTGTGTGTGTGTGCACGTTTGTTTCCATCTTGATGTGTGTCAGAGGTGTGTCAAGTGCCCACTGTCTCACTAATATCCCCGGGGAGTTGGCAGATTTGTCCGTCTCACTTTTTGAGGGGCTGTGATTGACAGTTGGGTGGGGCGATGTGTGTATGTATGTGTGTGAGAGAGAGAGAGAGAGAGGAGGTTGTTGGCGAGCCAGAAGGGATGTGTGTGTGTGTGTGTGTATGTGAGTATGGGGGGGGGACTTATGAGTCAGGGACAAACACGAGCGTGCCACACTGACAGTCTCCATCACAGAGGCCTGATGGGAAGGGACAGGCCGTGTCAGAACACAGGAGCGGCGGTTTCATCATCCAAAGGCCAGATGGGAGAGAGAGGAAAAGTCGACAAAGCGGCGGGCTCACGCCGAGCTCGCATTGTTGGACGGACGTACACAAATGTACGCGCGGAAAGAACACAGGAATCCCTATGCTGAGTCACACACATGCGTGCGCCCTCGTAGTCCGATTTCCATCAGTCAATCAGAGCTGCCATTCAGGCAGGGCAGGCGCAAGGAGAAATGGCAGGCTCAGAGCAATGTCACCCCTGTCATCACATCGAGGGGGCTGCTGTTCTCCGGTCCACGGGCAAACACATCCGCATGATGCGCTCGACTGGGCAGAGAACTTTGATTTTCCCGTCGCAGGCTAAGTATTTTCAATAGCTGTAAATACAGTGAAGGTATTGAGCCCTGTTGAAATCCGCCAAGCTGTTGATAAAGTGATTCAAGCTGCACTAGGCGAGATTTTTATGTAGAAATGCACCCGGTTTATCAGCCTAAATCACAAAGTGGGAGTGTTTCATCTCCCCCTTGAGATGTCGTAGATTTGCCCTATTTGTCAGAATTCTTCTTCGTATTTTGGTGTCAGGTACAGTAACTGGTGCAAAATCTTTTCTGCGCACTGAAAGTGACAAATCAAAATGCAGGACTTTCTCCTAAAGAGCAGAGGGAAAACTGGACTCAGCTTGCAAAAAGCTTTTCTTCACCACCGTCATCTCCACCAGGTACTAAGAAGAAGAAATTTGGGTCCGAGTACTGCACAGTTGGGACCGTAGATGTGTAAAATTTTAAAGTATTTGAACCAACAACTTTTCTGATCTGACCTTTCTTTGTTGTCCTAGTGTGATGCCCATGCTCAGTTGAGTGAGAGCGACAGAAAAAAAGAGAGATTTAGACTGCTCCTGCATGACCTGTGTTTGCGCTATTATTTACTGCAATTATCATCTCAAGTGCGCCGCCTCTTTGTCATCGCAAATAACGGCTGAATTAATGAACAAACACTATCTTTTGGTATTTAACGCCGGCAAATACTCTCCGTTTACTGTGGGGAAGTTGGAGACAGTTAAAATACACAGACTTAAAAAATGCACAAATTTTGCATTACAAAAGAACAACACTTAAGGCCAAAAACAGGCAGTAACAGATGGTTGTCTCATTAATTTCTGGGTCCCTCAAATTTTTTAGGAAGCGCCGTTCAGAAAGCATGTGTTTGTTTATTAATATATCTGCTTATTTTCTGTTGCTGCCTCGTCGTTAGCGGCGGCAGCTTGAAAACACCGGCTTATTAATCATAGTGCCAACAACAATGCGTGCGGCAAATGAGCCTGTCCGCTTTGGTATCTCTGGCAAATAGCTGCCATAGAGATATCAAACAGAAGTAAACCATATGCGGCGCCTATTTCATCAGACGCGATAGCAGAAGATGTCATTCATCGCCGCGTCGCAGAAGAGAAACTCTTTCATGCCGCCGTGCCAAGCGCTGTACAGTTCACTCACTCACTGAAGCTCACATTCCGGCAGAAAGAAAACTGTCAGACGCTCTGCCAAGCCCCTTTTTCTTGTTCAAAAACTTCAGATGAGATGTAAAAAGCGACCGAAACAACAACAACATTTAAGACCAGCAGATCACAACTGTAATTTCATCACATGAAGGGGGGGGGGGGAAGCGGCCTGCTAATTACCCGGCCGACGCAGATGCTGAGAAAGCCCCCCGGTGAGGATTCGGAGTTGTTAGCTAGCATGGCGTTAGCGTTGCTCCACTTTCTGCAGACGGCGCGGCGGAGCACACGGCTGTCCTAGAAAACTGCCGTCGCTTCCCACGGGGTCCTGCTCAAACAGGAAACCCCCGTCGTCACCGGGGGCTGAGATACGTGAATGCTTTTGAGCCAAGGCCCCCCCCCCCCCCCAACCCCCTTCCCCTCGCCTGTGCTGGCTGCTGCGTGCACAATTAGCACATTAAAGCGGATGTGTCTCTGGTGCTCTCACCACAAGCTCATTATGAGGCACTGATTCATGCAAAATAGATACACTATGAACATGCATGTGCAGGCAGATACACACACACACACACACACACACATTCACTCATAAACACCTGATCATCAAGAGGAATATGCAAGGACGAGGCCTTTAGCTTAGTGTGTAACACTTGAGGAATTATTTGCTGGAGGTGTGTGTGTGACGACCCTCCCACTCTCCTGGCTCTGTCTTGCAGGAGCCTGGTGGGTGGGGTCGTCAAGGCTGATTGAGTGCACCTGGGCCCGGTGTACTCCTTGGGATTAAAAAGCCATCTGACCATCAGTTGCTCTCTCCCTCCTCACTTACACACACCTTTTGTTCTGTTCTTTTCGTTTGATGTAGTTTGTGTTGTTTGTTTACCCCTAGTTTAGTTAATAAATAGTTGTTTCAACTTTTACTTTGGCGTATGTCTCCCCTCCTTTGTTACTTCCTTGAGCCGGGTTGTAACAGTGTGTGTGTGTGTGGGTGTTGACTGGAAGTGATTAGACCAACAAATTGATATTAGCCTTTTATTGAAAATGTGATAGTGGCCAGTAAATGTCTTCCACCTTTGATATGATGCAGTTTGTTTGATTACATTTATTGTAGAATTGATCAATACTACACTGGTTGTCTATGGGAAGAACTTAACCTGAATTGATTCTAATGAGACATTTGGGTTGTGTGGATTGGATTACACACAAGTATACATGCATATGCTTTTATTATTATTTATATTATTTACCTGGGTTTCAATGGAACTTTTAGTGTTTATCTACTTCCCGTCTCTTTACATCAGCGAGGCAAGAGCATCCCCTCCCTCTGTCACCATCGTTCCTCATTGCCATCGCCACCTTCCCCAGACTGTAAACACTCCTTGACTTCCCGTCTTCGGCTGTGATCTCTAACCCCTGTGGCCTATGGGGGGGGGGGGACCGTCGTCCTACTGATGTGTCTGCGCCCCAGTCGCCTCCCCGGCGCTTTCTGGCTGAGCGGGTCCGGTCTCCGAGGGGCTTCCACGGGTGACCGAGCCCAGACGAACCCCGGTCATGTGCTCAGAGACAGCCAGCTCACCGCTCTACTGGGAAAACTCAGTCTAGAAGTCTGACTGTCGGACATTTATTCAGCACTTTGAATAACTTGTCAGCTACATGGGGAAGAGGCAAAATAATATCACGGAGGTAAACAAACCTTACACAGTGGTAAAGGGTTATTAATGCCTACAATTTCAAACAAGGCGGCTGAGCCATGAGATATAGATGCTTTACAAACGGTACATCTAGGAGCAAACTCTTGCTACCAGTACGGATGAAGGTAACTCACTGCTTCTGGGTACATATCAACATCACATCTCCTGATCACATATGCTGTTATTTCAGCCCCCCTTAGAGGGGCGAGAAAGAGGAACGGAAGTGTTTTTTAGCTGTTCACGAGCACATCCCGAGGGGGGAAAAGGATGAGTTCTGAAATTAATACGCAGCACTGCCTCCTTTGACTTTTTATTCTGTCGCTGCAAGTGTGCTGAAATGGAATACAGTTTTTTACCAAAATATGATCGCCCTATTTCATCGTCTTTTCCTACACTGAAAGTACAATTTATGGTGTTTGACTTCTTAGATAGTGTTTCTGCTGAGCTGCATCCAGATTAATAACAATTATCTTACCATTGTATTACCTTAGACTCCAATTCAGCATGGAAGTGCTCAACTGGCTGATACTGGCACTGTCAAAAATACTGGAAAGACCCCCAGAATTTGAAAAAGATGTGTCCGTGTATGTCTGTGTTTGTTCTCATGGATTTGTTTATGTGTCTATGCATGAGGAGAAAAACTCCCATTTAATATCTCAGCCATAGCCTCCTGCAACCCAAGCTTAACCACTTTATCCCCCCCCTCCCAGTCTCCTAACACTTCACCTCCTTCCAGTTCCCACCCTATCTCCATCACCGCAACAGCGCAATTAGACAGCAGCCATTGGGCGAGGTTAGAGAGAGTTCAGCGCTCTCAAGCCCGGCCCCGGGGTCCCTAAAGGACATTGATTCCTCTGACCTATGTGTGACTGTTCTTCTTCTGGCCAAGGTTCACCGAGCTTCTAGCGGCACGCTCCGGCGCGCAGCTAATTTCCCAAGGCTCAGAACACCAGGCTATTAGTGCTGAGGCTAAACACTAGCTGCCACAAGCCACCGCCTCGGCGAGATCTATAACAGGGCTGGCGGGAGACTGGGAGGAGCTCTGCCACACTGAAGGCTTCCACCGGCTGCTCATGCATGTCGTCTCCTCCTAAGCCATTGTTCCCCCTAAAAGGCCAATTTTACCTGGTAGCTTCTGCTTACAAGCCGGAAATACCTGGCGGCTGTCCTGTGGCTGCTGCCTTGCAAAATAAAGTGCTATCAATACCAGAGAGTTGTTACACTCTGATAGAGGCGTCCAGGCCCGGATTAACACAGTGTGGTGCCCTAGGGTGACCTCACCTGAAGTGCCCCCCTCCTTCCACTTTATACGCAAACAAGTTAAATTTACTATGGCAATAAAGATCATAAATTTACATTAATTTAAACTATACAGGCTCAACACAGATACTACAGACAAATATAAGACAATGTACTAACCAACAAATTGCTTTACACCATAGATTGACTTGAGCCTACAAATGCCATTTTAGGCTTTACACACAGAGCTATACTGTATCAAATTTGAATGCAACTCACATCAAAGACATTGTGCTAAAAATTATTGTTTCCACCATAAATTTTCAAAGGCCTGAATGAAGACTAAATGCCAAACCATTACAGAGCATGACTAAAAAAATCATAAAACAAAAAAGAAAAAAAAAAATCATTACAGACATCTAATGCAACTTCAGTACCACGGACAAGGCCCCACATACCACCAAATAAAGCAAGCTCAATGACTGTAGCAAGCAGTCACTTCAGGTGAGGTGATGTGACAGTGGGAACTGCAGAAGGTGAAAGGAGTAGCACATTCAGGGATGGACTGGGACGTTAGTCCAGACCAGCCCACCACAATCGGCCGGACACCAACCATCCTTGCTGGTGATTTCACAACACAACCTGTCAGCTCCGCGGCTCAGATTTAACTGTGCCTGTCATTTGATGTGAGTTTGTTTAACGTGGCCCAGCTTGGGTGGAGTTTGCGTTTTTAAGCACTGTGATTGGCCCGAAGGTCCAAACACCGCCCAGCCGGCAAACTTGGTGTAAAAACTAACCAAACCAGTTGTTTAAGCCACCAAAACTTGTATAACCACCGGTACTGCTCCGTATTTATTTTTTCAGAACCGGAACGCGCGTTCCGTTGTCAGATTCACTCCCGGATTGCCGTTCCAGTGCGTTCTGGCCCCATGACACCCTCTGACTCTGTTTATAGAGTAGATCGAGGCCCACCGGGAATTCTCCCGGTAGTCCCGATCGCCAGTCCATCCCTGAATGTATTGCAATGCGTTGGCTATTAGAAATTATGGTTGTTATAAGCATCACAAACCGCGCATCCAGTTCAAAGAGAAAACCTTTCCACCAGCATCAACTTGACCAGTTCGTTCTTCACTCTTTTAAGTTGTGAAAAACATCTCTCACCCTTACAGTTAGTAACAGGCAGGTTAAGAAAATCCTGACTGCGGCAAACACACTTGGGAAAGTAGTTTTCAGCCTACTTTTTCGCAGCAGCTCTTTCGGTGAACGACTTTTCTCTTCACGCACAAAATGCTTGAACTGGACAAATTCAAATGTTATGGGGAGGCGGGGGGCATCTACACACCAACCACAATTCTTTCTCTTTATGCATATTTTTTTTTTAGTATCAAAGGTTAATTTTGGCCGTGTATGCATTCCCGCCAGAGAGTAATATATAAAGAAAATATGACAAAACTTTTAAAGGTAGGCTATAATTGTGGTTTGAATGCTGTGATGCCCCCCAACAAGGCAAATTGGCTGGTGCCCCCGGGCACTCGCCTGATGCCATATATGGATAATCCGGCCCAGGAGGCGTCGGTTCAATAAACCCAAGCATTTAACTTTAAATTTCTAGGGACAACAGTAGCAATTGCTGATGACTGACATCATATTATTTGGTCAATGTGATAAATCATTATATTCAGGTCATCAAACGCACATAGTTTAGAGATTACATTGGTCCTGAATGCTGGAAGTTTTTGCTTAATCTTTGTTGTTCATTATAATGATAAAAACTATGGTGAGTGTAATATCCTACATATAGTCTGAGATTCTGTTGTTTTGCCACTTCTAATTGTTAAAATACAACAGGAATGAACAAGAGGCACTTGAGCTGCCTAATGTCCATAATCACTATGATATATTAAACATGACCGGTTATGCTAATAAGGTCATTAATTAAGCTAATTAATGCATTCATTAGCAAATATTTCTAAGTCAACATACTTGTCTTCACATAACACATGGGTGATATTAATTTGAACTCTATATCTATATCTTAAAGCATAAGCTTGGTGATTTTGGACCTATATATAACTTGTCTCTTACATACCTTTAGTCCTTGGACCCACAGACAATATTGGCTCCCAAGTCAGCTGTCACTTGAAACATAGAGCTCCCGTTCCTAGGCCTCTTGCTGCTAAGAATGAGTCCAAATGAGGTTTGTCAAAATATGTGTGTCTTGCTCAAGGACCCTTCAGCAGAGTGGATGCGTGGTGTCTTCTGATTGGAGCCCCCCCCCGATTCTTATAATGTGGCATTAGGCATAAATGACATGAATGTAATCAAAATATCACACACCAGATGAGTCACAAACCAATTATGTTCCGAAGATCAAATTATCTCACGCGGTCTATACAGTGTGGAACCCAATCCTCTGTGGTAGTCATCAAGCCCATGAAGGTCTGCAGTTCTCTGTGCTGTAATACCTCCGTCTATCCCCTGGAGGTCTGACACAAACAAATAACCTATATCCAATCGCCGTGGAGATGCTGAACCTGCCCCCCCCCCTCCTTCCACCCCCAAGGCTGGAGACGCACAACTGCACGGTAAGCGGCTTTTCAAACCTCGCCTCCGATCCGGACTTTGAATCCCCTTCTTTCCCGCCTATCCCATCCAGTTATGAGGCCGGTTTGCCAGAGGCGATCTGAGTGTGAATCTCATATATACAGCGGGCCGGTATCAGTAGGTCCGTAGGGGTGTCTGGGTAATCAGCCAGGGCAGAGATAGTCACAACAGCGCGGCTCATTCTGCCGCCGCTCTCTGCCACATGGCACGACAGAATAATCACACCAATAACGCTCTCTGGCTTTTTCCCGGCGTGGGAGCTCCGAGGAAGGAAATTAAAGGAGCAAGCGAGGAAAAGGAGGCCCTGCTCTGGATCTCACATCAATTTTTCTCAACCCTCCGCGCCACCAAGAGAAGACGTCCAAGGCAATAAGGCTCACCGCCTGTGGAGGGAATTGTTTTGCCAAAAATATTTGTTGTTTTCAATAATGTGGCTGTTTGTATTGCGAAGGGGAGAGGAGATGTGGAGAGGAGCGGAGAGGAAAGAAGAAATGGTAGTTGGCAACATGAAATTGTGCTAAATTCACCATAGATGCCTTACTCTGCAACCCGGGGGGGGGGGGGGGGGGTGCATTGAGGATAAGCGTGTGTGTGCATGTTTAGTGTGTGTATGTGGGATCCTGCATCCTCTGCTGTGTGTGTGTGTGTTGCTGTGTGAGTACAGTACGTGCACTTTTCGGTTCTCTTTGTCCCTTTTCCATGGATGATGCCATCATCGCTGCCTGTACTTAAACCTTGGCATGTTGGCGGGATGCCGCTGGCGCGTGGTTCCCGCTGGACCCACTTAAAGACAAAAAAAATCTCCCGGGACACAATCGCCCACACGGGAACCTCCTACTGTAGCTCCAGCCCTCTCCTTCTGACAGGCTAAGTCTCCCTCTGCTAATCCCCTGGATGGGTGCCTGGCACTGGGGACACTGGCCTAGAGAGAGTGGTCCCCCCCCCCACCCCAACCCCCCCCCCCCCCCCCCCCCCCGCTCCCCGGTCTCCGGAGCTCCGGTTTGAACGAGCGCCTTCGGGGTCTTCTCTGGCCACGGAGACGCAACCTCCAATCCGCGCTGATCCGCAGGATGAGCCAGGAATATGCTGCACCGCCGAGATCTGCTGCCTAGGCGAGGCGAGGCAAGGCAGTCGTGCAGGCAGCCACCGAGCATCAGCAGTTTCAGGGACAGAGGAAAGAGTGGGAGAGAGGAGATAGCGGGCTAACCCCACTAGTCAAAACAAAATGGGCACACACACACACACACACACACACACACACACACACACACACACACACACACACACATACAAATACACAGGCACACACACAACCCTCTGTCCCTTCCAGTGCATTCACTTCCCCTCACTTACTTAAGGCTAACATTTGGCACGGGGATATTGCGGTCTGCTGCATGTGGTATTTGTCAGAGAGTGTGTGTGTGTGAGAGTGGAGGATCCCTTTCATCTTGCCTCCGCTACCAATCTTAGACCCCCCCCCCCCCAATCCACCCACCTACACAGCCTCTCTCCCACCTAAAGTGGCTGCTTTGAAAGCCCCATCACTCTTCACATGATTGTTCTTTGTAATGTAATGACGGAGCAAGCAAGCACACTTCTTTATTTGTTAGAGCCACAGTGTGGGTGAGGTGGGTGTGTGGGGAAAGGGAGAAAGATATTTAAGGTAATAATCTGTGGTATTTTCATATAAATGAATGTCCGTTTTGCTACTCTCTATTGTCAATTAATGTAACACAGTAGCGATTCAACCAATAGCTAGTTCATGAAAGTGTTTCTATTTGCTGTTCTAAACACCTGGAGTCTGGTAGGTCTTTCCTGGAAAAAAATCTCTGGTGCAGGCAGTGTCACATTTTACATTTCACCTCCTGTGCACCATGGTTTGTTTGGAATAAACAGAAGAAGAACTGGGTAGTTAGCATGAACAGCGATAGCCACCATGGCCGAACAGACAAAGGAAAGAGCGCCACCTACAGAAACTCAGACTTCATCAACAGAAAACCCAAGCTCCGCTCACACTGTTTGATTGACAGGTGATCTCTGGGAAGTGCAGTGCAGAAACACCACAGCAATGAGCATTTGTCACCAAAGATGTTGCCAAAAACAAAATACCCACTACCTTGAGGATTACCACTTTAAACTCCCAGATTGAGTGTCTCTGTGGTTTTAAACACTGTCTCTTTAACTGTCCACGCAGAAATATGACTCCCTCTTCACTGCAGTAACAACAGGCAGGAGGAACACTACTGAACAGAGACTGAGACCAGAATCGAGACAGTTGACAGGACACCAATCGGCCTGATAGACAAGGAAGACGCGATCATGATGTTTCCAAAATATGAGCTCCTCTCATTTTGACACAGATGCAAAGAGCGTCATTTTCTATTAAAGAGACAAACAAGTGGAAGGGCAGTCAAAGTGGGAACGTGGGGGCGGTTTGAAATAACACACACAACACAACCTGAGGGAGGAAAGTGTTGCCACTTTACTGCATTCATTATTACTTCTAATTAGCATAATAAGTAGTTATGCAAACCTGTTATGGGTGACCCATCGATGAGAGTTTAGCTGTTGCCCTGCTGAGGGGGAGTCCGTAGTACAAGAGCAGGTGTGTGCAGACAACACACACACACTTTCACTGAGGCAACCTTACCTCAACTACATTCATTCCCCAACCCCAACTTTCACCACATGCCTAAACTTAACCCTAATTCTAACCATACACCAAAATTTTACCCTTAACTGTAAAACTCTTTAAAAAAAATCGTAAAAACTCTTCACACTTTAGCACCCCCTAGTGGCAGTGAGAGGTAACTGTTTGAAGTTTGAAGGACTTCATTACCCAGACGCACTCCTCGGACTCTCCTTCATAGTGGCTGGTAGGGGTGGAGATAAGTGGAGAAAGTCTTTTGGCAGCAGTGTTAGCCATTATTGGTGAGGTCAGCTTGCTCACTGGCTTGCTGCCGCTTCAGAGAAAGTTTCGTATTTGGCTCTTAAGTTTTGATTCATCACTTCGGAGAACTTTTCCTGGCAGTGACCACACCTGACACCAGAATTTAATTTGGGCAAATCGTCTCAGTTAGGGCCCAATTTGCGATTTAGGCTGATAAGACGGATGTATTTTTACATAAAAATTTTGCCTAGCACAGCTTGAAAATGAAAAAACCTCTTATGTCCAGACTTGGTTTCACAATTACTGGTCCTTACTAGTCTAGCACACACACACACACACAGCTATAAACCTCAGCTACTCCCAGAACTAACTACAGACTTCTCTCGTCCCCCAGCTGGCTGTGGTCCGCCTCCCTTACAGTAGAGTAACAGGGTCAAAGTTACAGCCAGACTGGGGAAAACAATGCAAACACGCGCTCCACTAACCTGTTTATTCCCACTAAAGCCACGGAGCATGAAATGCACCCCCGCTCCCTCATGACACTACACAAGCGAAACCACCGTCTTTATGGGGCTTATTAGAAAGCTTCCACACTCTGTCTCCGTGAAAAGGGAGAGGGAGAAAGACAGGGAAGAGAGAGAGAGAGAGAGAGAGAGAGAGAGAGAGAGAGAGAGAGAGAGAGAGAGAGAGAGAGAGAGAGAGAGAGAGAGAGAGAGAGAGAGAGAGAGAGAGAGAGAGAGAGAGAGAGAGAGAGAGAGAGAGAGAGAGAGAGAGAGAGAGAGAGAGAGAGAGAGAGAGAAACCAACCAATTATCCAGTTTCCATCCAATTATTAAAGAAGGATTTTTGAGAGAACTTTTGAAATCTTGCAAAAAAAAATGAAATTAGCTGCGTATCCATCAGCTGGGTTGAAGTGAGTAAATAGGCTTCCTGAATTACATAAAAAAATCTCTCAAGAATTGATGAGTATTGGGTAAGTTGATGTTGTTCTTCGGACATATTTAATACCATCCAGAGACAAAAAAAAAAAAGAAATGCACTTGACAATATTGTCCTGCACCAGCCATTTTACAGAAAACAATGCTACATTGTTATTTATTCTACAAACACCTCTCTATTACTATTTATTGCAAAATTTCTGAAAAAACGTTTTGCCTCAAGCGAGAATAAAAAAATATTTCACAATATCTATACATTTTTGTGGATTTCAGTTCAGCCTTTCCAATTCAATATATCAAATATCATCATACACAGGCATCAGTTGGGTATTGCAAGGTGTGGCACTTATGATAGCTTAGCCTAAGTGAGTCTTTGTGGTTTTTATCATCATTTATTTGGAAGCCACATGCAAACATTAAGGACTAATATTCCCTCTGTGCTGATGGCTTGGTGACTCTATATCTAATAATTCATCACACTGACTCAGAGGTGGAGACTCGAGTCACATGACTTGGACTCAAGTCAGACTTTAGTCACAGCTTGAATTGCTAGAGACTTGACTTGATGCATGAAGAGAAGACTTGACACTTGAGACTTGACTTCTAGTGACTTGGGACTTGACTCTGACTTGTACTCTGATGACTTGAAAAGGTTTCTAAAGTCTTGACTTGAGATCTTGTGTTTGTGTAAATGACTTAGATTGAAAGTGATGAGATTTGTTCCAGCAGACGACTGAATTTAAATTCTGTTTTCTGAATTTGTATGGAATTATTTGAATTTATTGAAGTTGAAACTGATTATAGAAATCAAACTCATGATGCTCTTACCAAGTTTTTATCCTATTAAAACCATATTGCATTGAAAAGTCCTAGATATTTAGTTTTCTTTAAGATATTAAATTGATACTGGACTCTTGATTTGTTCTGACTTGACATTAAGGACATGGACTTAACTTGGACTTGACTTGGTAATCTACATTTAGACTTGGGACTTGACTTGAGACTTGTGCCTCAAGACTTGAGACTGACTTGGGACTCGAGCAAAGTTGACTTGGTCACACCTCTGCACTGACCAAACAATATTATCTTGTCATCAGTTGCTCCACAGAAATGTATAGTCAAGTGGGTTAGAAAGGCTTGGAGGCAAACAATATTAGATACTGGGACTTAATATTAGATACTGGGAAATACTTGGATGGAAGCCCAGCTAGAAAGAGAGAGAAAAGGCCAATGTAAAGAGAGAGAGATTGTACACACACACACACACACACACACACACACACACACAGGATACTATGGGATTCAAACACTGGTTGACCTCCTCTCCCCCTGGGGAAGTGAACCCAAGTCAACCGCAAAAACACAGAGCGGCTTCGGCTGTTCTGCTCCTATATACAAACGCTCATATATTTTTATACCCCGCTCCAGCTAAGAAAGAGAGGGCCATTACGCTCAATAGGGATTTTCTTCCCCCTACTGTTACCCACAGCCATTTCCTTTCATGGGTAGCGGAGAGTAAGGGAGCTGGAAGTGGGAAAAAAAAAAAAAAAAAAAAAAAGACTGCAGTGAGGAAAATAACCGAGGGTTGTTTCTGAGCACCCAGCTTACTTCGCCTTCCGCGAGATGAAATGCCGTACTGTAATTCCAAAAAAGTAAATAAATGTTTGCTGCGGGAGCCTTGTTGTTTCAATATCTCAGGCCTGTCCAAGAAATATCCTAAAAGTATGGAGATGAGTACAGAGGCTTCCGCAAAAACACACACACACTGCCGCCGCCGCTGCGCATGGCATATTATTTTTGTTTCTGTCCATCAAAATCGGGGTAGAGAGAAAGAGATCAAACTGAATTAAACATAATTTTGGAGAGAGAGTAACTGTAAGTGTGCTTGCGTGAGTGGATGTAGAAGTTTTTCAGAGTTTTGTGTGAGCGTGTTTGACTCTGTGTGTGTGTGTGTGTGTGTGTGTCATACCTACACCTGCAAAGCGCCTCACCTCCACACAGCCCCAACAGGCGGTGAGGTAAAGTGGGATCTTTTTTACCCTGCCGGCCCCTTTCTAACTTTCTAAATTCCATTTCATGACACAATGACAGATAAAAACCTGACAGCATTGCCTGCCTCTCCATATCTCCTTCCTCTGGCTCCCTCTCTCTCTCCATTTCTAGCTGTGCCACAAACCGGTTGCAATAAATCTCCAAAGCTGGCTTGGCTGGATTCCCTCACCTCCATCCACAACGTTCCAAAAACGCTCAGTTGTCCTTAACAGGCAATTACAGCACATTGCACAACAGGTTGTTTCAGCCAAGCAGTTGGTCTTTGATTCGTCTAAGACATGATTCCAACTGTGCTGAAAATTCTCCATAAGGCACAGCTAGCCAGTGTTTTATCAAAATACAATTGGTTGCGCTGCTAACTCCACTGCAACCAAAACATTTATTTGGTTATTTTCCTTGTTTTCTCCTCATTTTTATTCTGATATGGGAATAAAAAACAGCCAAAATAAGTTGTACTTTTATTATAATATGCGTGAGGTTGTAACTGACTAACACAAATGTTATGAACTATAATAAGTTTCCTTTTGTGAGTCATTCAAAACATTTGCAGTGGAATGCAAATGCAACAGCTGTTTACAACTACAATACATCACACATTTGCAAATTGTATTGCACACACACACACACACAGTTTGCTTTTCAACTTTATAAACTGGAATACAAATTTCTGCATTTGTGTTAGTTTGCAAGTCATACTAAAATCTCACGCATCTTATAAATCAGCACAACCTATTCTTGTTTTTTCATATTCTCATATTCTTATATATATATATATATGCATTTGCATTGGTAACCACTGTATTAAAGCAAGAATATGCTTTAAAGTCGAGATGAAACGGCATTTCGAGAGTATCTAACTTCCGTATCGTGACGTATTTCCGAGTGAAACAGGAAAGACAGGCGGGACATAACATTGGGAGGAATTTGATTTGAACGTTGAAAAGTGGGTGTGTCATAACACCCGAAGACACACCGAAGTACCATGCTGTTGCTAGCTAGCTAACTAATGAATCTTAGCCTCTTAGCTCTGTGCGCTAAAAGTTGAAGATTGATTGATGGGTGGATGTCATGATATTATTGGTTGAAATTAGTTACGGGCATGCTTACGTAAGCACACGGCATATTTTGTTTTACAGGAAGAAAACATGATTGAATTTTGATATAAGAATACAATGAAATTGATTTTTGGTATTTTTTTTGGCATATATTGTTAAATAGGTGCACAGTATGACCGGGGATGTGATCTAAAAGGGTTAAAAAGGCATTTTTCATTTCATCTCGTCTTTAATGTTCTGTACTGTTCTTTACTGTGCCTCTTACGTAGTTGCATCACCGTTGTTCCAATAATCAAAGTAAATAAAAATGCCCTCTTGGATATTATTGCTATAATGTGACATGGTACCTCAGTGTTGAGTGGCATGAATACAGTACATTTAGGTCCACATAATTGCTGTGTGCGCATACGCTAGCATGCACAAACACATGGAGACACACAAATACACACACTCAACACACATGTTCACAAACACAACAATATGATTTGTTGCAGTATGAAGAATGAGCAATGTTGGTAGCAGTGGGAGGTGGAGCTCACCGGTGATTGGTGATTGGCACCTGGTTGCCAGGGGTGACCTGCAGAGTGGCTAGGTAGGTGAAATCCTATTGGATGAATTAATGAGCACCTTAAATGATTTTATGTACTGCTCATACATATGAACATCGTCTTATTAACACTCATAGCTACTGAATACAGGAAAGATGTCATTTCAAGAAGGGGTACATTGTGATATAGGGAAATAGAGAAACAGTACTAAGGCCTCATAAATTAACCACATGTAATAATCCATTCACTAGCCAGTTTATATTCTATACCACCCCATTCATGGAAATGGGTTGCTTGTACAGACAGGGAGTCACGTGGTTGTGGTTTCCTATAAAAAGCAGGCAGACAGACATCAACAGATACAGTTACTATTCAATCGAACACTGGGGAATGGAAATGGGGAGAATGGAGGAAATGAGTGAGCTAAGAGCCTGTGAGTGTGGTATGATTGTCGGTGCCAGGCGCACCAGTTCCACAAATGTAAATGTAAAACATCCCAGAAATGGCAGCTCTTTTAGGCTTTTCACACAGGACATTATCTAGATTTTACAGAGGCTGAAATGAAAACAACATTGCAACCTTACAGATAGACCCATGAACATCTAATTAACGTCTCAGAACAACAGTGGTGTGCAGAATGGCATCTGAAAATGCTCAATGCATATGAGTGGCATATAACAGCAGATGATGTCGTGGTGCTAGATGGGCTTGCCTAATATATTGGGTACTGAGTTGAGCGCATCCTTTTGTTGGACAGACCCTTACTGTCATTACGGTATATTGACATTACCACAATTTGTGTAATCTGTAGATTTCTAGAAGATATTGAAGGTAAGGAGTTACCATTTTGTGTCTGTTTTTTTGTGCACTCCTGTTACAAAAGAAGGGATTGTTGTTGCGATAATATTGGGATCGTAAAATGGTGTATAGAGATAGAATCATGAGTTTCAACAATTTCAATCGATGTATTGCATGACAAGATTGATTGAGAATTTCACCCTAAAAAACGTAAAGAATATGAGTACCACTTCCCCGGGTCATATACAGGCTGGTGTGTTAAAATGCGAGCTATTTGTAGGATCACATACATGCCGAAATTACCAGAATACCCTACCAGTTAGTCAGAAAGTTTCAAGTTATATTTTCCGATGTTTTTTTCAGCGAAGAAGCAAAGTTGAAACAAACCAGCCAGATTTTTGAATGGACCTTGGCCTGACATTCTCTGTACAAGTTGCATGGTGGGGTCTGCCGTAACAAAGGCTAACGTCGAGCACAATAACAAAATAATGAATTAGAAAACATGTAGGAAATTTTTCTTGCGAGGTTAGCTAACATATTCAGTAATGGTGGAGCTGTTATTTACAAGCCACCAATAGCAACAAGTTTAGTTTTGTTTTAATAAACAAAACTAAACTTGTTGCTGTTGGTTAGCTAGAAGGCTAACTAGTCAAGATAGCTGCATAACGTTAGCTTGCAGAGGACTGCGAGTCCAAACCAAGTCTTTTGGGGGTGTGTGGGAGGGTACAACATGTGGTAGGGCCTTCAAACAACAACAAAAACACAGCCTCGGCCCGCTCCTGTGTTTTTGAATGCAAAAATCTTTTTTTCACTCACTACCATTCAGAGACCCTTGTTGATATTTACTAGTCATATTATGCTTCGGTAAAGCAGAAGTATTGCACATTTAACCTTTATCTTTCAGTCTGTCAGACTCAGACACTGAGTCAGACATTCTTGCTGATTGGAACACCTGATTGGTCCACTTGAAAATGACATTAAACTAATAGTATATAATAATATTGAGAGGAAAAATCACAGTTTTGCCAATTGGTATGTCGAATCTTTGATGCTTATATTTCCAAGCTCATATGCCACACCTGCTTTGCAACTTCAACTTTGCAACTTCCATTCGTAAACTGTATGATGTAAACATGATGCTGATCATGATGATGAATAAATGAACATGTCACCAAATTAGGCATTTCACCAAAAAAATATCTTTCCTCCACAATTCAGCACATATTGTGAGTGAAATGTACTGGGAACATCCGTCCCTTTCTCAGAAGAAGCGTAGAATAAGATGAAATGGACAACTTTTTCAAACACATTGTTATGGCTGTCAACAGTGCAGTTTGCAGGTAGGCTCAACATGAATTTCCAGTTGACTGAAGTCTGGCAGATGAGATCCCAGGAGGGCTGGGTAAAGGATGGAAACAGCACTGTTAGGACTAATTTCCGGTCAGAGAGTCAACACTTTACAATGACAGTGAGCCGTATCACAATTTTCTCTTTTCTACTCAATGATGTGTTGGTGAGATGTTGGGTCCGGTTATGTTTTTTGGCTCACAACAGATTCTAAATGGTAGAAAATTCATTGTGGCTGACTTGTTTTCAAGATGCAAATTATTTTGCAGAGCAAGTGGAGCTGCATTTGTGTGAGTGTTGGTGACAAAATGCCAAATGGTGCAAGGTGTATGGATTTAAAAAGTCCCATCCTCACCAATAAAACAATGACACCTCCACCACTTTGCAGCTGGAATGCCCCCTTATGCATACATAATAAATACAAACTATACATGCTGTGATTTGGTTGTGAGTGTTGGCATTACATGTAACTAATGACTACAATATACTTTAAGATGAGCCAGCAATCCATTATTGGCTGCAGTCTGTTTGAGGGAAGATGCAATTGAGGCTGTGCAGTTGCATCACAATTCTCCCAGCAACCACAGCTGGCACCATCATGGAGGTCTATTGGAGAACTGGCTTTGCACAAATAATGGCTAAATATACAACAGCTGGGCTAGGAAAAGAGAGATACCTGAAAAAATAAATTATTGTGGTGTGGGTGTAAATCAATTCAGTGATGTTCTAGGTAGAAGCGTGAATAATCTGATTAGGGATGGGGCCCCCAGGTGGTGACTGGTGGTTCCTACCTAAAATAATTAAAGCCTATAGGAAAACCTATATATATATATCTCTATATATACAGTATATGTGTATAGGTACCATCCCTCATATCCTATAGTCCTGATGATGCCTCCTGTGTGAGGCAAAACATTGTCTCTCTATTTGTTGTGGGAATAAAGCACAGTTTGCATTATATATAATGTGCGGACAATCCTCTTCTTCTCTTTGACAGATTTTTTGTGTGAGAATTGATTGTGAAAATGACTCTGCATGTGCATCCATGCATTATTCTACTGCACCCAAATGGGGCCACTTTCAGTACATCAACTGCTGCCATGCATGCCGTACACACACACACACAAAATAATGTAACCCTTCATCCTCCAGAACTAATGGTTTGTCATAGAGTATATGGAAAAACTGTCACGAATAAGAAGTTGCTTAATCATTCTACACTTTGATGCGGCCCGGTCCTGCTGCAGGTAGTCTAGCCGCTCCTGGCAGCACCAGAAAAAGGCAAGTCAATTCCCCCCCCTGGAAAGTCACACGGAGCATTGAGCATTCCCTTATTTAATGGTTCAATAGCGATACCTACTCCCTCCTGTTTCAGAGCATTGTTTCCCTATGGTTATTGCGCCATCCGTTACCCCTGCGGATGCCTGGCTGACATAAGTGCATACTTCTCATGCCAGCCGAGCAAATGAAACTGAATTGAAGGTGGAGGGAGAGAGGGGGAGATTAAGCGAGAGATGGCTGAGAGACGGGAAGGAAGGAAGAAAGAAGGAGAGGGAGAGGGAGATTGAGCGAGAGATTGAAGGAACGGCTTGCAATCAAGAGTGAAAGAAAGACCGTCTCAGATCCTGTTCCACACATACAGAAATACACACACACACACACATTGTCTTACTGTACTTGTGAGGACCTTCCATTGACTACATGCCATCCTAACTCTAAGCATGTGGAAGTAACTAATTACATTTACGCATGTTACTGTAACTGAGTAGCTTTTCTGTGTACTTTACTTTTACATTTTTACTTCACTACATTTTACATCACATCCATATCGGAGTACAAATTTTGTGGCTCTCCATAAAATGAGAAGAGTAATCTGGCTTTACTTTGTTGTGAACTTTATTTTGCAATTTCCAAATTTCTAAATTAAAAAAGTCAAGTTTGTCCTCTTGTCCTTTAAGAACTGCATAGAAATGATCACATGTAACAATGCTGTATGTTCTCTTTTCTAAAAAGTAACTCAGTAACTTTTACTCTGAGTACATTTTAAATGAGCTACATTTTACTTTTACTTAAGTACATTTTTACACCATTACTTTTCTACTTAAGTAAAATATCAGCTAAGTAACAGCACTTCTGCTTGAGTAGGACATTTTTGCACTTTTTCCACCACTGCCTGTAGCCTAACCTAAACCATGTCCTAGTTTTTACCTTTACCCTAAACACAAGTCCTAACCTTAAACTTAAACTTAACCCTAACTTAAATCTACTCCAAATTCCAATTTTAACCCCAAACCCAAGTCCTAACCCAAAACTGGCCCCTTGTAGTACAGAGGAACAGCAGAATGTCCTCACTTTGCAAAAATATCCTCACTCACTCAGGTCAAACTGCTTCTCACAAGGACAGAAGTGCAAGAACACACACATGTGCACACACATACAGTACCTGCACACATGCACACACACACACTGTACTTTTACAGCAGCGACAGCGGGGGAGCGCTGTACTTATTTTAGCAGTCTTGATAGCGCAGCACAAAAGGCTGCATTGTTCACCGCTGCCAGCCGCTCTCCATCTCAGGGGGCTAAAAGAGAGAGAGAGGGTATAATTGGTTACCCTCGCCGCCGTGTGTAAAGTGTGTCTCCTGTCAGCGGCCGGGTGCGATGAAGGCGATAGTGCCCCCCCCCCCAAACACAAACACAACGCACCACACCGACACGACAGCGATCGCCACAGTGGGCCCCCTGGGAAAATAGCACTCGCTGATGTAGATCTGTGAATGAGAGCACATAGACAGCAGATGCATGCACATAACACACACACAAATACACAGCAGGTACTTGTATGCAGTACACAGACAGGAACAGTGGATCCACTTACAAAGACACACACACGCATACACACAGGTTCGAATCCGGCTGGGACTCTTTTTTTCTTCTCTCCCGCATTTCCCGTCTCTCTCTTCAGTATAAACGATCAAATGAAAAAAAAAAAAAAAATGCTGATATGCATTCCTGCACATGCACGCACACACACACACACACACACACACACACACACACACACACACACACACACACACAGCAGAGACCCACGTCTTATGTCACCAGCAGGGGTTTTCTCTCTCCGCTTTGTATCTTTGTTCCTATTCCTTCCCCTCTGCTGCGTAGATGCTGCTATCTGGAAACATGCTGATGTTGTTATTGTTACTTTACACACTCACACACACACACACACACACACACACACACACACACACACACACACACACACACCATCTCCAAAGGGCTCCGTAGGGTAAATATGTTTGCAGCCATCATGCCTGATCATCTAATCATGACTAGGCCTTTAGGGATGAGAGCGCGCTCCGCTCTTTCCCCTCACATACATGCTGATCACACACTTCTACCACAATGCCCTTCAACACTACAGATTCATATCACACTTCATAAATAATATCGTTGCCCATTGTGACTCTAGACTTCACCGAGTTCATCATCTGCAGAAAAAATGAACGAGTTGAGTTTAGATGGCGAGAACGACCGTCTAAATAAAGCGTTCTTTTTTCTAAGGAGAACGCTGAGTATTTTTTGCTCATCGCTATTATTCCTTTGCTATTGGGACGATTGTTCAACACATATTGCTTTTGGTGAGATGTACAATTCAAAGCCTCATCGCCGCCCGCTCTTCGTCGAATCTCGTACAGTCTGGAGCTCCATCAGAACTTCATCAAATATCCCGCTGACAGACGTCCTTGTTGAGTCTATCGCTTCTGTGCGGAACAACAGCTCCCTTCATCCTCCGGGGCAATAACTTTGACAAAGTGGCGGAAAGTTGCCTGGAAAAGAAGCATTCGAATTAAAGTGCACAGCAGGAGCAGCCGAGTTTGAACTGAAATTGATAGTTGTAAACTTTTATGGAACGCCATTTGTGTTTTAGAGGCAGTAATTAGTTTGCCCTTTTTTTATTTGTTGCTACTGACCTGTGATGCCGGCATCTTCTTCCTCTTTCATTGATTTTCATCTACTTTCTACTCTCACAAACCGCACTTTAAGTTATATATTATATTAATATCTGTAATATATTAAAAAAATCTCCTTGCCGCATTCATAAACTTTTCAATTCTCTCGAACCGTCGAGCTCTGCTGCACAGTTTTTATAACCTTTATTCACACAGGGAAATTTTTGCTGTGCATGTACTGTATGCTCTTTTCCATCAACGCCCTGCTTCCACAATTCCACACATTAATACTTGGGAAATTCCCAGTACAACCAGTGGATTTGGGAATTTGAACCAGCAACTTTCTGCTCACATCCCCTGTCGATTAATTACAATTGCGCTAGATGCAATTCAACCTTTGCTTTATCCAGACGAATATGCTGATCTCTGCTCTCTCTCTCTCTCTGCTGTAGTTATTCCTCCGTGGGAGCAGTGATTCGTTACACCGCTCATTACGTTTCTTCTCCGTTACACCACCAAAATTGGTGATTGCACGCTCTCTTACCTTTAAACAGTGGCACAACTCAGTTCTGTGAATGATCAGGGAAACCAAACAGCGTTCATATCCAATGTTCATGTCATCCTTTTGCTCAATGAAATCAATGTAGTAGTAGTATTTATTCCCAGTAAAATTTTCTGCTATTTTGCACCTTGGATAGACTAACTACGATGAACATAAGTTGAGGGATGGGATCAAATTTATATTTGGAAACAGCATATGTGTTTTTTGATTGGTAACTGAAATAGGTAGCGACATCACCTGGCACCAAAGACCAGCCAATAGCAGATGGCCAGTTCAGTACCCTACTTTTCACCACTGGTTGTCAGGCTTCACACAGATTTGGGTTTGGGGTTTAGTTTCTCTTTAAACTCCCCGTGTTCTCCTTATGTCTTCAGCATGAAACTCTCTACCTTCACCTTAGCCATTTCTCCATCACATTCAACAGTCCCCATCACTATGTAGACACTTGCTCTTTTGTTGGCTGACATTTGGCCCCATTAATCATCTTTTCCACATCAATCACCTCAAGAAACACCCTTCCTACATACAACAGATCCATTTTCCAGCAATTGTGGCATCTCACATGCGGTCTCCCTCGCTAATTAATGTGACCTGTGTCAAGCCTTTCACGTTCCATCTCAACACAGAATACACATTCATCTGTGACCCAAGTCTTGCACTGTTGACCAAGATACAGAATGTGATATCTTTTTCATTCTCATCTAACGTATATGATCTAGTTTTTTCTGTTGTTGATTTAATCATATGTTCTCATTATGTAACATATGTAAGACAATTTCCCATAGGAATAAAGGTTTTTAATTCCTTTCAAATCAAAGGAACTCCACTAACCAAGAATGAAGCTGGAAGCAAGGCTCATTATCATTTCATATGCAACTGGCACTTCCAAGCAATTTAATTGGTCAAAGACACTTTCTAGACATTCTGGTAATACTTACAAAGCTAAAAGTTAATAAGGAGAGGAGCCTGGAAAACCCTTAAAAGAACGTCAATACCGTCGATGGGGAGTCCAGCTTTCTCTGGACGAAGTGCTCGCTCACTGCTGTTTATGAGACAGTTTTGTATTCCTCTCTTGAGTTTTGATTCACCACTTTCTATTCCTGGAGAAGATTTCCCACCAGTGTCCATACCTGACACCAGAAGTTCATTTGGGTGAATCTACAGTGTTTCAGTTAGTGGAGATGGGACACTCTTTTCTTTTGCAGCCCCACTTTGTGATTTAAGATGATTAGGCAGGTGTATTTTTACATACAATATATTACCTAGTGCAGCGTTAAACTTGCCTTTTTAAACTCAAGCTCTCTAGTTGGACTGATTTCAAGCCAAAGCCAAAACGCACCTGAGGAGACTTCTTCTGTGACATAATACCCATTGTCACATCCAAGGCAACCCAATCTACTTGTGTTCAAACAACTCTCCCTCAGCTCCTTTATGCCAAGTTATTATTTGTGAATTTGATGGAAACGTGATAATACAATCACAACAATAACAACAAACATGGGAGATGGCTTAGCTTTGGCGTGTTTACTTTTTTTCATGTCTGATTACATGGCACACTTGATTTGTCTCATTTCAGGGATGAGCAGGACTGAGATGGTGGCACTGTGATTCAGGGGCTCGGTACCATCAATTCAATTCAATTAGATTTAATTAGTGCAATGGAGAGAAAGGGGGAAAAAACAACAACCTCACAGGGTCCTCCAACAATGAAATGAATTACTCATGAGTGAAAGCTTATCAAATCAGCAAGCTTTATATGTTGAGAATATTAAATCACGGCGCTGGAAGATGTACAATTGGAATGAGTTACACTGATATTTAAATGGAAGAAATCTCTCTATTGGATTCAAATCAGATCATGATAACAGGCTGGCAGTTATTTGATGATATTTGATGTTTTATACACTCGGTTGACATCTGACTGCCGTGAGATAGTTTCATTTATTTTTAGATGTTGTCTTTGAATGGAAAGCTCTCATTGCACCGGGCCACACTGAATCACATTTATATTGAAGTATACATTGAACAATGACCATAGAGCGACAAATGTGTAAAACAATGTGTAAGCCATATATCTCTATGGTGTAAGCACTCTCTGTGATAACAACAGACATTTGTATTTAGAGGACACTCACAAGCTGCATGCATTTATTATTGTCTATATATATATAGACACCAGTGGATTTGTAAGAAGGGCATCCTTGACCTACATGACTTACTTACAACATGACTTTTGTATGTTGACTTAAAACACTGTATTAGAGGACAAGTTTCATACATCTAACATTGGGTTGTCCTTGTCTGTCTGGCTTTCTACTGTCCAGAAAATGTATGTATCGTGGTGAGGATTAGTAGACAAGCAAAACAACCAGTAGGACAGTGTTCACTACATAGACTGCATTGAAAGACATATACTATATACATAGTCCACATCTGAAATTAAACCTCTCTTGCTTCTCCAGCACTATACACCTCTACATCCAGGAAAGGGTAGTAACATATTACACATAATGGGATGACAGTATTCTGATTATAATGTAACATAATGATATTACAGTATTCTGATTACAATGCAATATAATGGGATGACAGTATTCTGATTACAATGTAACATAATGGGATTGCAGTATTCTGATTACAATATAAAATAATGGCATTGCAGTATTCGGATTACAATGTAATATAATGGGATTGCAGTATTGTGATTACAATGTAACATATTGGGATGTCAGTATTGTGATTATAATGTAACATAATGAGATTGCAGTATTCTGATTAAAATGTAATATAATGGGATGACAGTATTGTGATTACAATGTAACATAATGGGATTGCAGTAATTTGATTACAATGCAACATAATGGGATTGCAGTAATCTGATTACAATGCAACATAATGGGATGACAGTATTGTGATTATGATGTAACATAATGGGATTGCAGTATTCTGATTACAATGTAACATAATGGGATTGCAGTATTCTGATTACAATGTAACATGATGGGATTACAGTATTCTGATTACAATGTAACATAATGGGATTGCAGTAATTTGATTACAATGCAACATAATGGGATTGCAGTAATCTGATTACAATGCAACATAATGGGATGACAGTATTGTGATTATGATGTAACATAATGGGATTGCAGTATTCTGATTACAATGTAACATAATGGGATTGCAGTATTCTGATTACAATGTAACATGATGGGATTACAGTATTCTGATTACAATGTAACATAATGGGATTGCAGTAATTGCATCGAGGCACAACTGGATATATTTGAAAGAAATGATGAACTGTTGGATTACTCCGAAATGTGACTGAATAGTGAAAAGGCATTTTGAATGGTGAAGATAGCCACAAATATCTAAAAATAATGATTATGTGTGGTTATGGTGATAATAATTCAGGAAAAATAACCAGAGTTTGAATAATTCATTTCATTACCAATTACAATTTCCAGCAGGAAACATGTATTCTGTAACAGGTTACATTTTGAATGCACCCTTCCCCAACCTGCCTACCATCCAGATTCAGGCGTCGCTTTGCAGTTCCCTTCAAACTTGAGCGACACGACTTTCTGCAATGACGACGGGCCACCTACACTCTACCTACTTTTAAACATGGCCTGAGAAATTAGTTCTGAGAGGTGCCAATATTCTTTTGACAGGCTTTTTCTCGCAGCGTGCCGGTCAATAAGCCTGTGATTGATGCACCCCCTTCAGGTTCATTGACCGGGACTGTGATTTCTCCGTCGACACACTGCTAGCCTCTGACGTGGACAAGCCTTTAAGGCAGAACATGCTGATGGCTAGATGGATGGGATACACTGGAAAAATACTCCAAAGACACATTATTGACTCATGTGTCGATAGTGCATGCGTGCTCACTGGTTTCCAATGGTTTCTGATTGATCACCTACTACGCCATAAACCGGCCCTTTATTTAGTTGATTCAGAACAATTAATGGTTTGTGTTTCTATGGAAATATGCGATGAACCGCCGCAGCCCACGGGCCTCCTTTCACCGTGTGCGTTCTTATAGAAGGCCGCACCGCTCTGACAAAGGGAAATATATCCTGTAAATGAGAAGAGCTGGCTGGAATGAAGACTTTGGCTGTGACAATTTGCTGACATGATGTGGGACATGATGAGCGGACCCAGTCGCTCTCCCACTGCGGCAAGACAGAGCGTCAGAGTACAGTGGAGCCACGGAAGGCCACTAATGAGGGACTTTGTCAGCCCGGTGTCTGACACGACGAGCAGTGGGAGAGAGAGAGAGAGAGAGGGGGAAAGAGTGGGAGAGAAATGCAGCTTCGCCCTCAAATGGACTCCCAGACTCAAATGGCCCTCTTTCCCTGTCCAGATCAAATGGTCCTACTTGTACAGGTGACACCTTATTTTAGCAGGAGCGATGATGATGGGCCAGTCTTTAGGGTAACAGGTGATGATGCAGCAGAAAGGGGGACTCAGCTAGTTAAAAGTTGGTCCCGCTGGTTGGCTGAAGGGCATGCTACATGGCTCTGCAGTGGAAAACCACACGTCTGTTTCAAGAGGCTGAAGAAGGGATGAGGCTGTCTTACTGTAGCTGTACAATGGACACTGTAATGGTAAGAAGCTCACTGATTTCTGGAAAGAGAAAAAAAGTAAATGTATTATTGGAGGAGCAGGGTAACCTTACCTGAAGTCGGGTAAGTCCATTGCTCTTGGTGCAGGTGTGTGTGTGTGGTAGAGGTGGTGTGTGTGTGTGTGTGTGTGTGTGTGTGTTGGGGTGGGGGGGTGGGGGTTCTTGACTACAACTAGAACTATACAAATATATCACAGCTAAACTATAAACTAAATAATAGATTAGGAATATTATAGAGATACTTGAGGAGATGCTAAATATTAAGTAAGATAAGGTCGCTATAAACTCTCTTTCAATACCACAGAGACACTATGAGTTCCCATAGAATATTACAGTATGGGAATATTTTGGTGATACCATAGCAAATAAATAAATTCCATAAAGTACTATAAAGTCACTATAAACACACACATAAACTCGACATACTGTACGTCCCTGTAAACAGGGATAACCCACTTAAACTCAATATACTCACTTTTTTATTTGTGTAAACGAGTTTACCCACTTTTTTTAGGCTGTCATAAATCTTTATGAGGGAAATTCATAGTATACATTCTTACAAGTAGCATCAAACTGATATAAGTTATATGAAGATAGGTTCTTTTAAGAAAAAATGACAAATTAAAGCTTTTCTGATATAACTGATCTATCTCTAAGCTAATAGTTGATGGCCTATGTCTAATGATTTATCACATTGATCAAATAACAATATTAGTCATTAGTTTTGAGCCTGAAAAATGTAGTTAATATACTTTTTGAGTAGCAAATGATATTGGATGCAGATACTTTGCATTAGTTCAGGCTTTAGTGATTTCTTTAATGTCCCTATATTATAGTGATTTTTCATTATAGGGAACAAAACATTTGACTTTCAATAATATTAATTGTAATCAGTGTAACTATATCATTATTATTATTATTGTTGTTGTTGTTGTTATTGTTATTATTTATATTACCATTATTATTGTTATTATTATAAAATATGTATATACTAATATTAATGATTTTAATATAATAATAATAGGCTACTACTAATACCAATACTAATACTACTAGTAATAATAACATTAATATTAATAACCCATTTTTTATTATTTATTACAGGCAATCGTGACGATCCTTCGCCATCAAGCAGACTACATAGACTAAATATCAGGTGCGTATTTTTGCGCAGCAGTAGAACTGAGTAGAGTAAAATAAAAATAAAAAAACACCCCCATCCCTCCCCACCGACCCCCCTTCGTGGGTGAAGTAGCCTTCTCCAGCCGGAGCGGGGCGTGTCGCTGTGGGCGGCCTACTCAGTGCGGTGCCGCCGCTGCTGCTGCTGCTGCTGATGCTGCCTCTGCTGCTGTGTCTCCTATTCCAGTGGATGCAGGTGGAGCTGCGTGAAGCCACCCGCACACACCCAGAACTACAGCAGGAGCAGGGCGGATGTTACCTTCAAAATAAAAGCCGCCGCAACGCCCGTTCTTCCGAAGGGGTTTTATTTTGAAAGCGGCGACCGGAAATTGCATTTCCTCTATTGTGGCTGGCTTGACACCCGGGCTGCAGGTGGAGCGGCTCGGCCAGCACCGTTCACATCTGTCAGAGGAGAGAGGGGGAAAAGAAAACCTGCATTCTGGTCTGGTCTGCTCCACGCACTGGATAAAAAAAAAAAAAAACAGAAACCAATACGCGCAAGTCATATCCAAGGCATAACCAGGGATATTTACAAACCTTCCCAAGTCTGGAGAATAATATCGGAGGGATTGCCGCAAAACACAAGTAAGGACTTTTCTCTTCTTTTGCTGTGGTGACAATCCCTTTTGCGTCTGTGGGGATTTTTTTGCTGTGAGGACTCGCCACTGTCTGCAAACGTTCTAAAAAAAACAACAATGACGAAAGGTGATACTGGGGAGAAAATTTTTAAAATAACGGTCACATAGTCCATTAATGAGCAATGGGCTTTGGCTTTGTTCTGTTAGAGGGAGCCGGCGCAAACGATGCGTAATGGGTCAATATTTGGAGGGGATTTAGGAGACGAGTGCTGTCCTCCTTGGGGTTTTGAGGTCTGCTGTTGATTTCTGCGGCTCTGGGAGCGGACACGCTGAATCCAGCGTAGGCAAAAATGATGGACATGTCGGTTTTGAACCCGTGCGTGATGGCAGTATGTCCAAGAAAACGAGAGTGTGGGAATTCAACGAGAAAAATGCTACTGTGCTCGGTGAGACAGAAAGTCAGTTTGTGTCTTCTTTAAGCGATCGTGGACGTGTTTACGCGGTTTGGAGGCTACTTGGAATGGGGCTATTCTCACAGGTTTCGTGCCATTTTTATTCCCAAATAGCTCTGCGGTCAGTTGAGAACAAAATAAAACCCTATAGCCTACACACTGAGCAATGAGATGTGTATTTTACCGATCACCCATATGGTCTAATTCTCGCACGCAACCTGCCATACTTGTGCATGTACTTCTCCATCTCTTCACATCCCTGAAATAAAGAATTGCTGGAATTTTACCTGCTAGAGAGTCGATTTGTGCTTTTGGCACATCGACTAGGGCTTTCTCAAATCTTTTAATATTATTATTTACCATGTATTTATATTTCAAGTCCGGGAATAAGAGGTTTACAACAGGGAAAATTAGGCCACCCGAGGGTATACTTTCTTTACTAAACAGCTGCATTGTAATAGCGTACTGAAGGGCAAAATGGCTGTGATCTAACGCAGTCTTGTGTTATTGTCATCTCAGTAAGACTGATTTCTCCAGAAAAGTCTTAGTACATTTGATGGGCACGATGTGTTAGAAATCCCTGCACATAGGAGCGTGTGGAGATATTTTGCGCACTGTATTACTGCGACTATATGCGCCACCGTGTCGCCAAACGCCCACTGGGGTGCGTAACGGTCTCTCCACACAAACCCCTCCGAACCAGGGGGAGATAACAAGCACCAAAACATCAGTACATTCCCGATTTAGGGATAGAGGCCGGGATATGGGGTTTGTGCTATTTCCATTAATTAGAAATAACTCCAAGATTGTCTCCGGTTCAACGGCGCGTAGATAGAAAGTGATGGGAAACGACCGGAATGAAGAGGAAGGCAGACACCATATAAGGAGGCTCCCCATTGACGCCAGTGTTAAAATTCACCATATCTATCTCTTCCTACTGAAGCTTTCACAAGTTTTCCTGCATTCTCACAATACATATAGTATCTTTATCCTGTCCTCTAGCACATATTTTGCTGTTGCTGAGAAATGCATGGCCATTAAGATCCCACCTGTCTGAAACCACTTCTCCTTGCTTCCGGGTTGGAACTGGAAGAGGATTAAAGGGAGATGTGTGAAGATTTGCAGCTAAGGTGTGAAGATTCATAGTTAACGTTACATTTTCACAGTAATGTGACTTTTGCTTCATTTTAATGAGCTCAGTAAAGAGCAGGCATGATTCACAGCAGATGATTTTCTCATGTGTTCACTGTGAGGCCGATAGATCCAGAGGAGTGACTGACTGACCTGAATTTGACACTTTGAGACCTTCGCATGCGATTTAATAAAATTAGAAGGATGATGAAAGCGAACGAATAGCAGGAGGCCGAGGTCGGTCGCTATATGGCCTACCGCTTATTGAGCCAGCTGTCTTCGTGATGCAAATGCGGCCCCCGAGGGAGAAATCAAGCCAAGGTGATGAGACTCGCTGACAAGCACCGGGTTACTTCTTCTGCTCTTTCAGCGTCCATCGATTCCACCCGGACAAAGTTGCGAAACGGGCCTCAGCCTTGTCCGGATAGGAATCTACAGCCTCCATCAAACCCAAGACAAAAAGGCCTTGCTGGAGAAGACCTTGGCCATCACTTGAGTCTTAGCGTCAAAAATCTATTTCTCAGACTTTAGGTGGCTGTATGATCACTCAAGCGAAGATTAAAAGTCAAGCACGACTTGACATCCACACTGCAGCTGTCCGCCATGTTACTCCCAGTTGACAAAATAAAATCTTTCACAGAAATGATTGCATTGGTCTCTTCTAAAGCAGTTCTGACAATGACTTTTCAGCTAATTGGAAATATCTAAATAGCTCCCCCCCCCCCCTTAGAATAATACACATTGAACAGACTCCGCCAGTGGAAAATGGGCCCATACATGATTCCACTTTGTTCTCGGAGCTTTCAGCACACTTCATGGAGGGTGCTTAACACTGCCATTGTGGGTTGAGATGACTTATAATAATTGCAAATTTCCCCGCCATTTGAATAATTTCCCCAGACCTTTTTCAACTGTTTGTTATTCGGTGAGTGCGGGAAAAAAAAAAAAAAGAAGCGGATCCGAGGTCCTGCGCTTCCCTTTGTTTTCGCTCATCCTCTGACACCAGGCTCCCCGACAACTCTCCTGAATACAAATCTCTGCAGCTTTTCAACTCAAATGCCATCATCCTAGGTCAAGCGCAATCAACGCGCCCATTTGCACATTGGAGAAAAACAACACCTTTTTTCCCGATGCATGATGCGACTTTGCGCGCGTCTCTGTGGGCGGAATCTGTAGGTTTGTTAGATGTAAGCGCGGCGAGCGAGCTTCGCGAAAGGATGGAGCCGGTATCTCATGTGACTAATCAGATATTCAGTCTCATCCTGGGTATATTTAGGGCTTCGGGAGAGCTGCTGCTGCTGCTGCCCTCGGAGCAGCTGTCAGAGTCGGAGGCCTCAGTCAGTAACTCTATCTGCTCGCATCGCCGGTCAGTGTTGTGAGCAGCTGCCATTTTCCCCGCTGACAAGAGAGAGGCAGGGCAGTGTCTCCTATCTCACCTCTATCGAGACACGGGCACGACCCCCCCCCCCCCCCTCCCCACACACACACACACACACTCAACCCATCTCTCTTTCCACCACCGAGAAAGAGAGAGAGAGGGAGAAATTGGAAGAGAAGAGCATCAGAATGGGTAATCTCCCTGTAATCCCTCGCACGGCGGCGAAGAGAGCAATCTGCCTCATTAACTCACTCTTCTGCCGCGCTCGCCGCCTGGCCCTCATCCACTCCTTCCCTCCATCCATCCATCCATCCATCCATCCATCCGCCTGAGGAGGAGGAGGAGGAGGAGGAGAGAAGAGAGGGCAAAGGAGCTTAGGGAAGCTATAAAGAAGGCAGACACTTTCGCTTGCATAAAAAAAAAGGGGGGGAGGAAATGTTGAGAGGAAAATGAAGGATTTCCTCCCCTCCTCCATCCTCTTCCATCCTCCTCCGTCCTCCTCCACACGCCCTCCATTTTAGCAGTGGGGGCCATGATGAGGGGAGACGTGGCCAGCCTGCTCTCTCTCTCTCTCTCTCCATCCCTTCCCTCCTTTGATTAAGCAGTCGGAGTAGAGAGGGAAGAACCTACGATGAAGTGATGGACTTAAAGACCTCTCGTTGTCTCCCACTCCCACTGATTGCATGGATAGATTTGTAAGAGAGAGAGACAGTGGGGTAGACTGAGAGATAGAAAGAGAAATGGGAGAGAGTGTGAGAGAGAGAGGATACAATATGGCCTATTGATCTGATCAAGTTACCTCCTTTCCTCCTGTGCGGCTACGGCGGTGGGATATCCATGTCTTGACTGGGAGTAATATTAGTCAGTCTGGGAGGATGTGCGTTATTGAGGATGTCAAAGTTAGTACGTCTCTTGTCACGCTCGGCTTGGGGGAGGAGAGGGGACAAAATTGTCGTGTGATGGTCCCAATCAAGTTCAAAGCCCCGCGCCGCTTTCAACAAACTTCCCTTTAGTCTTTTAATTGACGAAGTGCTGAGAGACCCGGGTGTTGGAAAAATCCTGGTTATGTGCCAGATACTGTACTGTACTCCACAAAGATTGGGTCATGAATTCATTCAGCAGAGCTCACAAGTACACTTGAATCATGGATGAGGCTTTTCTCTCTCTCTCTCTCTCTCTCTCTCTCTCTCAAATAGTTGAAAGTAATGTAATCCCAGCCCCTTTTTTTTTCATATCTGAGCAACCCCCAAAAAGCAGGCACCGCCAATGAATTAATGAAGATGTTCTTTGTAGCCTCCAGTGAGAGCCAGATTTGAAATATTTGCATTACCATATTGCTCGCCTTTTAAGAGGCTCGAGTGAGACCAACGGCGCTACAGTGGAAGCTGGAAATTCTTAAAGAGAATAGGGGAATATCAATAATAGAGAAATAAAATGGACGATACAAGCTGCACACAGAAAAATAACGGTGCGGGCTGGAACCGAAAATGGTTCTTCGGAGGGATGCCATAGAAGAACCATTTCTGGGTCCACAAAGAAACTTTCAAGAACCAAATAACCATATATGGTTCTTTGGGATATTAAAAGGTTCTTAATTGTAAGTTATTGGATGGTGGGTGATGGCATAAATGTGGATAATAACCAAAGCAATCCATAGTGTATATTGTGCAATTGCAATTGAGGCTATACAAGGGCAGATAAACAAAAACACAATGCAGGTGTCTAAGCAAAGGAGTGCAGAAATGGTTGTTTAAAGGTTCTTTGTGGAACCAGAAATGGTTCTTCCATGACATCACTCCTTTATTTTTCTGTGTGTACTGTACTTCGTCATGTCCTCGCCTCACTCGCGCGCTTTCAACTTTTGCCCCAAATGTGATTGACCTCTGGAGCGTTAACCCGACCTAGACCTTTAGCGCGAGCGCACTCTCGTCCCAGGGGTTCTTCAGTGGCGGGGTTTATGTTTCAGGTGTGTGATGCATCTCTTTAGCACCCGCCAATGAGCTGTTTAACCTAAATTACTCCAGCGCAAAGGCAGCTGCTGCTTCCTCAGGTTTAAAAATATCACCATGGACTCCCCCCCGACCCCCCCCCCCCCCCCCCCACTCGGAAGGGCACGTACCGGACAAAACGGGCCGATGTTCACCGCACTGTTGACGATGATGATGATGTATCGGATTCACCTGCGACCTGAAGACATGCCTTCAATCTTTCGTAATAAACACACTGGCGGCTTCTTCGCGCTAAACTGAGCCAAAATCGTCCTGGGCCTCGCTCGGTGTGAAAAGATCAAGAGTGTCCAAATCTTCAGCGTGAACTGTGCCAGGCCGTATCAAGACGTGCTAACGTGCGGTGTGGCTGTGAATGGATCCCACTCTAAAGTGGAGCAGGTTGCATAACAGCGATGTGGGACACAAAAAACCCCACAAAAGAGTTTTATGCTCATAATTGGAGAGTGGGTGTTAGTAACTAATCCTTACGCTATGGGATATCACTGACGCACACTTACTTCTAGTTTTGCATAATCATGCTATATGTTTGCATAACACTTACATAACCAACTATTAAAATTTGCGAGTAGGTTAGTGGACATCGCCATTACACACTTACGCACTAATTGGACAAAGCTTTATGTAATACAATGCAAACCAGCCCGAGAAAAGTAATTAAAGGCATAAATGTTGTCTTCATTTTTTTTGCTTTCTAGGGAATGTTTAATTGAATTCATTTTTGGTCAGCAAAGCATATTATGAGACTGCCTAGACAAGTTTCATCGGAACACTATACAGCAATGTTGAGACACTGAGAGATGCAGGGGAAATGTAGAGGGTACAGGGAAAGTTCAGAGTCATCACTCCTAATAAAAATGCACTTGCGTTCCCCAACAGTGATTTGTACGAGTCATCCTTGAGCACTAGCTCAAGCCACGGACAGGCAGCCAGATGAGCTTCCCAGCACCCACTTGCTAAAAAGCCCCCAAGTAATGTCGGCTTGTTCATTCAAAGGCTGAACCGCGGCTCGGTCCGATCACCAGAATGCACCTGCGCCTCGCACTCCACCGGCTGAAATTAGGTCTGGATTGGGGGAAGAATGGGCTGAGTGACAAGGGGCAGGGAGGGGATGATGGGGGTCGCGATATCGAGATACTGTCTACCCGCAACAACTCAGCCCGGGCGCGACTGCACTTTCCCAGCCGGTGATAGAGAGAGGGACGACTATTCTGCGAGCCACAATGGCCACTTCAGCGCAGAGAGGGAAAAGGCTCTCGTCGGGGGCACAGTGGGTCCTTTTAGAGAGGTGGCGGCGGTGGTGGTGGCGCTGCCGGGGGGTGGGGGGGGGGGGGGGTGGGGGGGCGCATTGGGTTTGTGCAGCCAGCGTACCTTCATCAGGCTTCCCTTGTCACCGATACGACGGGCGCTCTGTTTTGCAGACGGCCACGGGGGCAGGAGTGCGGGAACGGCCGCCCCATT
The DNA here is from genome assembly GCF_048128805.1 of Centroberyx gerrardi. NCBI lineage: Eukaryota > Metazoa > Chordata > Actinopteri > Beryciformes > Berycidae > Centroberyx > Centroberyx gerrardi. The sequence continues at coordinate 18,212,911 of NC_136019.1, forward strand.
TATCCCATAGGACTCTCACGTCGAGCGCACTCACAAGCCAAGGACGCAGGCTGAGCAGGCAGGGTCAAACAATTACCCAGCGCTATTCTCTCAATTGTAATGAGCCAGGAATAGAGAGGCGCAATTGAGCGATGACTGCTGACACCATTTTGTGACTCAGAGGAGAAAGAGAGAAATGAAATGGGCACTCCAATTCAATCACATTCACCTTTTATGATGTTTTCAAAGCGGTTATGTATCTTATTTTCTCTTGTTTTCTCACTTCTTTGCAAGGGTTGTAGGGTTGGATGTTCGACAGCTGGAGTGTTAATGCTTATTCGCACCATATATCATGCACCAAAGTTTAGTTTTAATAGGATCTCTAATGTTGGTGCAGATTTTTTTTAGGGATGCACCGATACTGTTTTTTTCACTGCCGATACCGATACCAGAATTTTGAGTATCAACCGATACCAAGTACCGGTCCGATATTGACCCCTTTTTTTCTTCTATAATTACACAGCTGCATACAACATGTAAATAACATGGGAACAATCATTTTATTGTTAAAAAAAAGAAAAGCAGCAGGGCAAAAGAACTGACCAAAATAGGAATGACAGTTCCTAGGATATATAAAAGACTGCTGCAATATAGGAATACAGTGCAAAAAAACTCACAAAAGTGCAAAAGAGCAATAAACTGACCAGTGCATACTGCTACAAAACAATATTGAAACAACCATACAGCCTTTGCTTATATATTTTTTTCTCTTCTTTAGTGTGAATAACTGACAGAAAAAATACTGCTACACATAGGCTTTTTCTGGGCATAACATCCAGTGTGTGCCAAGTCTAGTCTAGTTTTAATCACTTAAGGACAAGGGGCAGGTTTTTCTTCAGAAACAGAAGCATCTCACCTCTCTCTGCTGTCAGCCTGTTCCTCCGTTCACTGACAGTGTTGACAGTCACTGACGCTGACGCACGCACAGGTCGCGTCAGCATCATCAGCACGGTAGCATTAGCTTTAGCCCCCATCTCCAAAAAGCTTTGTTTTGTGAAAACGGAAGACTTAATTGAAACCTTTATGGTGGCGTGTATGTGATACTAAGCCCAAGGACACTCGATGTAAGTTTGAGCTAAGGAGCAGGCGTTTGGAAGGCGTCGCCAGATGAAGTTCTTGGTAAAGTGAGTTGGATAAAGATCTTTGGGATGCTAGTAATGGCATAGCCATCTAGTAATACCATAGCCATCTAGCATCCCTTTGGGGCTAAAATAATTCCCAACCGCTGACATGTTTACATCAGCACATTGCCTGCACGCTCGCTTTCTTTTTCCAACTTCTTCACTCACTCGTGTCGCGTCACGTGCAAACTCAGGCATGTTTTACGGCAGGCGGCTACGCCCGTTTATTACTCCGGGGGCTCGAACTGATTGCTCTGCAGTAATCCAGCATTTTAGTCCAATATCGGCCCGATACCGATACCAAGTATCGGATCGGTGCATCCCTAATTTTTTCCCCACCCTTTTTCCCTGTTTTGTCAGGGGGTGAATGAGGTCCGTGTCACATTTGTCCCATTCTGCTGCTTCGGCCGCCGCCGTCGCTTCCCAGTTTGAAGGGAAGAAGCAGCGACGTGAAGGCTGGATGTGTCAGAACGAGGGAAAGAGGGAGAGAGAGAGGGAGGAGAGAGAGACAGAGAGAGAGAGTCACAGACCATCCATCTCTCCCTCCATCTCAGTCTAGCCATTTCAATACCATCCAGCCGGATAGCTAGAGAGACTTGCTGACTAACTCTGTTGCTCTGATGCAGTGCAGAGGGCTTTTTCTTTAGTCTTTGGACCACGTCGCTCTCCATACTTGGACATTTTTAGCAGTTCAGTGCACAGCTGTTGCATAAGTCTTTCTTTCTCCTCCTCTCCTTCTCGATTATGAATCATCGGAGCATTCAAAATGTATTGTATCCCACGTGTTACGAACCCATGGCGAAATTGAAAGGGTTTCATTCCAGCAAGTGATGAAAAGGATTTCAACCGTCATTAATTATTCAATATTTTAAAGTGATAATCCACAATGTTTTCAGATAAGTAAATGTCAGTTTTGCTACTCTCTGTCACTGACTGATATAACACAATAGTGATTCAACCTATATCCAGTTCATGAAAGTGTTGACATTTACTGTTCTAAACAGCCGGTTGAACAGACAAAAAAAAGAGCGCCACCTACAGAAACTCAAACTGCATCAACAGAAAACCCAAGCTCCGCCCACACTGTTTGATTGACAGGTGATCTCTGGGAAGTGCAGTGCAGAAACACCACAGCAATGAGCGCTGAGCACCAAAGATGGAGACCAAAATAAAAGAGCATCTCACAAATTACCACTTTAAACACAAACTTGCAACATATAAGCATGCTTGTATGTTTTACTCGATTTCTACTTTAAACAATTTGAAGCTCCTCAAAGCTGCAGCTTCTCAAAACACAGCCCAGAAATTTTATAAGTCCAAATCAGATTGTTTTGGGATCAGAGCCACCGTTCCCATCAATGGTGCTAATTGAGGGGGTTTAGCACTTATCGGGTTTCCAAGTCTCTCTCTCCGTCTCTTCCTCATCCTCGCTCTATCTCTCTCTCCCTTGTTTCCAAATGGAGCAGTCCAGGATTCGTCAGTGTTGCTCGTCTCTTCCAAGCTGGTGTGACTCACCATTTGGCCCTGGTGTTCGGGGACTGGCATGTGTGGTGGCTTGTGCCTCCCGCTCCCCAGCGAGTCCCTGGAATAACTCTCCGATTCGACATGGCCCCTGGCGTACAGCAAGCTGTGGAGTGTGGGAGAGGGGAAGTGTGTGTGTGTATGTGTGTGTGTGTGTGTGTGTGTGTGTGTGTCACAGATGGCACTAGCTGCAGAGACGCATGTGCCCGCTTTGACAGAGTTGATCCCTGGGAAAGGAGCAGGGACTTCCTCCACTGCTGTGGCCTGTCTGTCTGTCTGTTGTCTGTCTGTTGTCTGCCTTTCTGTCTGTCTGTCTGTCTGTTGTCTGCCTGTCTGTCTGTCTGTCTGTCTCTACTTTCTGAAAGGGAAGACACATTATAAGTATAAAGACACTTGTAGTCAAATTTTCCAGAATACATTACAATGAGAACCCTAAAAAAAAAGCCTTTTTCAACCAGATTTTTTACATTTTGAGCAAGCTGGTTCACTTCCATCCTTCATAAACTTGCTCTCAGTCAAGTTCTGTTGTTCTGTCCAGTTTCTCCCATTAGCCCTCGTATATAGAGACAAATGGCCGCATAGACGGAAAGACAAACAAGAAGATTAGATTAGATCAGAAAACACTGATGTATTCAATATTCATTTTGCAGCATAAAACACACCAAATTTTTTCGACCAGAAACACAGTTGGATAAACAATGTCCACGTCCAGGAAAGATCAATATCAGCGCGGCGGCTTGCTTCCAGGCAGACGGGGAATCACAGAAAGATGGAGAAATGGAGAGAGAATGGAGAAAGAAAGAAAAAAGATAAACACAGGCAGATCATAGAAACCCGGCGGACCTCTTAGCTCTTCCAAAACACAGAGCCTATGTCGAAAAAAGTCGGCCCCCGCCAAAGCCCTATCAAACTTCTTTTGGAGCACTATCGATCCAAAGCTCTCTCTCTTGCCAAGCTATTTTCTCCAAGGATGGCGCTATCTGCAAGGCGGGCACTTTGCTCCAGTTACCCACTATTCACTCGCTAACCCTGCCTCGCCATCAGCCGCGAATCCATACAAGACTTAGTCACTGCTGCACAGCCTGGGGAGAGAGACTACTGCTCTATCGTCTTCCATTACTGTATCCATCCTCTTCCATGGTTTATCCCTTTTGTATAGTCTGGGAAGAGCGGGAATGCGAGTCCCTACAGCGGGGGCTTCCTTGCGCCATTCCCAGGGGCTTTCGTTTAGATTTCCAAACCGGTCGGATCAGCACTTTGGAATTCATCCATTATTAATGGCGGTAGGCGCTGTCATCGTCTTGCTGGTGATGTCTGAGTCCGTTGAGCAGGAATGTGAGATTGGAGATTCCTGTAGGCTTGTGTTGTTTTTCTCATTGTTTCAGCTGCATTCATATTAGCAAACACTCTTTGATTGCCACGGCAAAGCAAGTGACTTTCGTAAGACATCCAGTTGCGTAAAATTCATAATACACTTTTATTTATGAGTGTAGCTTGTGAAATCTACCCTTACCACTGATACTGCTTTGCACTAGGGCTGAACAATTAATCGAAATTTTATCAAAATCGCAATATGGTACTGCAATTTTCAAATCGCAGGAGGCGCAATATTTGTTAAAGGCGAAATGTGTGTCAAAATACCATTTTAAATTAAATATTGTCGTGCTGCAGAGATGTTCTGGCCTACACATCATATTCTACAGACTTAAGAAAACATCTTTGTTTGGTACATATCCCCGCAAAAATCACACCATAATCATTTTAATACGTTTTTCAATAAAAATGAGAATAATGATGTAAAAATTATCATTCCCTCTAATATCGCAAATTATATTGCAATTGCAATATCAGTCAAAATAATCGCAATTAGATATTTTTTCAAAATCGTTCAGCCCTACTTTGCACACTGCTAAAAATCTCCATCTTAACAAGTCGTTTAGCCTATTATTGAGTGCTGAAATCGTAATTTTCTTAAAATAAGTGAAAAAATCAGCCAATGGGGTTAGATCATTTCACTTGTTTCCAGTGCAAATCAATTTGTTTCAGGAATTTTGTAGAATCAAGTGTCATTTTCTTAGTAGTGCAGTGATCTGCCTTATTCTGACTTGTTTCAAGATACTGACACTCATTTCTAGAAAATTCCTGAAAAAAGTGGCGCTATCTCACCTCACTAGCAGAATTTCCCTCTTGCTTTTAAGAAAAATATAATTTGAAGGCTGAATATGACACTAAATGACTTTCACTGATACTCATTCTGAATTCTATGCAAACTTCAGTTTGGAGAGTGGGGAGAATAACACTGGAAGAAAGAAAAGAAAAGAACGGGTTTGGTGCCATCGCTGCATCCGCTTTTTTGTGCGACTTACAAATCCCTCAGTGACAAGGAGTTCCTCTCTCCATTCATTTATTCATCTCGTCTGTCTGCATATGTGTGTGTGTGTGCCCACGTCTGTGCGCAGACATCCTCTACCTATTGTTGACTGAGTATCCGCTCCGAGAATGTCAGCGTCCTTCCTTGATGTCATTAAGCCCTTGTGGCAAATCCCACAGTGCGTCGCCACCGCCAGCCTTTCCGGTTCAGAGCGAGGCCGCTGAACCAGAAACAATGGGTGCAAGTTGCACTGTGGGACGGGCCGCGAGGACTCCATGACCATCAAGGAAGGACGTGCTATGCGCACACACTCCGTTGGCCCACTTGAAACGCCGCGCGCTTAACGGACAGCCGCTGTCTGTGTTGTGATTTGCAGCACCACGGACAGTTCTCCATCCACACACACATGCATTATCTCCCCCCTCATTGGTGACTCACTAGTTCAATTCAAGTAACCTGGTTTTGGGTCGACACATGTAAACATCGTCAGTCACTTTTAGTTTGTGTCATATGTCCAAACTCAGACTCATTCAGACCTAAACTCAGCTTACATGCCTTTTTATTTGTGGAATAGAGTGGAAATTCATAGTATCCATCATAGTAAGTAGTACCAAACTGATGTAACTTATATAAACATATAAGGTCGGTATGGTTTTCTGCAAGTATAATTGATTTTTGCTTATATCAGTGGTCGTTTGCCTTATGATGATCACCAACCGGTGATGATAGTTTACTTTTTTTTATTTTCCACATTACTGTTAATGGGTACATTTTGATGTCAACAAAAAGTATTACTATTTCCATTACTATCATCATTTCTTTGTCCTGTGTTAGAGGTAAGCTACTACTAAGTCAAAGAGGGCTGCACCATACTTTTTTGCAGGTGAGCCATTCTATCTCAGGACAGGAATTTATTTATTCATGGAAACTCTCAATCACATGGTATCAAAGGAAACAGTTTAACCTGAATAATACTTCATAAAACCAGAGGATGGCCTATAGCTGGTTTACTCATGTCCAGTGCTGAAAAGAGAGCTATTGCTGTTGATTCATCACCTTGGACAGCTCCTCTCCCCAGCTCACTCTGCCTCCACTGCCCCCTCCCTCCCTCTCTCTCTCCCTCTCTCCTCTAACTATCCCTGTCTTCCCTTCTTCACAGAGGGAGCGAGAAGCTTTCAGCACCTCGGATAGCTCCGTATCCTGGACCGCTGCTCGCTCTCTCTCTCTCTCTCTCTCTCTGTCTCTCTCTCTCTCCGCCACTTTAGCTTCTCTAGTACTGAGAATCTGTTTTTTCAGCACCTTGGCTAGTTCCACACACTACCCAGCCCAGTTCCCTTTCTCTCTCTCGCTCTCTCTGTACTCTGGGTTTGTTGTTGTGCTTTCACCGCCAAAGCTCCACTGGACAGCTCCCTGCAGAAACGCAGACTGCTGCCCTGGCTTTATGATGGATTAGAGGTGTGTGTGTGTGTGTGTGTGTGTGTGTGCGTGCGTGCGTGAACTGCACACACTTGAACCGCACACATTTTGAACTGCGCTTCAGCCTTTTTCTCCCTCCCTCTTTCCATCTTACTCTCATTCTCTCCCTTCCTATCTCTCTGATTCTCTACACTCTCTTGGACTTTTTCCTCCCTCTCCCCCCCCCCCCCCCCTCTCTCTCTCTCTCTGATTCTGACTCTCGGTTGCCCGTGTTGTTGTTTACCTCTCTGCCAGCGCTTATAGTTTTACTCACTGCCGGTGCGGAGAGTAATGGCAGGTCTTAGGAAGTAAACGACCATGAAACGGCCCGGTCAGGCCCATTTCGGAATAGAATGCGGGCGTGGGAAGGATGGCGGCGTGTGTGTGTGTGTTTGTGTGTGTGTGTGTTGGGAGAGGTGGTGACTCGGGCTCCCAGTTTTATTAATTATTGACTTGCGCGAAGCCGATGGGAAGGGCTTGCGGCCCTTGTGGGATAAGACTAGTACGATTATGTCTGATTTACAGCCATCAGCACTCTCTCACTGATGACAGTGCAGGACTCTCTCTGCCCCCCCCTCCCCCCTCCCCTCCACACACACACACACACATCTCTGTCTTCCCCCCCCCATGCCCAACTCCTGCCTTGCACCTAGCGTGGCTTTTTTTTTATTATTTTCTAATCAAGCCAGACTTGAGACCGGCATAATCGAGGCTTAGGGGCGAGAAGTGCTGACTGGAACCCTTTGATGTTTTGGGGGCCGCTGGTTGGTTTTTTGCGTCAGGTCATGGTGTAAGTGCGGTGATGAGGTCACGGCGCGTTAAGCCCCAAGCCTCTTAGCGTACTTAAGGTAGCGGCGGAATATCTATGTAAGCTCTTTTGAAGTAGATAAACTCGGTCGTGTGGCAAGTTTTGCACGAATGAATGTGCTCCTGGAAATGTTGTAGCAGCTTATGGAATATGTTACCGTATCAGTTTATCGTTCCAGTACAACCCCATGGTGTGTGATCATGTGTAAGTGGGTCCAAGAAGATTAGATTACATCAGCTTAGAAAACAATAACATCCTGAGTATTCATTTTGCAGCATAAAATAAACATTTTGCAGAAGAAACACAGTTGCATAACAATTACTATAGCAGCAAGAAAGATGACATGTCCTTTTCCAGTGCCCACATGCCCTTTTACAGTGAGCTGTTAATGTACATGCATATGTATAGATGTATATGTTTATGTGGATGTATATGTATGGGAGTGTGTGTGTGTGTGTGTGTGTGTGTGTGCCCTGTTGATGTCCCTGGGCACCACCTGTGACCTGGGGAAGGTTAAAGTCAGTGTGCTGATGTGGCAGCTGATGCCTTTCCCACCCCTACAGATGGTCCTGACAGGCCAAGGCACAGCACAGGGACAGCTGCTGGGTGTCAGAGAGAGAGTGAGAGAGAGAGAGAGAGAGAGAGAGAGAGGGGTGAGAGGGTGAGAGGGTGAGAGGGAGACAAAGGCAAAGAGTGCCAAGGGTTTAAGGTGGTATTTGTTTGTGTTTGCAGGCTGTGTTTGCTTGCGAATACAATCCCTTCTATCCCTCTCCTTTGCACTCGTTCTATTTCTCATGCTAGCACTTTGCTCACTTTTTGCACATTATCATTCTGTGATCACAGGGACATTGTGAGGGAACTAAGACCGATCGAACCGGCCTTTGCACCTCTGATTTTTGGTTGCTTGCTTTGGTGATCTAGGAAAGCTTACTCTACTTCTCACTGTAAGCCCCTTAATAGTACCAAACTGATGAAAAATGTAGAATTGTTAATGTAAATGTGTGTGTAAATTAGTGCTGAAACGATTAGTCGATTAATTGATTAGTCAATAGATTAATAAAAGTAAAAATACCAAACATTTGCTGGTTACAGCTTCACAAATGCTAAGATTTTGCTGCTTTTCTCTGTTTCATATCATTATCAAATGAATACTTTGCGTTTTTGGCTGCTGGTCAGAATAAGTAAGCAAGTCTAAGAATCACTTTGGGCTCTGGTGACTTGTGATGAGCATTTGTCATATTTTTGACATTTTCTAGAATAAATGATTCATCGATGAATGGGTGTATTCTCACCAGAATGTCAGACACAGCCAGTGCATCGTCACATATAGTCTGCTGCTGTGACCCTGACATCTGTGTTAATATACATTCATGTGTGTTTTCCCGCATGTGTGTGTCCATGCAACTTTTTTGTTGTTGTTCTACCCTTCCAAGGTCACAAACTCACCCAGGGTGGAGTGTCTGGTGGCCCGCTGAGGTCGATGTTGGTAGGTAGCCGTGCCAGCAGTGGCCAGTACACAGAGGTACAGAGGGCAAATGGCAGCCAGGGGCACAGACAGCTTTTAATGTTAGCTTGTGACTGCAAGCGGAGGAGATGGAGGAGGAGGAGGAGGAGGAGAAGAATCGGGGAGAGGTGAAAAAAAGAAGTGACAGACAATGGAGTGGAGGGAAGGAATGAGGTGAGAGCTGGGCAAGATGTTTGGAGGTAAGACTGAGGCGGGGAAGAGGAGAGGAGAGGTGAAAAGAGGGAGGAGTGGGAGGAAAAATGTCCCTCCTTCCACTTAGCTCAGCTAGAGCGTGCTAGAAAGAGAGAGAGCGAGAGAGAAAGAGAAATAGAGGAAATTAGGTTTGGTGAGGGTGCAGAGAGCAACCTGTGGTTTGACATTGGCTCACCTTAGCTGTCAGTCAGCGGGAGGGAGGGGTTATCTGTCTCCCTCTGGCCCACTCCCTGCTGCTTTAATGAATTTACCGAGGCCTTGGGAATGGCTAATGCACTTGTTTACGTAGGGGGGGGAAAAACAGGTGGCTGGAAAATTCACCTCTAGCAGTCGTTTCCCGGGGAGAACCGAAATAGTTCAGCAGGCGCGTGTGCAATTTGCTTACCGTGTCGCGGGTTTGAATCCGAATCATGACCTTCGTTACTGTCCCCTTTAACTCTCCCTTATCTTTCCTGATGCTCACCATGGTGTTGTGTCTATTCATTTTAGATGTGTTACTAAAGCCCTATTCACACGGGACTAATATTACCTAGGGACGTCCAGTGATTTGTAATAATTGCGGCGACCGTTGATCATTTTCATCCCGTGCAAATCTGCCATGTCTGTAATTTGCAAAGTAAAAATTCTGGCACAAATTGCCTCCTGTACATTGGTGAAGTCCCCTGATAATAAGTAACTGTACACCTATATGCACTTTAAATTGTCTATGTATTGCTCTTACTTTGGCTTTGTGAAGCACATTGTGTTGCTTTTTGTATGAAATGTGCTATACAAATAAAATTTGACTTGACTGGACTTGACTTTCTCTCTGCCCTGCCTTCCTGCCTGCCTCCTCAGTCGGCCCATCACTACCCAAACCGTCCCGTCCCTCATTCGTATGCTGCGCTGGCTGCTCTGCGTCAAATAGGCAGTCGGTGAACTCCGGGGGAAGTATCCACAGAGTGATGGGGTGGTGTGTTCGGAGGATGGGCGGGCCATTGGGGGGGGGGGGGGGGGGGGGGGGTTCGGGAGCGGCGGTGGTGGGAGTGTGGAAAGAGATGTGGAGGGGTGAGTGGAATGTAACTATCATCTCTTCCTATGAGGGGAGGAGCGAAAGGGAGGGCCAGGAGAGAGAGAGGGGCATGGGGGAGAGACAGTAAGTCACAAGATGCCAAGAGGGCACAGAATATGTCTCGAGATTAGGGATGGGGCGATATGCTTATTTTACGATACAAAATTTCAATGTCAACAAAGTCTGACTGTGCAGAATTCTGTTTATTTCTGAGCCACAAATCTTTCTAGCAATGGTATTGGCTGCTAGAATGTAAACAACAATTTAAAAATGTCATTACAAAGCGCAAATAATATAATCTGGATGGAGAGCTTCTCATTTGTCAAGCCGTCTCATTTGTGATTACTACAGCAGAATGAAATGGAGCTAATATCACAATTCTTTTTTCTGCCCCACGATACGTATTGTCACAGTTTTGTATCGCGGTATATTGAATTTCGATATATCGTCCCATCCCTACTGGAGATGCAACGTGAGCACGAACTCATCACTCTCATGTTCACGCCAAGGATGAAAAGCAGAGAGTGAGCACAGAAAGAAGAAGAAAAGAGAGAGGGAGAGGATAGTGAATCTGGAGACAGAGACCTTTACCTCCTGTGCAGTGTTAAATGCTAAACATGTTACTGCTTACTGCAGAGGCTGGCTTTCTCAACCCTTCGGGCCTTTCCCTTTGCCTCTGACTCCTGAGAGGGATGGGAGTATGGGGGGTTGGGCGGTGGAGGACTGGGGTATGTCAGAGCTAGCTGTAGGCTGCGTGCCTGCCTGCCTGCCTGCCTGGCTGGCCTGAAATTGCTAAGAGACCTCCCATGCCTTCCTCTCCTCCTCCTCCTCCCCGCCTCGCTCGTCTTACCCTGGTTAGCATAGTCCAGCTCGGTGTTACAGAGGCGTGTGACCGTTTTCGCGAGAGGAAATTGGGTTCGGTGAGGGTGCAGAGAGCAGCCTGTGGTGTGACATTGGCTCACCTTAGCTGTCAGTCAGTGGGAGGGAGGGATTATCTGTCATATATAAATATATATATATATATATATACAGTATGTTTTTTCTTCTGAGCGCTGCTGGATTCTTTTAGCACAGAGACCCCTTAAAATATACACATTGGCTCAGGTGGTGTGATCAAATGTAAACCCTGACAGGATGGACTGACAGCATTAGATGGCCAATGTAATTAATGTAAGCATGAGAATGTCACGAAATGAGTTACCAAACACTCTTCATGAACAGATTTCATTGTCTTATGATACCATAGCAAGTATAATATAGAGTGAAACTGAAACTGAAAAGAGAATTTCTTTATGCGTATCAAAAAAGTTGAAGTGCTGTAAAATAGTACAAGAAGATAGTGGAATAAAATAGTTCATTGATCCAGTGTATTGTACTGTGATACCATAGGGATCTACAGTATGGGCACTGCAGGAGCAAATGAGTGTTTGAGAATTCTCCTGGATTGTGTATGAAGGGTTTTATGCGGAGATACTTTATATCCCTACTAGAGATTCTTGCCCCATTTTGCCACTTGAAATTCATCAGTCAATATTTCATTAACGCAGATGATTCTACCCCCCCAACCCCCCCAAAATAAAGCTGTTTTATAAGCAGCAGCCTCTGGATGAGTCATAACATTAATAGTAACCCGTAATGCGCTTTACTTTCATGCCGGCAATCATTTCGTAAGAGTAGGTGTCAGTGTTTCTAAATGGTGGATATCTCATTTTTGGAAGGAAACTCTCACTATGGCACTCTCACTGCAGTGAGTGAGCAGTAGCAGTGTGGGTGGCGTGTGGATCTATGACTTAAATGTCACCCACTGCCGGGGTGTGACGCTTTACTGCTACTTAGCACTCGGTGTGACGCTTGTGGGCATCCTTGAGGAAGTAGTGGCAGAGGAGCGCTTTCATCCCCATTTGTGTGTGTGTGTGTGTGTGTGTGTATTTGCCTGCTTCATAGGTAACACCGCTCCGAGGGGAGAAGGAGGCGGGCGCAGCAGCCGAAAAGGTTAGAGAAGCTGCTTGTGACTGGAAGGCTGCCAGTTCGGATCACTAGAATGGCTGGGAGAATCTCAGTGGGGGAAAGTGAATGAATAATGCTGTTCTCTTCTTTGATAACTGCTGTTCAGGTGCCTGTGCACAAGGCACTTTAACCTCCAGCTCCTTTGCCATATGCTTTGGTCTGAATCAGGGGACGAGCATTTATGCGTTGGTTTGGTTAGAGCTGAACAGTTTAATCAAAAAAAAAAAAATGAATATGAACTTCTGCATTTTTCCATTCCCATTGTTTTTGTCTGCACCCGAGTGTGACTTCTGTGCTTTCCTACGCCCAAACAAACCAAACTACAGCCCCAGGCTTCAAAACAATGGCTCCAAACTAGGTGTGAAAACGCCCCGAAAGAGATCAAGTGACTTTCTCTGAGTAAATCAGGGTTAGAGGTCTGAGAGGAGGCTGTCCTCTCAGTTATCCCGCAAGATGTAGCGCGGAGCTCGCAGAGCATTCTAAGTGCCTCTCCCTAAACCCAGACCCTGGCAGCTCACCCACAGTGGCTCGTCAGTGATGTCACGGCTGGACAAGCGACATCTTGAGCATAAAACACGGCCGGCGGCGCCAAATTAAAAGGTCAATCATCTCTGGATTTGCGCTTCATTGGTTTGCTTTTCTGAACGGCTCAGGTGTGTGTGTGTGTGTTGTTGTGTGCACCACGTTTATGCTCTCATGGGTTGCTGCACGCGTGCGTGTGTGTTCCTGTGCATCTACTATGTCTAAATGTGCACAAATCTTTCTGTCTTTCTGTCAGAGTCTGTGTAAGTGCGTGTGTACTCTGTATTACTGAAGGTGTGTGTGTGTGTGAGGCCGACGTCAGGGAGTATTCACGGATCCTAGCCCGTGGGCGAGAAACGTGGTCTTTCCTTGTTTACAGGGAGCCGGATGTCTCGGAGTGTGTGCCGCCTCTCGCAGAGCCGCTGCCCATCGGTATGTGAAGGCTTTATAATTGAATTAGCCCGGGCCTTATGGCCTAATGTTGGAGGCACGCTGAGTCGGAATGCAACGCTGCTCGCTTGTTACTGGGGGAAAAGGAGGTCAGGGAGAATTGTGTGTGTACGCGTGAGTGTGACGTATTTGTGTGTATTTTTGCAAGAAAGAAAGACTACTTTCCTCCACTTTCTTATACTCCCACCCAGCTTACCTCCCTCTCTACTTCACCCTATTTGTGTATGTGTGTGCGTTAGGTCTGGCTGGCTGCTGGATTTACGTCAGCGCTGCGGCCGGGGTGATGATTGCTTCATCATCGGGCCCTGTGTAAATCTGGAAATGTTTAACGGCTGGCGGACACGTCCATCAATCAGAGCTCTCGGGGCACTTAGGGAGCCCGGGAAACTGGCCCCGGCTCACACAGCCGCATGCGCACGTTCGCAAATAAAGCGACTGGTGCCGAAAAGTGCCGCGCATGCATAAAGCCTACATTTGCGGCAAACACACAGGTGTGTGCTCACTCTTTAATCTCTCTCTCTCTTACACACACACACACCCAATACACTGCGGTTACCCGTGGGTGTTGGCTGCAGCTGAAAACGCCGGGGCACAATCATTTATTTCAATCGGCCCTCTGTCAGTTTAGCATAGTTTAGCATAGCCACCAGAGGATTGAAGGAAAAATGTATGCAGATTTCCCATTACTCCTAGACGTCAGCTAAACAGCACTTCGCCTGCCCTGATCGACTGTGTGCGCCGCATTACATCACTTTGAGATAATACACCGCAGCAGATCCATCTAATTCCCCCCGCACTACCATTCAGCCGCATTTCGCTATTGGTATACAGGCATCTTCTCTGTAGTGCCGGATGATTCTTTTTGCATTTGCATGTCTCCGCTGTTGCGTTTTCGTTATTGGCTTCTCTTTCTGCGGTCGAACCTAGCGGCGGATCGCAGAAAATACGCTTAAGACCCATTTTCTCCCTCGCACAATACCGGCCCGCTGTAATACGTTCGCTCGTAATGGCCTACAATCGGTTTGGTAGACTGCGGTGTGAAGCGGCGGCACAGAGGAGGATGCCGGCGTGTATAATGAGGATTAAATCATAGATGGGTCAGGAGCATCTCCGAGCGCCATGTCGAGACACTACTGCGGTTTGGGTTTTAGCGCGCTCGCACACATACACACACACACACACGCACGCAGACACACACACTGTGGGGAGGCCAAGCATTAAAGGCCCCTCGGCGTTGCAGACAAATGGATGCGAAAGATGTCATTGTGCATAATTCAGCGAGAACACGCCGCCGCGTCGGCCGTGCGCTCCGCTCGGCGAATCGGATGTCTGCGATTGTTTTCAAGCGCGAGTCTACTCATATGGAATGGAGCCGCGTGAGTGAGCTAATCTGCCGAACCTGTGCGTTGGAAATTAAGCGTATGAGCGACATAACAGCCAGGCCCATCAAAGAGGGAGCAGACATTTGGAGAGAAAATGCGTAACTTGCATGATTTCTGATTAGGGCCAAAAGCTACAGAACTGAGAATCTTGTTGATTTTAGGAACTTTGCATGAAAAATATGAACTCATCACACTTTATCATTTGTTTTACCCCACATTGATGCCAGATGGGCGGTGTTCACCCCCAAGGAAAATGATGCAATGAGTGCTTGAAAGTAGAGACAGTCAGGGCAAGTTGACATTTGAAAAAGTTGATTAATCATTCTTTGCTGTGATTGACAACGTACCTTAAGTTTCCTGCGGTTAACTCCACCCTTCTGGTACTCCATGCACTTAAAACAAATGCTCCGAATTGTTTGCATCTGACAGTAACCGGCCACATTTCTCTGACTGTACCAACCCCCAACCACACCATATCTTAGCTGTTGTGTGGAACGGTTCCAGTTCACTAGCTCTGAGCCCTCTAGTACCATTTTAATGACAACAAATGTGTTTAGTCGTGTTAACAAACGAGGAATTCTGATGCTTAGCTGGAGAGGAGGAAGAAGGGAAGGGAGGGGAGGAAGAGTGGCAAGGCAGGGGGTTGGAGGGGTCTTGTAAAGTTGAGCTTAAATTCACTTTGGTGACTGTAACTTCCACAAACGCTGTCTGTGTTAGGAGAGAGAGAGAAAATTGCTATCATTTGATATTCAAATAAAAAGCTTGTGCTTTACGGTCCCCCTGGCTTTCTCTCACTACCCCCCCACTCCATCCTTCCCTCTTCTCTTCTTCTTCTGTTTTCTCTGTCGCTCCGCTGCGTCCCCCCCCCCCCCCCACCCCCACCCCCCCACCCCCCCACCGAGCATGTCTCAACACTGTCTTTATTTCGAGGCGGCTGCGGCTCGAGGGGCATCCCGACTCTCCCGGGCCAGCAGTGGCTGCGTTTAATTGTGGCGCATCCAGCGGTGGGGGACGAGATACTATGCACTCTCTCTATCTCTCTCTCTCTGTAGCCAATTTTCTCATCTCCATCTCTCGCTCTTCTTTTTCTCTCTCTCTTCCCAAATCAATCCAACGCAATTCACTCTGCGTTATTGGCACAAATTTTAGATGAACAGTATTGCCAGAGCATCTAAATACGACTGAATAAAATGATAAAAATGAATTGCTTGTAACAATAAACATCTGCTCCACTCGTGTGTCTTTATGTGTGTGTTAATGAAGGATCTGGATTGCTGTGTGTAGCGACTCTCAGTCTATCTGTGTGTATTGGGCCAGAGTGTCAGTGTTTCTTTCCAAAGAAGCACAAAAAAGACAAGCACAAACATTCAAATAATGAGTCCAAGCAAGCAAAAATAAATGACTAGCGCAGGCTGTCTTCCCTCTCTCTCTCTCTCTCTCTTTCTCTCTCTCTCGCTCGCTCGCTTCACCCTCCGTTTGGCAGCGTGTGGTTTGGCACGCGGCTGATCTGTTTATATGATCGGCGCCGAGTCATTATGGCCGCCTGCCGCCCGGGCGACGTGTCCCTCCCCGTGTGGCGTTCCCCGGGACATTTATCAAACGCTTAATGGCCCAAACAGGGGCCAGGCCACGCCGTCCCCCTCGTCTCTCGCCTTTTTTTATTTTTTTGGCCAAGATGCTTCCTTATGCAGATGGAAAGAAGATGGAGGGCTAATTAGAATCCAATAAGTCTCCATTTGTGTCCTTGGCGCGTACCTTTTGCCCAGATTTGCATATCGCTGGTGATGTGTCAAAACCATGCAGCTCCAATTTTGGCGATTTTCATGTTTTGATTTCAGTTGAAGGATTACATGGTCTTCTATGGGTTGAGCAAATTCTACCATCCTTGGCACTCATGAAACTCATTAAAATCCCATTGGATGAATTCAAAAATGCATGGTGGTCCAGCTAAAAAAATGCTGTTTTTCTTGGTTCCTGATAAGTTGAGGAGATACAAGGTTTTCACCCGACATCGATGGCATGCTTCACACCAAAAGCAAAGCAAACAGTAAATAATCCTTTTCCAAATTAGCAATACACACTGTGGAGTGTGGATATACCACCAAGACATTCTGGGATATGGCTGCAAGATCGATGGCAACATTTCTGCGGAAGATAAAGTAGGTTTGAGCATCTCCTTCTGGGTAAAACATGTCAGAATCATCTCCGCTCAATCTCTTGGCGGCGCTCAGCTCATTCATCGTGATATCGCTAGTGTGATGGAATTACAGCGGCGCTTTAGCAGCCGAAAGAGTTACAGAATAGTTGATATGATGACATGCGCGCATAGCTTGACACGGACCCTGAAAATGAGTGGCAGTTCAATTTTAATCACCCCTCATCAGCGCCGATCATCTAGGTAAACAGTGCACAGGGACGGGATAATTAATCGTCAGTCCCTCGTCCTCAATTAGCCGACTATTGGAGAAGCGGAAGGGAATATTCTGATCGCCGAGCTGCTATAAAGGCGGCGTGTTGATGACACATCATAGTTAAAGACTTCCACCATCCCAGGATCTAATAGGCAACATCTTGTTAGCAGTCCCACAGTGGATACTCTAGACGGGCTGCGAGCTGAAATGCGAGAGAGGAGGAAGAGAGGGGGAAGAGACAGAGAGGATGGGGAGCAAGATCGGGTGTTTATATCATATTAATTGATGTTTGTTTTCCTCGGCGCTCATGCGGCTGGTCTGTGCGTGTGTGTGGGTGTGTGGGTGTGTGAGTGCGCACAAGTTGCTTTTCCATCAGAGGCAAAAAAAACGATGAATCAATATGGTCTTACTGCTGTGAGCCGCATCAGCACTTTCAAGGACTGGAAACAGTCGCCCCCTGCTCCCGAAAAGCAATCAATCCGTCGATGGATTGATCAACCGAGTGGTGCTATATACGCAAATCATTTAGCTTAGGTGACCTCTCAATCAGTTTAATGAGCCGTGTGTGTGTGTGCCACCGTAGTGACCGAGGGTCATGTAAGGCTGGTTAGCGTCGGTACGCGCTGATATCATTCGGTTTACCAGAGACGGAAACGGCACACACAGTCCATCGAGCCTAATCCGATCTTTTAATTATCGGGCAGCGAGTCCCAGCATGAGCGAGGTTCAGAGGCAGTCTGACTCATCAAGACACAAGTCAATGAGCTCTCAGGCCCGCTCCCCCCTCGAACATTTTGTCTCGTCGGAAATCGGCACCAAATAGAATAAAACCTCCACCGAAAAAAGACACGGCGTATTGATAAAACGGAACTAGCGATGGGACTTTGCTTTTTTCTCCTAGTTCGCCCCCTAGTCAGCTGGCATTATCCTCGAATTCATGCGCTGTTACCGGGGCCACAGAGGGAGGAAGAAAAGGTATTGATCCTACGACGGAATAAGGGAAGAGAGAGAGAGAAAGAGTAATGGAGGGAGGGAAATATAGAAGGACGAGGCGATGAGGGAAGGAGACAGAATGAGAATTTGCATTTAAAGATGAAGAGGAGGGAAAGTGCGGGGGTGGGGGGGGCTGCCCAGGCAGGCTGGCATACAGCAGCTGTCAGATTAGCGCAGGGGGAGCGATGGTAAGCCGAGATGAGACGCCTGAACTTTTCACTGCCTGTCCCCCCGGTTCCCTTTGGTGGCACCGCGGCCACTTTTTCAAAAGGCATTAGCTGTCACTCGGCGTGAACTCGGGCATCGCCGCTCTTCCACTGTCTGGTCCCAGTGCCAGTCCCCCTGTGATGCCGGCTAGCAGTTAGCAGGCAGCGCGGCGACAAAAGGACGGCGGCGAGGGCTGCGCCGGCCCTATTACCTCAGATGGCTGCTCGCTTCAGGTGTGGTCTTCCGGTGGGAGACGGCAGGTGGCTCCGGCAGTTAGTTAGCAGCGGCGCAACCGAGGAAGAGAGATTCTGTAGGAGGAAGATCTAGGAAAGGAGAGGATCTTCACATCTACAGAGTCTTAGCACAGTGCTGTAGCTGTACCGGACCCACTTTCAGTATGGTACAATAGCAGCATCCTTTGGTTTTCCATTGGAATGCTGTACTGAAGAATGAAATAATGACAAGATATGAATATGTTGGGGTATCACTGCTACATGTATGCTAGGTTTAAAGACTTAAATTCCTGCAAGGTTAGACCCTTTGCTGTATTTTCTCATTCACATATTTACCACATTTGAAGACCCTGTGAAATGCCATCTTTACTTCCTTGATTTTATGTATTTCCTGTTTAAACAGGATGTTTAAAGGAAATCCAGGCCTTGAGAAAATGGGAGGGAAATTTGAAAGAAATGTTTGGAGGGAGATATGAAAGGCAGGTTGATGGAGCTTGGACTCTTTTAGCTTCCAAAAAACAAAAAAGAAATGTATGAAAAGCTCTTTTTGGTGGAGTACAGTCACTCACTCAAAGGATCTAGCAATCTGATGGAGCAGGAACTGTGCGTGGATGGAATTAAATGTAAGGATTCAGTGTTTCCTACTGTACTGTACAACCGGTGAGACAGATTCTTTATATTCTTTTTTTGGTGGGGCGTGGGGAGGGATGAGGGGGCCTCGATATTTTTGATTTATCCTTTTGCATCTTATGAAGTCTGCTTTTGCACTGTTTGGGAGACGTTCTCCACCTAAAGGAGCAAAAGGGAGTCGAGACCAATCGAAAACCACGACCAGAGAGGCAATGTACATAATGTTGTGATTGCATTCTGATCATACTACATACTTACTGGATGATAGCCTGGTTGGACACTGGATGGAAACAAAATGGATGGATGGGAACAAAATGGCTGAGCAAAACTATTGTGATGTCTAGGCTTTGGTGTTTGGGCCTCAAGTCTGTATTACCACACTCAATCTGCTGTGAGCATTTCCATATACTGTATTTCCACTATATCTGAACACATGTTGTTTGTGTCTACCTGTGATTTTTGGATATGTACAGGAATCGCATCAAAACAGTCCCTCTAGTTTCCCACCTGTAGTGTGTTTCTGTACGCAAATGCAAAGATATGCGCAAATAGCTCTCTACCCGCCCGCCTGTTCTGTTCTGTGATTTTGGTGTGTGTGTGTGTGTGTGCAGGTAGGCACTATATATGTATGCCTGAACAAGCTCTCCAGCAACCCACCTGTTGTGTGTGTTTACATTAATGTGCGTGATTGTGCATATATGTGCATTTGTGTGACTGCTTGCCAAGCACAATCCCTATGCTTCCCCTGTCTGCATCCTACTGCTGTCTGACTTGTTTACGAACAGACGGCTTTGATGTGACCGCGAAGATGTATTTTTCTTGATTGGCATCTGGTATCCGGATAGAAGGAATACGATGGGGGTGGGTGGGAGATGGACAGAACGAAAAGGGATGAGCGGCGTCATCCTCTTCTACCTCCAGTGCTGATGCGAGCACATCAGTGTTTTTCCCTTGGGGAGGGCGAAGCAGGGTCCAGCAAATGGCTCTCTGTGGGAGCCAAAATGGCAGCGCGACTCCATGGGTCTTTGTGGCATGAATAAACAATGCGGTTGCTACATCATGCTGAAATATTGATGCGTGCTCGCCATACTGCTGTATTTATGCATGATGATCCATATTGCGTATGCCTTTAATGATGCCTTTGAATAGACAAACGGCAGTCTATTTAGCCATGTAGATTTTGGGAATATTCAGATACGTTCCAGAAAATTTTGATTTGTAGATGAATTGATTTGTAGATGAATTGATTTGTAGATTAAGCTCTTTGAGCAGACACATATTGTCAGCACTGGTATCAACATATCAGTCAACAAATATCAGTGAAAAAATGTTAAATGAAGCACTTTACAAACATAGCCACTAGTGGAATTAGTGTTTCAATAGGGGGCGCCATACTGCAAGCACAGATTGAAAGAGTTAAAGTCTTTAAAGAGTACAGTCTTTAAAGAGTAAACACTGTCATTTGATTATAGTTGACCATATTAAACCCTCAGAACACTGCAGTGCATTTGATACATAAGCTGTCTGCCTTTGTGACCTCACAGCTAACAGCAATAACATTTATCCAAACAAAACCGTTCTTCATTTTTTCTTTTTCCCTTTTTCTTTTAACCTCAGAGGTTCATGTCGGGGCTTTCTGTCTGTTTGGAAGGCTGACAGTCTGAGCTGTTGTTGTCAGAGGCTTTGCTCTCAAATACCACTCTGAGGTTTCATTCAATCAACCATTCTCCCTGTGTCTCAGCATGCCGCGTATCGATGTTGGTTTGGAGCCCTTCTCCCATGGTGAGCCATTGAAGTTGATGTAGCCTTAGGGCAGAATAAGCAGCCGTCCAGCTGTGAATTGATGGGGGAGAACACACACACACACATGCACATGCATGCACTCACACACACGCACACAAGCGATCCACCGGCCGGCTATCGATCCGATCGTCTTATTGCTGACTCAAACCTAGAGCACTCGTGTCAAAAGGGCTTTGGAATGCCACTCTGCTGCACGGGGTGCGTTCAATCAACCTGGCCATGACTGCTTTAAGAGAGTGCAACATTACTTGAACCATTGTAAGCAACAGTCATGCATTTACCTCTCAACCGTTTTTATTGGCAGTTTTTAGCTATGACGGTATATAGGTGCAAAACATATAATAGGTTTCACAATCAGCTTTTTTTCATTTGTAAAACATCCGTGTGCATCCGTTTTAATTGTTAACCGTACATTTTGAAGAAAGTTATAGTGACCATCTCCTTTAAGTACATGGCACAACCATTTGCTTCATGACTCAATTTGTTTTACATATTTCTTCTATTCATGTTTTTCTTGACATGATGCTGGTTGAGTCCCATAACCATAAGGCCAGCGTTACACGGTGAAACTTTTTCATGGAGCTCAGTTGTATGCAACTGAGTTTCATCGGAGTTGCACTGTGTATCACCCCCTACAGTTATAGTGCTACTACGACCAGCTGATAGTGTAGCTAACAAAAACAATGGACAATATACAGCTTGTGACATACATCCAAGAAAAGAAAAATAATCCAATATTCTGAAGGTTTGGAACTTTACAATTAAATATTGTCGTATTCCAGGTAGTTTAAGTTATTTCCTGTATAGAAAGTTAACTTGTCAGTGGACATTAGCTGGCGTTAGCTAATGTCCACTGTGGTGTAATATCTTAATATTACACCACAGTGAAAAGATTTAATATGCTAAATTACGAACTGTTTAACTTGATGTCAACACTAAATAATCTTTGCTGTTGTAAAACATGACTTTCAACTGTTTAAACTATTGTAGAGTGTGTTGTTGCGTGTAGCTTTGATTGCATCTGAATTGCATTGTGCAACCAACTTGCCCTTTGGAAATTCATTGTATAGTATCAAAAATACAAAGCAGTCAGTCTGAAAGTGAGAATACTCCTGTAATTTCCTGAGAAAACACTTCCTTTGTTGTGAAGACGCAAGGTTTTCATTCAGGAGCAGCAGCAGCATTTATATAGCACTGTATAGCACTTTCTCCTCTGCTCGATGGGAAGAGAGATTCAGGGAGATAGTGATAGGGAAGAACTCGGCACTGTGGGAAGTCATAAAAGGCCAGCGGTTCATTACCAGGCTAATGGACAAAGAGAAAAATCCTATAACCTAGTTAGAGAGGGGCTTTACCTTTATGAGCCCTCCTCCCTCTCCTCTAACCAGCGCTCTCCTACACACACGGACAGTGCTGTGAACTCTCTGCTGCTCCGCCCGTTCCTACCCACACACCACTCTCCTCTGTCTATCTTCGTTTTCGCTTTTGCTCATACAGAAATGTTTAGAGTCAGCGGTTTGACCGTTGACTCTAAACTCTGATACCGATATTTTTGGAAGCAGATATATTCTGTGCCAATGTCTATTATCTTTCCATTTGATCACTTCCATGCCAAAACATTACAAGAATTCCCAAGTTTTCCCCCAGAATAGTATTCTTTGCAGGGTGGAAAAGCCTCTGAAACAGCATCTAGACCATCATGGGACACTAAAACTCTACACTGAAACCCAGACTAATGCAATTCTTTTAGTGTTAGCAGCTCTTTGAGGCCAATATCGGCCTGAAATGTCAGCAAACCGCTCAGTTTAACCCCGATAGAACCACACAAAGGCGGACAAGCGTGCACTTGCACACACACACACACGCACACACACACACACACACACACACACACCACCCTGCACACAGTAAGAGCAGGCAGCATCAATAACTGAGAGTGTAATGGATCCTCCTCAGGTTTCCCCCCCAACACACACATCTACATGGGCACAGAGGAGGGGGAAAAGACAGAAAGGGAGAGTGAATGTTGGAGACGGAAAGAGAGATAAGAACTTGTAAGTACTCCTCTTCCTTTTATCCAGCTCAAGCGGCCGTCGTTATCTCTCTCTCTTTTTTGCACTACTGGGGCAAGGTGGTGTTATCTTTCCCACTGCAGTGTGTGTGTGTGTGTGTGTGTGTGTTTAAGTGTGCATGATAATTTGGTGAGACTGGGGGCATTTTCAGTGTATCACTTTGATGACCTCATACCCACAGCAAGCAGGTGATGGAAATAGCGCGGCGCCTCCTCTGAGGCGAAAGAGGTTGTGTTCAGTTCATCGCTGTGTCTGGATGTTTTTTGATGGAGAGTTTCCTGAATGGAACGCTTCAGTAATCGCCATGGAAACGGCTTAAATCTTGCCGTCCTTCGTACCAACACAAGTGAAGTCTTTAGAGTTCAGAATGAACCTGCTTCTACTGGCATTTGCTTTGCTTTCCTTTGCTCCCCTTCCTATAGTTTCCTCTCCTTTTCATTCATTTCCTTTCCTCTCCTTTCCAGGTTTTCCTTTCCTTTTCTTTTCTTTCCATTGCTTTCTTTTACAATCAAGTTTCCTTTCCTTTCTGTTCCTTTCGATTGCTTTTCTTTTGTTTCCTCTCCTTTCTTTTCCTTTCCTTTCTGTACCTTTCCATTGTTTTCCTTTTGTTTCCTTTCATTTCCTTTCCTTTCCAATAGTTCCCTTTCCTTTCCTTTCCTTTCCTTTCCTTTCCGTTTCTTTCCTTTCCTATCCAATAGTTTCCTTTCTTTTACAATCCAAGTTTCCTTTCCTTTCTGTTCCTTTCAATTGCTTTCCTATTGTTTCCTTTCCTTTCATTCAATTTCCCCTCTCCTTTCCTTTCCTTTACTTCCCTTTTCATTCCTTTCCTTTTCATCATTTTCTTCTCCTTTTCATTCCTTCCCTCTTTGTTCCTTTCCATCTCCTTTTCATGTTTCCTCTCCTCTCCTCTCCTCTCCTCTCCTCTCCTCTCCAGCTGATCCTCCCCAGGATCTTGCCTTTCACCCAGGGACTGGTAGCAGGGATGATCCCACCACATTACCTATGCAGGCAGGGAAATAGGACCCCATGCTGTGTGCTGCTGGCCAGTGAGCCGGTGCCTTTTTCTGTCCATATCTGAGCCTCATGGATCCCTCCTATCCTCCACAAGGGGATCTCGGGGCCAAGCTGGAGGCTCAGGTTACAAAGCTGACATCACCTTTAACCGCCTCTCCACCCCTCTTACCCCCGCTGCCACGTCTTTGTTTCCCCCCCTGAGCCGTCCTTCTCTTCCAGCCAGGAAAGGCTTGCATAAGCAACGGCTTCTCATGTTCCTAGGGTGGCTTATGGTCCAGGCTTACTTCTAGTGTTGGACTTATATGGGTTTCTGAAGGCCAGTACCAGTGGTTTTGGATTGAAGCTGCTGTTCATTTGTTTAAATTTGACTATTTTCATGGATCCAGTGTTTCGTCCAGACTTCTATTCTTATCAGGGTGGAAAAACCTCTGGAACTGAATTTATACCATCATGGGACACTAAAACTCTCCAGTGAAAACTATAGTGATGACATTTTTTTTATGTGTAGCGGTTCCTTAAGGCAGAGTGAGGCAGGTTTCACTGCAGGTTTTACAGACTGTTGAGCAAAATCCTCCCACACCACACTGGAATGATTTCTCTGGTCAGACATCTGAAAAAGAAATAATAATAATATAAAAAAAATAACATATTCATGGTTACTTGTGTGGAATACAGTCAAAATGCCTCATTAGAATTGGACTAGCTGTAGTCCAGGAGAGAATCAGGGAGGAACCTCCATCATTTCCGAGGTGGATGACATTGACAAGCTAATTACCAATTTTTAATAAAAGGCCAATATCGGCCTGATATATCAGCAAACTGATCACTCAGTCTAACCCCTGTCTTTTGCTCCATTACTGTTTTCAGTTATTTTTAGCATTTTTAGCACCTTGTAAAAAGGAAATTGAAAATGTTTCTACATTAGCCTCAAGTCTGCTCCATTGGAAAGGAATTCAGCTGCAGATTATATAGTGTCCTTACACTACTAATAGCTAGCCAGCAAGCAATTAAAACATCTTCTCTGCTGCTCACGTTAGAATTGTTTCTAATTTAAGCATCGGCGAAGCTGGTGTAAATTAGCAAAAGATTCCTGTCAAGGTTAGTGAATGGTAATTGCTCCTTGAGGAATGGGGATGTAGAGAAGCTTAGTTTTCGCTCTTCAAAATCAACACCACTATTTAATAAAGGCTTGTCTGCCCGCATAATCAAACATTAGCAGAACTAATTCTTCATCGATAGTAACTGTGGTCAGATCATGAGGTCTAAAAGTTTAAGGTTTGAACATCGCCGGCTGACACCCACACAGCGGTTTATCTAAGGTGCTGATCAAAAGATCTTCTACCACTGACATAGCAATGAAAAGCAGTGGCACCTTGCTAATTTCTAACACTGCTTTGTTCCTGTGAAACAAAAAAAAACAAAACATCTTTAAGATATTTACAAAAAAGTCAGGATGAGAATAGATTTGAACGCTGCGCCGAAAGCAACTTCATTGTCTCCCGAACTGCTGAATGTGTAATTTAAATGAGACGGGGGTTAAGGGGAGGGGGGGGCGGGGGGTGTTTGAAAATTAGCTCTCTGTGACTGAATGCATTAGCACCTTCTTGCAAACATTCAGTCATGTTTGGGTGATAAACAGGCCTATTTTGTTTGCTTTGTGCTCGCCCTATCTTCCTCTGTCATTTACAGAACAGAGACGCGCGATGTAATATTCATAGTTTGGCCTTATAATAACATCGCTGTATGGAAAGTTAATTTTCCTCTTCTTCCCTCTCTCCCTCCCTCCCTCTCTCTCACTTTCTCATTGGAGATGTTGAGATTGATTTTGTGAGTGGGAGCAGTGTGCGGGGTGTAATGTTAGTAGCAAGTCTGGATGTGGGATAGCAAGGATAGTGACACACCGTTATGCCCAGGTAACACCTCGGATCACAGTCTGATAGACTTGTGCTGAGAGACGGGGACGAGATAAAGGAGGAGAGGAGGCTGAAGCAGGGAGGAAGGACAGAGGGAGAACAACTAGAAAGATGGAGTGTTAGGAGGAATGAAGGCAGAATAACTTGATAGAAGGCTAAAGAGATGGAAAGGAGGGTGGGAATGCATAATATACAGTTTTCTCAGTGGTTCATTGGCTGCCTTTGGTGTAGCAGTAGTCCAAAACTCTATTCGGATGGGATTAGTTTTTGGAGTAATGTAATCATTACCGGAGCTTGACTGTAATTTTGGTCCCGTCTGAATCTGCCATGTCAGTAATTGCTACAGACTGCGTGTGGCCTCGCCGCTAAAAATCCCGGCTTCCCGTAAAATGCCCAAGGTTAATGTAAAACTTTTCTTCTGTAAAATGGCTAGTAAAAATAACCACAGGTAAAATTAGTCCCATCTGAGTTGTTGGCCGTATTCCCACCATAGCAGAAGTTTTTTGGGACGTTTGTTTGGATGTCAAGATGAGACCCAAAGTCTCAACGCGACTTTTCTTCACACTTGCCGCCATGCTGTATTGTTCTTGTTCGAGCATTCTGACGTCAATTGTAGGAGTTATATGATGCATAGTAGGCTTACAGTTTTGGTTATATATATGCTTGAAGAGATTTACTTGTACATGTAAAGACTTGTGTGAGACTTTAGTTAGACTTCAGTTAGATTAGTTACCACATGCTGCTAGCCTCTGTATCAAAATCACACTCTATCACAGTTTATTCACAGTCAATTAAACTGTGAATAGACATCTTCAGTCCAATGAATCAAAACATAAATAAAGCAAATAGTGGGACTGCAGTGTTTCAACATAGTTTGCCATGTTGTAATAATGGATTAAGGCTTTAATAACTATTACTTTGCACCTTCTCTGTGCTAAGGCATTGCCGTATCATCTCACTGATACGATGCTTACGCAAGACTGTTTATCTCTTTGAGAGTTCTTAATATGGCATCCCTGACATAAGCCAGGTGTGTGATTTATCAGTTATATGAGATAGGCTATGACTCATGCCCAAAGATGACAGGTTTTTGTGTTCATCCCCAACAGTGCAGGAACAGAACGGGAGCTAAATACAGCTCAGAACAAGATCTCCTGGAATACACGCTCGCAGATCGCAAAAAAAACACAAATGCTTTGTGGGAAAAAAAAAAAAAAAAGCCTCCTGAATTATTCATGGGCATGTTTCATCAAGTTTTACTTTCCCACTATCACATCAAGTGGAGTGTGACAAATGATTTGGGCCCGAAAATGGCTGTTAACACACCGCAGGAGGATAGACAATGATGGAAAGAAATGCCATAAAAAAACAACAACACAAGAACAGCGAAACTTCTTTTCTCCCGGGGGAAGAGCGAGGCAACTTGACCCCGTCTTTGTCTCCGGCGGACTGATTGCAAAGCAGCTCCAGTTCTCTAGGCGCTTGTTGCTCGTCTCCTTGTCCTTGTTTTTGTGTGTTTACTGTACTTGAGGTTTGTTTGCGGGAGGGAAAGTGAGCGATCGGGGGATGCGTTCGTTTTACATTCTCATCAGTGACCTCAAATGGGAAAGAGGAACTTTGAAGCTGCAGCTGGTGTCGTGTACCTCGCGCAACCAACCAGCGGGGCCGGGATGCTTTCGGGTCGTGGTTGCCATGGAAACAAAGAACACATTTTTGTTTTTTTATGTGATGTTCAAAAGATGTGAAAGCTGTTTAAGACACGGCCTTACTTCTCGAGTGCTTGAGAGCAGAACTCCCCTTGAGCGAATCGTGCAATTCTGTTGTGTGTAATATGTCTGTCTGTAGGGGTGTAAGTATGTTGGTGACCCTGAGTGTGCATCTGTCTGTGAAGGTCCCTCCAGGACCCGGTCTCTATAGTAACACTGTGTGGACAGGTTGATGCGAGTAGTGGGCTCCCAAAGCCGGACCCCGGCCATGTGTTCACACTTCTGTCCCCATTAACACCTGAGACACATGGTGTAAGTCCTTGGAACTCTGCGTCATCACTCAGCCCACGGTTAAATCTATTAGTAATGACAAAATGACACACAAGCTCTGTTCAAAACTGTTCCCTATTACAGAAATAGTGCGCTTTATAGTGTGTCCGCCATTTTGTAATAGTGTCTGAATTCTCAACGGTTAATTTCATTCACTATATAGCTCACTATAAAATACCCACAAAGCACTGCAAACTAGTGAACAGACGATGTACCCTACAATTTCTCCTGTATACCACAATGCAATGCGATTTGTGTCTTACCGAAGAAGAGTCAAGATGGCTAGCTAGCTCGTGAACTAGCTAATGTTAGCTCACAAGCTTATCGTTTGCCAAAGCAAAACAGCTTGCTAGCATGTGGAGAAAGCAAATTAGCTGACAAAAACGCACTTGCACATGACTAGAATTTCAACAAAGTAATTTAACGTTCAAAACTTCGGAAAATCGATACTACCTGAGTACATTTCAACCTGCTGTCATTAGTGCTTGGTTTGTTTGTGAGATACTGGGCGTGTCCGGACGGGTGCGTCACACCAATATCAGGCGCATTTTTTTTGAAGTAATGTTGTTTAATGTAGTTGTCCATATACTGTAGTTCACTATGGCTCCTCCATAGGGAATAGTGAGTGAGTGAACCATTCTGAACGCAGCCCTAGAGAAAGACACTTTGATGTGTGGGGTCATGTAGCTCAGGCTGAATATATAGCCGGTTGTTCTGGCAATATACAGGACCTGTGTTGCTAGTTTTTCTTGTTTGCTACCTCCCATTTTTCTTGTGTTGAGAGGTGAGGAAAGGGGCAGACTTTAAGAGTGCCACACAGGGGGAAAAGCACATGTCTGGTGCGTGAAAGCACATATATAAAGCACACGCAGACACGCACTAAAAAAAAAAAAAGGTCAAGGACACGGCTGTGGAGAATGGATGGGAAGCGATGTGACGGGTGCAGACCGAATCCAGGATGACGGATACAGGAGAAGTGTGTTGCAAGCTAACCTTTCCCCCTCAGCCATTAGCCGCAGAATGGGTCCTGCTAGACGTTGTTTATGGGCAGAATGGCTCCAGACAGCCGGCAGGTGGCATTGGGGTCATGAGGGTTTTAAATCATGGTACAGTGAGGTAAGCCCCGTGATACTGTGAAATACAGACGGTGTTCAATAAATAACACATACTGCGGGAACAGATTTTAGGGACTAGATTTTTGGAATAGAGGAATAGATTTTTGGGGAAAGAGCCTTACTTCATGCCAGGAGGCACTGCACACACACACACACACACACACACACACTCACACAATAACCCATACAGCTCTTCATCTGTTGCTGCTCTAAGCACCATAGTAGCATAAATCGATAGCCATAAGATCCCCGTTAAAGACCTTGGTGGGAATCCAACTTGGCTCTCTCGGAGCTCGCTTTTCAAGTGCGGAGATGCAGGATATCGTTTCGCTTTGAAATTCTAAGTCTGTTGTTAAATACCTATATTGTGCAAACGGTAGGCACATGCATTTTTAGGCCTGCGCGGAGCACTTTTCTGCAGCGCGGCACCTTCTGGGGGTGTTAAAAAAGTAAAAGAATGACGTCATCCTCTGAGAATACGGTGCATGCACGTCCCATAGGTGTTTTAGAGTGCAGGGGAGTTTGTGTAATATTCATGCAAATCCTGTTTAGAGCTTCAGCCGAAGTCTAAATAAGAAAACAGAGTGGTTTTAACGGAGCGAGCTCGCATGCCCTTGGTACCCCCTACTGCCACTTGTCCCCAGGAGTGGGACAGATGAAGGGATATTTAGGATGGAGGAGGAGGAGGGAGGGGGTGGTGGTTAGGCCCCCTCAATAATTCATTCACATCTGCCGATATATGTAAAAGTTCTCCATTCCACTTGAAATAATACATGAAACGTCTGCCACCGACACACCCCTGTCAATTTTTAATGGCCGCCTCTTTTTCCGGCGGCTACACCAAATCAATCATCGTCCCAAAGTCAAAAGTTGGAAAGTTCTTTTTTTTTTTCCTTCTTTTTTTTTTATTGCCCCTCTTCTATTTCATCCCAATTGAAATTATTCACCGATTTCAAGCGTGGAGGGTTGTCTCGAACGGTTTTTCAAGGTTTACTTTGAAGGGGCGTGTGGGGACAAATTCTTCACAGTGGTCTGCAATTTCTAGTGTAGGAGACAACATTTTTCTTTTTTTTTTTTTTTTTTTTTTACCCCCCCTTTCTTTTTTACTGCTGTTGAAAAATGCATCATGTTGCCGGAGATCTCCTGAGTGCCTTCTCCTGTCCGGGACTTGAAAGCGCCATGCACTTCTCTTTGTGTTGTGTGCCAGGCCTAATATTCCTCCCTCTCCAGTAGTGTATTAATACACGCGCAACAGAATTAGCGACACTCAGACGGCAAACAGTCTCGGTGCAGACAAGAACTGTTACTCCTTTAAGTAGGTTTGATGGAGTTGCATTGCTGGTGTGTGTATGTGTATCTGCGCACGGCTTGTAGGGCCATTTATATGGGTGTGTGTTACAATTTTGCCTTCTCACGCGTGTGTGTGTGTCTATGACTGTGCACTTGTGTCTGTGACTGTCTAGCCAGCCTGTTTGGCCTGGTTAAAAATAGTCGCCTTTGTGTCTATCCGTCCCTGCTGCTGGTTTGCCCTGCAGTTTCTGTCTTGCATATTTTACAGGCTCTCAGCCTGTCAGTTGGCCGCCTCACACAAGCTCTGACAGGTGTTGTCTGTGTCGCCTCACCTCTCTCTCCAGACGACCGCGCAAGGTACACACAGGTGCACGCACACACACACCCATCACACACACATCAGCAGACATCAGCAGAGGCAGAAAATCACACCATTGCATACAGCATTCACACCTTTTTTGTGATGAAGGCAGAACGAATATTTGTTTTTTCGTCTGCTATAATAAGCCTTCGCTGCCTGTAATCTCTACTGTGGCAGAGCTGGGCTACTGTTATAGATTCAACATGACATGGCAAGCAATTATTTATGTTTTGATATTCAAAATGGCAAGGAAAAAATCTCTATGGTAAAATCAATTATGCTGAGTCGTAATGGCCTCTTCCTTATCGGCTGACATCTCTGTTTATGTATAATTGGTTCATGATAGCGGCCTGTTTGCCTTGCAAGGCAGCCTTATCAAGGGCATCTCTTGACACGTAGCATTTACTGCAACATGGAACAGCCTTTTTATCCAAGAGACTTCCCTCCTGCTTTATAATCAGGCTAGGGAACTGTAGATACACAGGGTAATCTATCCTAGATCAACATCACAAATCCATTGTCATGTTGTCAGATAACAGCATATAGATTTTCAGATTTATCAGAAAAATTCCACCTTCCAGACAGTATATAGTGAGTCCTCGCTGGCATAAAACCAATGAAGTGTAAAGAACAGAGCTTAGTGGCTTCTCCTTTTCCATTTCCTTCTCTCTGTGCATGTTTTAAGGCTAGTTTCCATTCCCATCACTGTGGCCTCATTTCTATTAGCCTATCTGCTCTGCCGGCGAAATGAGAAAATGGAAAAAGGGGAATTGACCATTAAAGAACTTTGCGTGCATTAATACGGACGCTCCTTTGGGTTTCTCGGCGTTGTTATGGGGCTACGGCGGTCGGTTTCAGGCAGGCGGTGTCGAGGGCAGCCGGCTTGCGAGCGGGGTCCTTGTCTTACAAGTCTGCGGGTCTCCAGCCACTACTACTTAAGCCCTCACACCTCAGGCCAACCTGATTAGGTCACCTCCGCCTTGTTTTCCTCCACTTCTCCTTTATTAGCTAATAGGCTTAGCTCTCCCGTGGGGCCGCCGACACATCGGATCAGCAAACCAACCTGTGCTCTGTGTATCTCTACCTTGTTTTCTGCCCCCACTTCTCTCTCTCTCTCTCGGTGCTTCATTAACTGTCTCGCTTAAAATCTCACTTGTTTCCTTTCAGCCACAGCGTATGATGGCTCTTTTTCTCACTACAATTGGTGTGTGTGCATATGTAGGAATGAACACACAAACAACACACGCACGCACATTATATTCACTCAACTTAAAAGTGTATGAATTATTCATGCTGTTTCTCTTCAGCATTTAGGGACCCATCTCCTTCATCCTCTTCTGTATCCTGTCTCTTTCCCCCTGGGGCGGTAACACAAACACACACACACGCACACAAACACACCGCACACTCAGAGCGAAGGGCAAGTTTTACTACTGCTTTGCTGATGCTGGTTGTGGGGTCATAAAAGCAGACAGCATCATCCCTGACTTATCACTGGCAATATAAACATAATAACTCCGCTGGGATGCTGCATTACACTGTAATTGACCCTTCCTCATCTGCAAAATTGAGCCCATCATTTCCGGCTCATGTGTGGCGAGCCTTTAGTCTGGATGACGAATGAAATTAATATGAACACTAGCATGACTCTATCAAAGCCTATCCACCTTGACGTTAATTGTTGCATTACAGCAGAGTAGCCATTGACGTAGTGGTAAATAAAAAGGTGGTTAAAATGTGTCCTTCATTCAGCGATCATCATCAGGCATAACGGCTGCCGGTAGAAACAAAAAAATATTTTGCTTTCAGAAAAGCATTAGGCTAGGTGAAGCCTTTTTTTAATCTTTTTTATCACTTTGATTGGTATTAGGATGTATACCATGACTTTATGTCATTAAATTTAATGTCTGCCTAAAAAGGCAGGGAAGTTATATATTGCAAATAAGAAGTGGCTGAACTAAAGTGAGTTTAGGTGGGTTTACCCTCCACTACCCTACATCCCTGGGCACTGTATAACATTAGCGTTGTGTACCAACAGAAATATATTATATAGCCTATGTTTACATTGTTTGTACAATTTTTTTTTAAAATATAATTCTTTGGAAACATTTACACACACACACACACACACATACATACACACACACACACAATTGAGTTTAGCAAAGGGCAATGAGGGTGATAGAGAGTTTTTTTTCCAAATCTTG
This sequence comes from Centroberyx gerrardi, assembly GCF_048128805.1. NCBI lineage: Eukaryota > Metazoa > Chordata > Actinopteri > Beryciformes > Berycidae > Centroberyx > Centroberyx gerrardi. The sequence goes on from NC_136019.1 coordinate 18,245,640, forward strand.
ATCACTTGGGAACCGTGCAGATTTTAATTACTACCCACTCCTTCTCTTCCTCGTCCTCGGAGGCTGTGACTCGGTGTCCTTTGTGAGCAGGAAGGGAGAAAGATAGAGAGAAAGAGAGAAAGAGATATCACTGAGGTATTCACTGGAGAAGAACTGATGGTACATATAGTCTCCAGTGTCATGTAGTCCTTTGTCCATCATTAAGCTTTGGCTCGTTCATGCTTATTTGGGCAGTTATACGCGGTGGTAGAACTTCATGGGGTCCCACAGTAGGGTCAGTGCGTTCCAATGTGTCCCTAAGCAACATGAGAAACACTTAAATTTCATATTTATTTGCATAATGAGAAAATCTATCATAATGATGATGATAATAGGTCACTGTCCCTATTATTACCTTACCAGCTACAGTATAGGCAGGTATATGATTCTGTACCAAGTCATATCTAACAACAAAAATTATGGGGTTCCTTAGGACAAATCATATGAAATGGGGTTCCATATTCTAATAGAGCTCTGTTTGTGGGGGGTCCTTGACTTAAACATATTTGGGAACCCCTGTACTACACTAGACTTAGCCTTAGACTTCTGTGTGTATATTAATGACTTAGGTTTAAATCATTAAACCCTTGCAAAGTTAGACCTTTGCTTTAACATTTTTGTCATGTTTTCACATATTTGCTGCATACAGTTCTGGTCAGGTTATGGCTCTAGAAAGTCTATGTTGTGCAAATCTATGTATCGGTTCCTAGGCAGTGGCTGGTACTAACCCTTTAAAAAAAATCAGGCTTTGAGAACAAGGGAGGGACGCTTGAAGACATGTTTGGAAGGAGATATATGAGCAATGACAAAACAATGGATATTGGACTGTCTTAGCTTGCAAAAGACAAATGGAAAACATATGAAAAGCTCTTTCTGGTGGATTCTGCCCACTCATCCAAAGGATCTAGCAATCTGATGAAGTGTGAGGACTGATGAAGCATGAACCGTGTGTGTGCATGGAAATAAAATTCAAGGCTGCGCTGCTTCCTCTCCTTCACACGCTGAGACTGGTTGCAGGGTAATTTTTACAATGAATTGCTATTAGCATATTGATTCAAATTTTTGCATTTTGAAGGTGGTGGGGGGGGGATTCACATTGCGATTTTGTGACTGTGAGGAATAATGTTTTCTCCATTGTGTGGGCTTTTAGGTTTGATTGGAGACACTGGAGCATTTTCATTTAATAAAGTAATTGAAAGATATAAGTGGTTTTCAGTATTTCACATTTTGATCTCTTGGACACTTACCTATACGGGTACAGCATTTACCCTTTCACACAATGCAGTACAATGTAGGTCACAGTTGCTCTTAAAATGGTGCTGACATTTGAAACAGGCTGTATTTGAGCTAATAAAACCAATTATATCTTTTCAAGGATGCATGGTCGTCCATCTAAATTTAAGCCCATTTGTTTTAATTACTGGAAATGTTACATTTGAGAGACTTTTTAACGATAGAGTTATGACATTTCTGCTTCAATTTATTATTTTTGCACAAATACCCCTTACATCATGCGATATCTCATTGGCCCAAAAACAAATAGTGCTCCATACCATCATTCATTATTCATACATGAGGTTTTTTTTGCCGGCCCTATAAATCATCCGACTCTTGCGTGGCCAATATCGCCCGCGCCGCGTTGGAAGCGGTCCTCATATCGTCCCCGGTGAGATGGATGATTCTCTCAGATGCTGCTGGCTTGTGTAAGCATTGGCGTGCCATGGGCCTGTGTGTGGTTGCAACGAGAGGATCCCAGTGATTCACAGATGAGATTAGCCAAGGATTGCGGTGCTCAGGCGGAGCGTGGTGGAGCATGCCGTGCATATGCAAAGTTGAATAGAGCACAGCGGAGAGGTGGGAGAGAGGTCTATTGGATGCATTTTACAGATTTTTGTGTATGTGTTTCAGCGTAGCTTTCGAGTGTTTGCGCCAGATAAATGCTCTAAAACGGCAGCATATGCCCACATACTCGCCCGTCGCCTCTTTGTCCTTGTATCTGGTAACCCGTCCATTTCAGCAGCTCCAGCAGACCCCCTCCAGCCCTGTCCTGTTGCCCGCTATCGGGCCAGGCAGCTGGGGCTGGGGTTGTGACAGAGACTCCCCCCCACCCCTTGGCTATGAGGGCTAACATGCGAGTGAGGAACAAACAGCACCGAGGGCTGTGGAGAAGAGCTGATACTATTACCCAGATACTATCAGGGAGAAATGCTTACGCCTGGCCAACTATCAACAGCAACCCCCTCTCTCCCTTCCCCCCATCCCAGTGCATCCTTTCAGCTCTTCCTCCCCAAGGAATTACCTGTGTACTACATTCTCTGCACACTCACACCTGCATGTGGGCCAAGCCTTGTATTACAGGATAGAGTGCTTGCATATACATGTGAATGCATAGTTTGTGCGTTGACACACATAAGAGTGAATATCGTCGTTGTCAGGTGGAAACCTTGTAGCTCCAATTTTGGTGATTTCTGTGTTTTAGTTTAAATTGAAGGATTACATGCTCCTCTATGGGTTGGGAAAGTTCTATGACGCCTTGGGCTTATGGAAACCTTTCTAAGCCCATTAGAGCCACTGAAAAAATCCATGGTGGTCAAGCTACAAACAAGGGTTTTCATAGTTCCTGAAAAGTTGACATTTTGGAGATGCAAGGCCAGTCCCACACCAGCCTAGGTGTTGCTGTAACTTCCACAAATCTTCACTCCTCAAATCATTCTCTTAATGCTCAATCCGTAGTGCTATCAGCGAATACCCTTTGGACAGCGAATAAAGATTACTATCCACTGGAGCTGGCCGCACATTTAGCACAGAGCATCTGCCAGCACCAGGCAGCTGGGCTCTTTATCAAAGCATATATAATCTAGAACAAGCCGGCAGCATGCGCGCAAGCCATGTCAATGGAGAATGGTGTGGCTGAAAAGGAGGGCAGCCGCAGATAGTGTCAAGGCCAGATAAATGTTTGCCTTACATAAGACTTGGGCTAAGTGGGGAAACACCGGGGAGGGCCAAGGAAGAAGGGAGGCTTTGTGGCGGCAGGGTGTGGTGTGGTGTGGTGCCAGGCGAAGGCTGGGCATCTGAATAGTTGAGAAAGTGACCGTAAAGGAAAGGCTTGGTGGTAGATACGTGAAGAAATTAAAGTAGGACTAGGTCTTTGCAGATTGGAGTTTTAGTTGTGGAAACATTTCTGAGGCAGAGCTGCTCCGGAGGCAAAAATGATGTAATTGGTTGAATTAAACCTCAGTGGGTGGAGCCAAAGAACCACAGTTTTTCGGAGCGCAGGTTAGCTTAATGTCAAAGAAGGAACTTTGGTCTAAAACTGAACAAAAAATATAAATGACAATGACTTCTTTATTTCATTCTTTAATGACCAGGATGTTGGAAGGTCAGCTAGCTGACTAGCTAACCTAGATAGCAACAGGCTAGTATGGCTAGTTTGAACTTGGAAGATCAGCTAGGCTAACTAGCTAATCTAGCTAACTTAGTATGGCTAGACTGCATTTTATTCATTTAGAAGGAAGGGTGCTAGGCTTCATAACATTAGCTTCCTCCTCTCTTACTCCTTACCTTTTCCTATTAGGCTTCTACTGGGTTCTTCCCACTGAGGTTTAACTCAACCAATGAGATTATTTCCGCCTCCAGAGCTGCTCTGCCTCCGAGAAATGTTTGCATAACTACAACTTGGTAAATAGACGATACAGGATAAAGATAGTGGTGTTAGGTGGCAGACTGAGAGACACTGCCAGACAGGAAACGGAGATGCGCAGAGTTCAGAGTTCAGGCAGAGACTGAGAGACGGATAGAGAGAAAGAGACAGGAGGAGGAAGAGGCGAGGGAGCTCGGCGAGCAAAAGCGTCGGGAGAGCGCCGGTCTTCCCCACCTTCCGAGAGCAGGCTGATCATAGAGTGCGTGGCTGTTGTGGGATCAAAGGCTTTGTCAGTCAAAGCCCCTTGACTCTGTCTCCGCAGAGCCGACTACAGGTACTCAGGGAGGCATGGACGTGGAATAATTCATGACCGGGGAGGCTGGCCCTCAGATGCTCCCTCTCCCCAGAAAGACACAGCGCGTCTGGGGTCACGGCTCTCAGAGCCTCCCCTTATCAGCCCCCAGGCATGGAGGCAAGAGCAGCTGCTGGGTTTGGCTCCCCGCTCTCCTGTTCTGGCTCCCGCATTATCTGCGTTCACACACATAGACTAGTCTGTTTGGTGTGAGTGTTTGTGTGTGTGTAGTGTATATGTGGTAGCCCACACATATGGCATGTTTTACGTATGGGTGGGGAGGTGGGCGGATGCTTGGCATGAGATATGTTGTTTTTTTCTGTGTGTGTGTGTGTGTGCGTATTTTTAGCTTTTATCCCCATGGTTGAGCTCATGCTTTATTGAACCAAACAATTATTTAAATTATTGCCCACCCACAGATCCAATTTGAAACAACATATGGCTTGGGCTTACTGTAAGCCAATATACCATTAAAGCATCTTCTGATGGTCCTGTTAAACAAGGCTGATTAGAAACATTTTTGCTTGTGCGCACCTGCAGCCAATCACTCTCGATTTAGCCGAATACACAGCATGATCCATACAACTATTATTTTTCTCTGAGGCGAAACTTTCCACAGATGTGACAGGTTAGTATTTATCGGAGCAGCGATAGCGCTTTATTGCAGACAGCTAGGTTATCATCTTGTAAAACTTCTTATTTGCCGTCGCTACTTGATTTCTGCTTTGTTTTTCTGAGGTCGCCCACGCTGTTGCTATCATCCTGTGTCCAGTGGGGCTGAAAAAGGAATTAAAAATCCTTTATAAATACATATTGATATTTTATTTGCTTGAAAAGTGCCTTGGAACTCTTTCCTTTTTAATTTAAGCAGCAGCCCCAAAACCAAAGAGCACCTTCAACAAATGCCTCCACACACCAAAACTTAATAGAAGCCCTGTCTATCCTCTGTTCTTTGAAATCCTTTTGGGTTTGTTTGTTTTTGTACCTTTAGGTGCCAGATGGGTGGGATTTGCCACAGAGAGTTTATACAATCACATGAAAGTATTTGAAACCCAATTTTGGTATACTTTTCTCTAATTAACAACCAATATGGCACGATCTATAATCGTTTTGATGGACGGTAAGCTCCACCCATCTGGTACTCCACGCAGGTGAAAACAAATGCTAAGAATTATTTGCACTATTTTACTCAGTTTTAAGGTGCACATTACATGACTTTAGGTCCAATTTAGCTGTTACAGATTATTGAGATTTGAGACAAATCCCCAATGGGCGAGAAGCGGATTACAGCTATTCAAAGCTTTGCAGTTCTTTTTCAACTTTTATTTGAAAGACTACAGGAATAAAACATCTCAAAAGCGAAGCTTGGAGAACGGTTGCATCCATCGTCAGGAGACGATGGCAAGCTCTGAAGTCGTTTTATTGATTTTTTTTCTGTTTATTTTTGATTAATGCCACCTAATTAGTAGCTAGCTCCGTTAACTCATCAAAATGATGTAACGTGATGAAAGGCGGCCCTGTCCTTTTTTTTCTTTTTCAGCACAAATGAGTGTGACTCCCTGTCTGTGCCACATCGTTTAGTGTGCATCGGTGAGAAAAGAAACTGCAGGGAAAGAAGACCTTTGGGTTTTTGACAGTCTTGTCGTTTTTGCTCGGCATTTCACTACCAGGAGACAAAGAGGAGGAAAGAAGGGGGATGGGGGTGGAAGGGGTGAAGGAGGAGTGTTTGGAGGAGTTGGGGTATCGGCTGCCGTAGGCATCAGACGAACCCTCTCCACCTCCTCCTCCTCCCCGCTCTCCCTCCTCGCATCAATAAAGGAGATGTTTCACCTGCACCAGACGCCTATCCTCCAGCCATGTCTCACTTTCTCTCTGTTCATTCCCCCCTCCACCCCTCTACCCCTCGCCTCCAACGGTTGATAGTGCTTGTCTGCAACCCTGATATCTCTTTTCTGGCGGTTATACGAAGTAAGATGAGGGAGGTGTGTGTGTGTTTTTTTTTTTCCCTCCCCCTGCTCGATTGTTTTGACGTTACCTGACTGACATGCTGTTATATGGGTTATATGAGTTGGCAAATATAAACATCTTCGCAAATACAACTTTCAATCTGCTGACTGGGATAGGAAGATGTCTACTCCTTATCCCATCTACTGTATGTCAGTTTTCACTCTGTCCGAGAGTCAGTTTCCAGAATACTATGTTCCTGCAAAAACACTCAGTGATGAAAATGATGGGGCACTTTCACTTATTTTAATGCATATCAATGTGTTTCAAGAATTTTCGGAAATCACGTGTCCTTTTCTTTGACCTTAACATATGGACACTTGTTTTTAGAAAAATCAGAGCGGAACTGCATTGGAAATGAGTGGATTTTTCCCACTTCATTGGTATCTTTCACTTGTTTTCTTCACTTGTTGAAAAATAAGACATTCTTTAAGACTGAATATGAGACTAATTGAGTTGTTACGATGGGCATTTCTGCAGCGTGATGAGGATGACAGCAATAACATAGGATATAGATGTCCATCACCTTATTGTAACCCTCCTCTTACATAGCCTGGTTTTCATGGGTTTAGGAAGCGGATGATAATGACCTTGCAAACTCTTGGTGTTGTTCCTAGTCAGCTGGTGGTGTGGGATGACAGGATTACGCAGTATTTGTAACACAGCACATAGACGCCTGCCACCTTTCTCTATGAGCTTTCATCCTAGTTACGACGGGAAAAAAGTCCCTTGTCAACCCATTACAATATCTCTCTCTCTCTCTCTCTCTCTCTCTCTCTCTCTCTCTCTCTCTCTCTCTCTCTCTCTCTGTCTCTCTCTCTCTCTCTCTCTCTGCCCTCAGTGACGTCTCACTGTGTTTTAAGAAATAAATGAGAGGGCATGGGGAAACAGAGAAAGTGGGTCAGGGTGAATATGCAAGACAGAGAGAGGAGAAGGGAAGGAGGGAGCGAGGAGGAGGGAAAGAATGGGCAAAGGGAAGGGGGGTGGGCACTAAATTCCGAGGCAATAATTAAGTGGAATATGCAGTGCGCCCTCGAGGGTACATCCGAATCAGCACTTTGCATTTTGATGGAATGGGAGACAGTGTGGAAGCCACTTTATTAATGAGTTTATTTATGTGTGGGCGGATGGCATTCGCCCTGACTCCGCGACACGCTTGGCCGGACGCTCCCTCATACTTGCAAATTGCTGGCAGGGGGCAAACAGAGGTGACTCGGGGTCGCCTCCACTCAATGTACTACAAGCTGCGGAGACGGGCCATGTAATGATCGACTTAAGAATATTTACATAATGTCCCCACGCTGCGGCAAATCATATGGATGTGTATGTTCATTAGGGGTCGACCGATACTGATGTTTTGAAGCCGCCAATTTTGTGCCGACATTCTTTACATTTGATCATTTTCATGCCAAAGTATTTAGTGTTTTCTCCCAGAATTTTATTCTTGTCAGGGTGGAAAAGCCTCTGAAACGGCATTTAGATCCCTAAAAGTCTCCAGTGAAACTCGGATGACAAGAATAATATAGCATATTCATGCATAATTGTGTGGAATCTGATCAGAATGTTGTGTTAGAATTCAGTTGAAGGGTTTCCCATAGACAACCAGTTTAGTATCGATCAGTTATACAAGAAATATGTAATCAAACTGCATCATAGAGGTGGAGGACACTGACTGGCCGATATTGAGTTTTAATACTGGTCTAATATATTGGCAGACTGATATATTGGCCTAACCCAAATGTGTATATGTGTTCATTCTCACATAAATAAATACAACACACATTTCTCAGTTAATCAACCAAACCTTATCTTGAGTTGACGCATTGTTCAGTTTGGGACTGGTGAAAGCTATTGGAATACTCATTTATTGGAGATGAAGTTAAAGTTTTACAAGAGCGGTTACTTTTCTTTCCTTTGCACCCTCCCCTCTCAAGTTCATGGGTTTGGACACTTCTTAATAAAGGCTGCGGCCCGTCCCGTCAGCTCGCCTCCCCAGAGAAATGTGTTTGCGGCGAAGTTTACAAGGGCACCAGTCATAAAGATTTAGGACGGAGCTTTTAAGGCTGTTTGCAGCATAAGCACATGTACTGAGCATCAGGGAGAGAGAGAGAGAGAGAGGGAAAGAGAGAGAGAGAGAGTCAGAGGGGCGGATTATTGAGTGCGACGTCAATATGGATTGTGCGTGATGGGCTTTCTCACCCTCTGTCTCTCTCCCTCGCTTTCTGTTTTTTTCCTCATCTTTCTCCCTCACTCACGTCACATTACATATTCTCTCTTTTTTTCATTCACTCATCCTCACAGCCATAAATGAAGCATGGAGGGTGTCAGTCATCGGAGCTGGGTGAGGGAATAGCTTTCTCTTGTGGTTGGCCTGAGTGGTTAGCCCTTGCTCACACACACACACACACACACACACACGTATACACACCGTAACCCTCACCTCCTCATGTATGATTATGTGTGAAATGGTTTACCACACTTTGAGCATGAAATGGCCAGCACCGAGTGAGAATGCCCACTGGGGATTTGACATTTGATTGGCCTGTGGCTCACCACCTGTCCCCGGATGAATATTCATGAGGATAATCTCCATTAACGACAACAAACACAACCAAACAAACAATGGGGATTCATTTGGGAACCTGTGTAGAGATGACAAAAGGTCACAGGTAGGATCAATGCGGTGTGTTCAGACCTTTACCCCCTTGAGGGTTTATCATTATACAAGGCCAGTTCCACAGGCCAAGTCTGGAACCCCAAGGTCAGTATCAAGAGAGTGGGATCTCAAAGGAGTAGGGATGGGACGATATGCTTATCTCACGATACGATTCGATACGCGATATGGGGTTCACGATTCAATATAAACATGATACGATGTAATAAATAAAAGTTCAATTCCGATATATCGTCCCATCCCTACAAAGCAGTTAATAATCTGCAAGGGTGAGGCAGCCGCTGAAATCATATCAGTCCTAAACTTGAATTACCTCAAAGAACTGTCAAGGCCATGTGCCAAGGACGGGGACATCTGGAGGATCGGGGATTTGGACACGGCACCCATTCCAAGTCCCAACACCCACGACCACTTATCACCATCTTAACTTCACCGGCCGCATCATTAAGGCGTTCTATTTTTTTAATGTGAGATTAGATCACGCACATGCATACACACACACACACACACACACTGGCTAGACCAGCCATAAACCGGTCGCTTTTGTCCAAAGCCGTGATTATTTTTTCCCTCCTCTGTTTGTCCAACAGGAAGATAACCTTTACATTTATTGGCTGGCAGCCTCGCTGGCTGTGGCGTTCCTCCCTGGTTTTAATTAAAGCTGTAATTGTGCAGACGGACTCTTCTCTCATTATATCTAATCTTTCCTTTCAACCTGCTTGCTGTCCCCCCTCCGTTCAATTAACCAAACTCAATGTTGTGGAGGCAAGCGTGTTCGGCAAGTCGCGGGGGGGTGTGGAGGGGAAGGGGGGTGCAAATGAAGTTGGAAGTATGAGCCTGATGATTTCCACTTCGACCACTTTTGACCTTCGATGCCGCTCATGCCTTCAACCTGTCTTGTTTCTTGTGAGATCTATATGAAATCTGATGTGGAGTGTTTGAAACTGAACCTGCCCACTTCTGTACATGCGTGCCGACACCTAAATGTCATCAAAGCAAGGGCGGATATTTCATTTCACTGTTGGGGGGGACAATAAACAGAAACATTTCTCAAGAGCAATTCCTGAAGGGGACACCAAAGGTGCCGCCAAAAGTACTGTTGTATTAAATGTATATAGAGGTCCATTATGAAACATTTCCATAAGCACTTCATTCCTTTCTTATGAAGATTTAATCAAATTGCCTTTGATATTACTGGGGTCTTTCTACTTGGCGTTTCGGTGCACTGAAAAATGATCGGATGTCTGTTTTTCTTTTCTCTGCCAATTTAACTGACCTGGCTGGCTGACAAATAAACACACACACACACACACACACACACACACACACACACACACACACCATGCAGGTTATTTACAGTAGTAGGAGAGAAGCAACACCCATTAACTTAACTAAAGCTAATATATGCCTAATTAGAGTTAGTTTTCCCGAAAAAGCAGATCTCTAATGTTTTGCTGTCAATGTCTAAAAGTCCAGAACGCTATGAAGCCTGCCAGAAACTTACTTCATATTTTAACATAGTGTTTGTTGTAATTATGTCTTTTTTATGAATTAAGTCTTCATTTATTTCCAAAATTATAAACAAAATTACATAGTGGCAGCCATTTTACATGCAGTAAGAAAAAAAGAATATACTTAGAACCTAATTACGTAGGGTAAGTTAATCTTAAATATTATATTATAGAAATATTACTGTTACCATCTACAAAAGATAATTTTGGTATGAAAACCCGCATTTTAATTTAACCAAGTATCCTGTATCATAAATACATGTCTGGCATTTGTAACAAACCAAACCGCTTGAAAATCGGTCGAAAATTCAGCGAGTTATGACGATTTTAATTGTGGACAGACCTCCTGCCTCCACACACACACATGCATTAGGAGACGCGGCTGCTCCGTACCAACACGTTAACACACAAGATTCAACCACGAGGTAATGGAGCGAACAAAATGTAGTCTGGTTACAATTGTGAATGTGTTTTATTCTATTGAGTGGTAGAAGTAAAGAAAAATGTCTGACACATCCTTTGTTTTAAGTTAACCTTTGCGAAGCAGCTACTTACTGGAGGTCTGCCACCACTGACACACTTCCAGAGATCCTCCACAGACACTCGTACCGAGGGCTAATGTGTGTGTGTGGGGGTTCGGGGAGGCAGGTAGGCAGTGGACCAAACCACTGTGAGGCATATGAGAGGGGGGGGGCAATCTTTCGAAACTTAAAAACGCTTAAAAACGTTTTGTGTCTATAATTAGCACAAGTGCTTTCAATGCATATTATTATATTATTTAAAATTATAAAGTTATGTTTACAATGATATATTGAGGGGGACAACTCTCTGTTTTTCCCAGGAAGGGGGGGTCCGGACCCCCCTGGCCCCGCCGTAATTTCCGCTCATGCATCAAAGTCTCTTTAAGGAAAATCTGTTCACTCACTCACACAAGACTCCTATCTCTTTGAACGGGGAGTCGTCTTTATCAAGAGTTCTGACAAGACAATCATTTTCATTACATATGAAAACTACTGAATTGTTAACAACATGGAGTGTTGAAATTTGTTTCAAAGGACAATGTTGTCACAGAAAACCATCTCTTTTCCACTTACCGATGCTTGTATGCATGCACCCTCCACTGCTCCCATACATACATTTGTCATTGTATCACCTGTCAACAGTCATGTCATCATGCAGTCCACAGTAGGGAGCTGATGGTTATACATATATATATATCTATGTATATATATATATGAGAATATCATGTTATTAAATTATTTGAAATGTATAAAACGGTTGATGTTGCCCCCAACTTGCGTAAGTTGTAGTAAATAAAGTTCTGCCGTAACCTGAAAGTATGATTGGTGGATTTTCTTAATGATTTGCACACAAAGTGTCAATTGGCCACTTTTGTTGACGACACGTTTTACGTTGTCTGAGCCACCATCTTTAGCGTTACGTATTTTCCCATTCAGAACTGATAGAGTGCCCTGTCTCTATATATAATACTGTCTGGTGTCATATCTCACTAATGGATTCCGATGCTTCTGTGATTGAATGGCTCCGTTGAATGTAGCATACCTGCTGTTTGGCGAAGCAAGCTTATCTTTGGAGTGCGGACCTTGTCAAGGTCATCATTTCTCTCGCCTGAACCTGAAGTGTGTTTTTTCTAAGGTGGCCGGGCTGCACGCCACATGCTGTTTGCAGCCTGTATCCAGCTGCTTTCAGAGTCCCACCGTTTAGCATACTCCACAAGCCTCTGATCTGCTATTGTGGAGGAAGCCATGTCTGTCTCTTTTTATTCCGCAATCTCGTACGGGGAGGAAATCGCGCACAAGGACATTGTCAGCAGCTGGAAAATGCAAGCATTGTTTGAGGACAGAGAAGACCTCCGCTCTTTCCCAGATGTCGCCTGGAAAATCCCTGCTTACCATCCGTTCACAGTGATTGAAGTGGATTTGGCAGCATAGGAGCGGGTGTACAGCAAATCCACTAGCCTTGGCATTAGCATATTCTTATTGATTGGCTTCTTAGAGGAGGTATTGAAAGGCAGGGGAGTGACAAAGGGGTTAAACTGAGATTGAGGGATGGGAGGTCTCGGCAAAGAGTAGTGTGTGTGTGTGTGTGTGTGTGTGTGTGTGTTTCCGTGTGTTTGTCTTCAGGTAAAGGTGCCCCCTGGATGGACAAGGGATGGAATGGGAACTTGAGATCAATATCTACCAACTCATCTCTTCTTTGTCAGAGTATACCAGATTGACAGAGGAGGGCACACTATGGGGTGGGAGTAGGATGATGTGTGTGTGTGTGTGTGTGTGTGTGTGTTTGGGGGTATCTTTTGTTGTGGATGGAGAAAACAAGTACAGATACAGAGTGAAGCAGAGCAAAAGGACTCGAGACTCTTCTATTCCTCAGAGAGATAATGAATGGGCTGCTTTGACTGGCCTTTTTACAAAGTGGTTGATATCCCGGTGCCGCGGCACCTTTAGGGTCAACAGAGCGATTGCAACATGCATATTTGTAATTGGGTTATGGCATGAATAACATCAACAATGACAATAATTGTTTTTAATTAAACCATCCCCCAGATGTCTGCTAAGCCCAGTGGTAGGAGAAACCCACAGCCGCCTCCACACATCTTTTGTGCACCCAGGTATTGTGCCAGTCCGTTGCAATTAAGTGCTGAAAACGAAGTGAAAATGCTTTAATTATGCTCCTTAGGAGCCCCCGCGTCATTAACGCCAAACACAAGCCCCTTTTGTTGGCGCGCAATTACATCGCTTCTTCACTTATGCCCCCTCGCTTTGTCTGGCGTCCATTTTGCCGGAATGGCCTCCAACCAGACGTCTTAGATATGACCAGAAAATGGAGTAGATATGAAAAGCCGAAAGTGCCAAAGACGGAGAGAGAGCGAAAGAAGTCGGGCAGAGCAATGGAGAAAAAGGATTATTGAATATTGCGCTATTGTTAGCGGGGGACGTCGGAGTGCATGTGTGCGTAATCCTGTTGGGGAAGCAAGGGACACACAGAGCCATGCCAACTGTTATTGACGGAAGGCCATAGGATTAACGCTGCACTTATTCACTCCCTGATTATTGCCCACTCACCCCTCCTGAACAGCCAGCGCTGTGCACCGGGCCGCGATTCAAAAGTCTTTGTGTGGTTCTCCGTGTCCTTTCCCCCTCATCTGCTTTCACACTGGAGGAAACAGATTACATTCAATTTCGAGCCAAACGCTGCCAAATGTTTATATTTGTGTTTCTTAAAAGAGCGCTGTTAAAGAGTGCAGTTTAACAGTTTTGCCCGAACCTGATAGTACTCAACTTAGTTATAGTTTGGGTTTGTATTAAGAAATATTGCACTGTACTTTGATTTTGGGGTTTTCAGGCCTAAATCAGGCTTTTCGGGTGTGTACATCTGCATTCCTATTGGTTACAATGTATATCACTCTCTTTTAGCTCAGACAAAGTATCAAATTTAATCAGAATGCTGAGAGAGAGCGTAAGAAGGAGAATGCAGTAAGCCTACGCACAAGTATATTCTGAAAAAGGGAAGATAAATTGGCAACATGCACTCTCTCTATCTCTCTCTATCTCTCTCACACACTCACACTCTCTCACACACACACACTCACACCCACATTTAAGGTCAGCATTGCCCTTGGCTAGTGTCTCTGCTGGCACAGTCTGGGGTCAAAGGTTAATGAAACACTTGCAGGTACAAGCATTGACCCCGCTGTCCACGGGCGCCACTCCGTGCACTCAAAATATGCATATCGTTAATTTTAGTATACATTATTCTCCCCGGGCGGATAGGCTATACATAGCTTTATGGCCTTCTAGCAGTGCGGGCGCTCCAGTCGCGGCACTTTACCTCGTTAAAAGACCCCGTTTAATAATTAATCGAGTCCATCAGCTTCAAAGGCGGTGATCGGTTGATCCAGCGACTCCCTGACCCCCCACATCCCAGAGGGAAGCTGCAGCATCTCATCAATGTTTCCTTCCTTCGCTAAAGACTTATTCTCACAGCATCTAACAAACATGTTAAGACTATGCGACCGTTAAATAGAAGTCAAATAGCAATTATGCGCAAATGTCTAACCTCTAGCTTCGTTTCCTCTCTGATCATCCCATTTCAAAGGAAGAGTGGAACAGAGATATTTATACTGTCTGATTTTTTTTTTTTTTTTTCGTGAAAATCTGAACTGACGCACACAGATCCATCAAAGGCAGATGGAGATCAGTTAGGTAAGAGTGACAGCCATGCTTGAGAGCCTGTCTGCTTTTTTTTGTGAGTGACTCTCCAGTAAGTGAGAGATGATGATGGTGATGATGATGATGATGATGATAGTGATGACAGCTGAGGAAGACCGAGAAAAGTGACCCTCGCCTCGGGGTCAACGCGGGCCGCGTCCGTCTCCGCCTCCGGGTGTGCTCGGCGACGCGAACCAGGACAGCGCCCGTATTTTCTCCTCCACTTCTCGCCGCCGTCGTTAATCATCCGCCGTCTCCGTTTCCCCCCCCGCCTTAGCTCCTCTCCGTGCCCCGGGCCTTTTCTCCTCCCTTTTCATTCTCCTTCAATCCCTCACCTCTTTCTTGCCTGCCCTCCATCCCTTCCCTCTTCTGCACAAGCCACTGTGGTTTCTTAAAGGAAAATCCACCCTAAAGAAGTTTAACACAGCTTTTGGAGATGTAGCTTGCATTTCTGGGCCCATTTTGTTGTTTGGTGTATGTTTCTTCAGCGGTAAACGTCAGGTTTTGGTGTCAGTCCTTCAGAATCAAAGAGCGAGAGCTTTCTAGATGATGTTCAACAATCATACAGGGAGAAATCCATCATAGAAGAGGCAGAGAGACCAATTTCTCCACCCACAGCAGACTCAATAGACCAGATAGTAAGGGGTGTGGCTGCGATCATAGACGCCCCAATGTCCATAAACTAGCTAGCTATACGCCCACCTTTTCATTGAAAGCAAAATGTTCACGCCCCTTCTCTGGGGGTTGTCGAAAGGCATTGTGGGAAATGTAGGAAATCACTAACTGAATGAAGGTGCCTACACATGATCAGTGGAGGAACATAAAGCTCTACAGTGAAGAAAGTGACCAAATTTTGAACACAATCAATCGGCATAATGGCAAAAAGTAGGAAAATAAGGCCCAGTTTGAAAATAACCGGAATTATCCTATAATGGTATACTAACCCTTTCAGTCAAACCCAGGAAACAGAATACTATATTGACATTTTTAGTATACTGATAATTTTACCTAAATCAAAATTACTAAACCAAAACAGCATTCCCATCAGCAGGTACGACACACAATTTGGACAGAGCAAGTCTTGCTGTCAATGCTACCACTGCACCCACTGCAATGTTGTACACAATGGTAAAATACACTGATGCATGTTAAGTGTGTGTTTTTGTGTCCCACCTTGCTGTGACGGATATTCCAAAGATTTATTCATTTTTTTTCTCTTTTATTGCGTACCGAACGATTGTTAAAACATTCATTCTGTACTTGCGCTGAAGTTCTTTCTCGAGAGCGAGAGCAGGAGTTTGTGAGGATTTTGACAAGGTGTACCCATCTGGCACAAAAGTAAACGGAGCAGCTGGAGGGTTCTTATGATTTGTAAAGAGAGCGTCGAGGGGGATGGATCGCTAAATTAGTCCGCTAAAAAAGTCCTCGCCAAAGTGCCCATGAGCAAAACAAATGGCTTCGGGGTGGCTTACCTTATCGACCCTACGCTTTGACCTCTCCTGACCTCCCCGAAGTGATGAAAAATGGAGAAAGGGCTATGTGTTTGTGTAAGTAGGGCGATATATCAGAGGGAAATTGCTAATTACCTTGCGTGAAATGGCCAATAAAATAATCACCATCTTCCTCTCCTGCCAGAACTGCTGTCAAAATGAGGATCTCTAGACTATAATGAGGACATAACTGTCATCAGTGTGCTTGGGTCATTCATTTTGTCTTTTACCCTCCAAATCCATGAAGGAGAGCGACGGCTTATCCTGCTGAAACCAACTTGGGGACATGTGAAAGTGGATTTTTCCATCCTGTTGATGAAGTTTAACCACATGTGATCTTCATCCCATTAGTACAATTCTCTGGATCCGAACAGCAGCCACGCGTCTTCTGAAATAATGTGTTTGTTAAAATAACCCACAGTAACCCAGATACACGAGCAGCATAATTTCCAATTCCTGAATTTTGCAAAGCACTGCAAAATTAATATTATACGCATAGCATATGAAATAATATGCAGAAAAGCAATATCTTCTGCAAATATTTTAATGGCATTCTTAAAAGATAATGTAATTAAACAAAGATTGCATGCTGATAATTTCAGGAGATAATATGCTAAATATTATTTCTCACCAGATTATATCATTGTTTTGCATAATGAGTCAATATGAATTACAGAGCAAGAACATTAAGAAATTATAACTGCAAATCTTTTGGCCTAAATACCATGTTCACAAGAGGAAACATTGGATTTTTGTGTATTTCTGCATTTAGGTGTCGGCATGGTTCTTGTGTTGCTCTCTATTGATGCGTGCGCTTTCTTTCTCTCACTTTCTGTGCTTTCACTCTCTCCAAGGTTAAGGGCTCTCCCAGAGCCTCAGGGTTGACAAACAACTTTAGCACTATAACATCTAAAGAGAGCACGAGTGTGTGTGTGTGCCAGAAAGGATCCAAAATGAAAAGAAACAGAAATTTGAGTAGGAGGACGCACACACACACACACACACACACACACACACACACACACACACAGCTTCAGGAAGGTAGAACTCTTCCTCACCTCAGTATACTCTACTAAGGCAGCCTCCACCACACAGCAGAGAGATGGAGGCCCTGCTGGCCCAAAATACCTCTTTACTCCTCCAACTGCTCTCCCGTCACTGTTGGCAACCTGCACTTGGCTGTATTTCTCAGGAAGGCTTGAGTCAACCCAGCCACAGGGCATCATAGTATCCCAAATCTGAAATTACACATAAACTCTACCGTTAGCTATGTCCTAATTCCAAACTGTTTATTTTGTTTTCTTCCAATAGGTCACCGCAGAGTCAAGTAAAATGTTTGAGCAGCAACAAACACATGCTTCGGGCTATGCTCGCCCTGAGATGGAGATATCTTCTGCCAAAGCTTGATAAAACAATAGACAGACATCAGTATTAGCCAAAATGTTTGCAATTCTGTATCAGGACTGTTCTGTTGTTTGGGAACTAAACCTGGAGATTTGGGGCTACAAATCAGTGACCTAAACGTGATAACTGAAGTGAAACAACTTTCCAAATTTGAGTTTGCTTTATGTGTGGCACTATCATTGTTAGGGTTAGGGGTTTGATTCCTCCTGGGGCTACACATGCTTAAAATGTATGAACACAAGCATCCACCAAATGGCATGTTTTTTCACCAAATGGCTGATTATAGTTGGAGTTATGCAAACATTTGTCGGAGACAGAGCTGCTCTGGAAGCAAAAAAAAAAACCCTCCATGAGTGGAGCCAAAGAACCACAGTTTTTCTTGCTAAGTAACATTAGACTGAAGCCCGGTGAAAAGGTCAAGAGGTAAGAGAGGAGGAAGCTAATATTATGAAGCCTAGCACTCTGCTACTAACTGAAAAAATGCAACCTAGCCCAACTGTTTTCTATTTCAGCTAGTTAGCGGTTACCTTTTCAAACTCGCCATTGTAACTATCTAGGTAAGCTAGCGAGCCTGCTGATCTTCCAAGATCATGAATGCCATGGTCATGAATTAATGAAAAGTCATTGCCATTTATATCTTTTATTTATATTTTAACCGGAGTTCCTTCTTTACCATTCAAGTTTAACAGTTAGCTAACTGGCTTTTCGGCTAGCTGTGCTCCAAAAAACTGATTCTTTGGCTCCGCCAATTGAGGTTTAACTCAACCACTTAGATTATTTTTGTTTCCAGAGAAGCTCTGCCTCCAAGAAATATTTGTTTAACTAAAACTCCAATCTGCCACCAAACTGCATCTGAGCCAACCTTGGATGTGGGTCGCCATACCCATGCAGCCCCTATGTGACCGTGACGTCTGTCCTCTCCCAGCTAAAGGAACAGACATTGATCCGTGTCGAGCTGGTTGTCCGCTCCTTTTAGCTTAACCGCCACGAGCTCATTGTGACACCTCGGTGTCCTACAGGTGTCATTGGGCCCCATTACCGAGGACAGGCTTGATTGGCTATGCAAGACACCTCGACTCATTAGAGTCAATGGAACCGGTGAGATTCCCATTTCCACGGCTCATCCTTCATTTGCACATCGCACAGAGATTTCTCCGATGTGCCGTTGTTTGATTGGCAGGGCGAAAGTGACAGAGGGAATTTCCGACCAGTGTTTGAATGCGAATGTGTTGCCAGTAATTGAGCTAAGGAATGAAATAGGCTATTTGGCTTAGATGTGTGGGCCGTGTGCCGGTGGGGTGTCAAAAACCCTTCGGACGAAAAACCCAAAAGTCACTTCAGAATACCCTCTACTGTCTTTAACGGAGTTTATACAGCACTCTAACTTACAGCGTTTAGATAATGAGGTTTGAAAATATCACTCATCTGAAAACCTAAAATGGATATACAAGAGTCCAGTGGCATGTCAGTGCTTTGCTGAGGGCTAATGGCGTTGACAGGGTCCTTTTCCTCCGCTCAGGAGACTGGTGTGTGTGTGTTGTGTAACTCAGTGTGTAATGTGTTGGGATTTTAAACACCCCTGACCTTGTCTTTTTTCTTTCTTGTTATAAAGACCTAGCAGGCTAATCCACTGTTGAGTGTCTACACGATGGACTCTGTTAATGGACTGAATACAGATGCATGTCTCTCTCTCATACTTTAGTTTGTTAAATCCCTGATGTATGATGTGTAATGCGAGATTGGAGAGCATATTTACCCTCGATATATTTTGCCTCTCAATGTAGCTTCTTTGGCAAATATTATTTAGCATTTGTTTTTATCCAATGTGGACCTGATGGGTATTATTGTATTCTCCTACAGTATCCAGCAAACCCCATCCATTTGGCACGTAACTAAGCTCAAACACGCTAAGTAGGCTAAAACTAGGCTAAAACGAAGTGATTTTTCATTTTACTGTTAGTTAGCAATAGTGTTTGTAAGAGCTGGTTGTTGGTTTCAGTTGGCTTCATATCTGCTTAGCTGTTAGTATTTTTGTAACATTAATATTTAAGTTTTATGTTGTTTCAAATGGAAAATCATCACTAGAATTGCAGCATACTCAGTTGGCATTGAAATATAATAAAAGCTACACTATTTTGCAAGCTACAGTATCTAAAAACGATTTCAAAACACATTGTAAAAGCAGATATCAGCCATATCCATGTCAAACATTTATGACCAAAAAGTTTTACCTTTTGGTTGATAGTCAAAGTTTTTTTCTGAACACGAGAAGACAGTTGTAGGAGTTGTGTGGCAATTTGCAGCCAAGGTGTGAAGATTCATTGCCAAGGTTGAATTTTCACAACTGTAGAACTTTAACTTAACTTACGCAGATACCGCTCAGTAAACAAGACAATGATTTGAAGTGCTTTCTCAAGTGTCAACGGTGGAGTTTAACACAGGTATAGAAGAGTGTTAGGTAAGTAAACTTTATTTGTATAGCGCCTTTCAAGACACTGCAGTCACACACAGGATATATTCAAATATAGACTCAACGGAGTACACCGTGACAGCCAAAAATAAATAAGCAGTGCTGTGAGGACTCGACAACACAGTAATGAAGTCCAGAGCCTGACCATGCAAAGCCTTGTATATGATTTTGGCAACGTTTCTGAATAGGAGGAAGCAGGACTGAGCTAACTTATTGATATGCTGCACACAATTCATACAAATATTGGATATAAAAATAGTGGATATTAAATGTGTGCAACTATTATCAGTACGGAACAGTACTTTTTGCTAGTGATAATTGATGTAGAGTGCGGTCGACAGTTTTGTACCACATATCCCCTTTCTCCTAAAGTGTTTCCTAATAATCCCTATGAAAAAGTAAAATAGAAAATGTTATGAAATATTGATGGCGGCATCTTCAAAAAGAATTCCTTGGATGTGCGGCATTACTATTTTATTAAGTGTTGCTGATTTATTGAAAAGCATATTATATGCTATTAAATATTAACTTTGTTGTGAAAGCTCGCAGACGTGTCAGGAACCCCGCCGCTGTTGGATTAGCGGTTCATTTAATCCTGATTGATGAACAAATGGGATCATTTGTGTCAGAGGTGAGGTGACTCGCCGTCTCCCGAGAACTGCCGACGTCAGCGAATGTCACATTGGCAGCGGTAGTCCGGGGTGTGTAGGTGACACAAGGGGGCGGAGTGTGTGTGTGTGTGTAAAGAACTAATGTGTGCCCTTATTCCCATCATTATCACCTCACAACCTTACCAGGAGGTCATTGCTACACACACACACACACACACACACACACACACACACACACACACACACATCCCATCTCGCCTTTACCCGTGCTCCAGTGGTACACACAGGTTATTTACAGCTGTGGCCTCAGCACTCCTCCACACGCAATTAAAAAGCTGTTTGGATGCACTCATGTGTAACTCATCCGCCATCTATCCTTCCCTTCTTCCCCTCCCCTCGCTCCTTTTATTCCCCCCCCCCCCCCCCCCCCCCCCCCCCCCCCCGCCCCCCGCCGCCCCCACCCCCCCACCACCGCCACCGTTTGGCTCACTGGAGGGGAGCTTTTTCATCATGGCGCAGACGACATCCTCCCTTTTTCTCAAGGTCGGCGTGGAGAGGCTCCCGGACGATTGTTGTCGCCTGTCACCTCCCCCCGCCCCACCCCCCCATCCTTTTTTTCGGTTTCCTCTGTTATGTGCCAATTGCAATAGACACTCGATGGCACAGCTCTACCTGCTTGCTCTGCCGCCACGCCGCCATTGCTGATCGTTTCCCTGCCCGAGTGCAAAGTGTTTAGCCAAGTCATTGTCAGAGTCTAAGTGGTGATTTGCAAAAGGCCGTGTTCCCTAATGATGGTTTTCATGGCCCTAGTGTCATGGCCCGATGGCTCGGCTTCGTCTGATCCATTTAAGTTCCCGGCCCGCCATACGCTGCGCCATACTTCATATAGTTCATTATGGAAAGCGCTGGCGGAGGGCCAGACGTGAACACTCAGTGGACCCCACTATTCTCATTCAGGCCCTGTGTGTGTGTGTGTGTGTGGGAACGAGGGAGTCATAGAGGTCACTGCGTCTCAGCCATCCTCCAGCTAAGCTGAACCTGGATGGCCCCCCCTCAAAGTCTCATGTTATTCCCTCCCTAACCTTCTCTCCTTTTTCATGGCCGCCTGTGAATCACAGTTCACCTCCTCTCTCCTCTCCTCCACTCCTCCTTTGCTCTCTCTCTCTCTCCTCTGAACTGCTAGTACACCCTCTCCCTTTCTCCTTCACTCCTTTCCTCCTCCTCGCCCTCCTCCACTCTGTCCCATGAGTTCCCAGAGGTGACAGGCAACGAATGAGGACACTCATTGTTACGCCAGCCAGAGCAAAGCCATACATTTTTAATCTGCCCTGACACTTTCCTCTCTCTCGCTCTCTCTCTCTCTCTCTCTCTCTCTCTCTCTCTCTCTCTCTCTCCCCCTCTCTGCATCCAGTCCCCTCGGCCACAGCTTGATTCACACCCAGCGGAGAGGCATTTCACCTGGGACCTCAAACCCTGGGTGTCCTGCCTGCCCCTGGAGCTTGTGCCCTGCTGTATCTGTGTGTGTGTGTGTGTGTGCATGCGTGCATATATGCGCGTGCAAACAGCAGACACCTCTGCAATGTAGTTATGCCTCCGGGCTTCACAGTTTGTGTCAGGGTGGGGGGGTTCTGCATCCAGTGACCTTCAGCCATTAGCAAAAGGCTGCTCTCGTTTGCTCTCTCTCTCTCACACACACCACACACACACAAACATCGAGTCCACTGTCCACTGCAAGTAAATGTCGATGCATGATGCTCATAGCGCTATTATCGGAGTGCTTTGGTTGCCAGCTGACAGCAGTCGCTTTTGTGCGCAGATCAATGGATTCATCAATAAGACACTTGCCGAATATTTAGCATTGTTGATTGAGAAAATGAGAATCACTTATGGAAGTGGAATGCATCCGCTTTTGCTGGCGTTGCACAGAGAGGAGGATGCATACACCTACACAAACACACACACACACCCTTATAATGTAGATGTGAATAATGTGGGTGTGAACATTGTTTCAGTTTTGGAAAATCTACTTGTAGTCTGTGTGATGATGATGTGGGCTGCCACAAATGGGAAGCATTGCATGTACTCTATGCCCGCATGTATGTACACACTCTCTCACACACATACATAGACTATTTAGGAGTATTTACATGCGGAGATGGATGTAACTATTAGCCGGGAAATGTGGAGGCTGTACCTCACAATCTCATTTGTTGTTAATAAACACAACGACCCTATTTTTAGCCTCACCCGGGGCACCGTGCAGCCGATAATTTATTTATAACGTTGATCAGTTAATGTGTGAGCAGATTTATGAATGCAATAACATGCGTCTGTTTTGCGCCATGTTTATGTACATGGTTCCCACATGTGTGTGGACGCCATAATGGAAGCCATTACTCTCCCGGCCTGTTCTCTGTTCTAATAGGGCATTAGTATGCTTCTAGCGGTGCCGTCAGTACTGAATTCTCTCCCTGAGCAACCTGACTGCTCTTTGCTTCTTTCCCCCCCTCCCCATGTCACCTCTTTTTCTCTCCGATCTCCTTGTTGATCCCCCTCTGTCTTCCTCCACACACACACGCGCATGCACACACACCCTCTTCCCTCCCCGCCGTTGTCTTCCCTCGTGCTCGAAGACGGTGAATTAGCCTCAGCTTTCAACAGGGATCCGCCTGTAATGAAGCCTTTGTGTTTGCACTCTGAGCCGGCGCCGTTTCCAAATTGAATTGGATGTTCTCTCCCCGCTCGGTTCCTCTTACCTTCCCCCGGTTCCCCGACGCAGCGCTCCGGCTTTCTCCATTATCTCCCGCGTTCCCCACCTCCACAATGCTCCACATTGTGCACCTCGGCACGCGGGCGTGTTTTTTGAACGCATGCTAACACACGCCTGGGCACGCGGCCAAGTCCCGGCAACTCCTTGCACTGTATGCTACACACATGCAGGTGTGTACTTATAGCTGTCCATATGCCAGAGGTGGAAAGTAACAAAGAACATTTGCTTAAGTACTGTATTTAAGTACACTTTTGAGGTACTGGCACTTTATACTTTTACTCCACTACACTTCAGAGGGAAATATTGTACTTTTTATTCTACTACATTTATAGTATCTGATGGCTGGAGTTACTAGTTACTTTGCAGAATAAGGTTTTACATGCAAAACACAAGATAAGTTCATAAAATATGTTGCATTGTTAGAGTTTAAACTCCCCAACAGTATATGGAGCAGTTAATAATAAATAATAATAATAATGCATTTTATTTGTACTGCACTTTTCATTCATAGTGAATCTCAAAGTGCTACAGAGTTAAAAACATAAAAATAAAAACGTAGCCTTCCTGAATAAAAAGGTTTTTAGGCCTGTCTTAAAAGAGTCCAGGGTCTGCACTGCCCTTAGATGTTTAGGAAGGCTGTTCCACAAGTGTGGTGCGGCCGAGCAGAAGGCCCGATCCCCCATGGTGCGGAGCTTGGTGCTGGGGGCCCGGAGGAGCAAGCTGTTGGTAGATCTGAGAGTGTGGATGGAGGTTTGTGGGGTGATCAGTTCTTGTAGGTAGGGAGGCGCATGTCTGTTAATGCATTTGTAGGTGAGTAGCAGGACTTTGTAGTCGACCCTGAAGGAGACAGGGAGCCAGTGCAATGAAAACAGAGTTGGTGTTATGTGTTCGTGTTTTCGCACTCTCATCAGGATCCTGGCAGCGCTGTTCTGAATATACTGGAGCTTCTGGATGCTCCTGCCAGGGATCCCAGTGAAGAGTGCATTGCAGTAGTCCAGTCTTGAGGAGATAAAAGCATGGACAAGCTTCTCTGCATCTGACAGGGTTAGAGTGGGGCCGAGTTTGGAAATGTTTTTGAGATGGTAGAAAGAGGTCTTGCACAGATGTTTTTATATGGTCATGAAAAGTCAGGTGAGGGTCAAACCTAACACCCAGATTAGTGACTGAGGAGGAGAGGGGGGTGTCCTGGCCGTCAAAGGTGAGATGAGGTATGAGGGATGACTAAACCTGGTGTGGAGTGCCAACAAGGAGAGCTTCAGTTTTGCTGCTGTTTAACTGGAGTAACTGAACTCCTCAAGGCAGGTGCTGAGGCATGACATGGCTGCAGAAGGGCTTGGGGCGGTTTTTATGTGCAGCTGGGTATCATCAGCATAACAATGGAAAGACATCCCATGTCTGCTGATGACACGACCAAGGGGGAGCAGGTAGAGGGTAAACAGGATGGGGCCGAGAACCAACCCTTGCGGAACACCACAGGTGACAGGGAGCAATCTAGACCTGCATCCTCCTAGTGAGACATACTCAGTCCTGCCAGAAAGGTAGGACTGAAACCACTTAAGTGCCGAGTCTGACAGTCCAATGGTGGTGTGGAGGCGCTCTAGGAGGATAATGTGATCCACAGTGTCAAACGCAGCGCTCAGGTCAAGGAGAATCAGAAGAGAAGAGGACCCTGCATCAGCTGCCATCAGCAGGTCATTCATAACCCTGAGCAGAGCTGATTCAGTGCTGTGGGCTGAACGAAATGAACGACTGAAATTTCTCAAATAGGTTGTTGTGTTTAAGGTGGTCCTGGAGCTGAGAAACAACCACCTTCTCCAACACCTTGGACAGGAAAGCGAGGTTGGAGATAGGCCTGTAGTTGGCTAGAACTTCCGGGTCCAGGGTGGGCCGACAACATTAGACCGACAACATTAAAATACTTCCCACAGGTTAATGCTTCAATAATTTAACACTCTGAAAGAATGAGGACTTTTACTTTGACACTTAAGTACATTTTACTGCTAATACTTTACTTAAGTAAAGGATTTTAATACATTTTCCAGTATGAATGCTTGAAGGCATGCACGCTATCACACATACACACACATGCAGTCAAGCATGCATGCACATACACATACCCCATTCCCACTTTACTCCAATAGGCCGCTCCCCCCATCAGTGGCCCAGTTCTCAGTTCTCTAATGCTGTATTCTGGCACCCAGCGCTCCCCATACACTTGTACTTGCACCCTCTCCAGTCTATCTTTCTCTCTCTCTGTCTCTCGCTTGCGCCGCCACTGCCCATCGGTGCTTAGCCTCCAAGTCGGGTGAATTGTCGCCTGCCGTTGCTCCTAATGTGTGATTCCCCTGTTTGAAAGTCTCCCTGACCTCGCCTCATTCTTCACGCATGGCCTTCCCGCCGCCGTGGGAAGGCGTCAACACGGAATCCGTGTTCGCCCAAATCCTGCTTGGATAGCGGGGGGGCCTTTTTAGCGTCCTCACACCACGCTTTGCCTCTTACCAAGCGCTTTTTGTCTCACTTGTACTCCCCCTCCCTCCCTCCCTCCATCCCTCGTCCACTCTCCTGGTAATGGTCGAGGATGAGAGAGAAGGCTTGTTTCTGCTCATCGATGCCCCGTTTGGCTGCCGCGCCTTTCTACCTCCATTGTGGCGGGGGGGGGGCTTAATGGCGAATTAACGGGCGCTTAAGAAGGCAAACGCAGCAGGACGCCGCGGAAAGGAAATGGGGAAAAAGAACAGAGAGGCAGGGAGGGATAGATGGAGGGGTGGGGAGAGCGAAATGAATAAAGTAGATGGCGGAGTGCGATGAATGATATATGACAGAGCGCTTTCATATTGAAAGAGGGGCGAGGCGTCGAGTGAAATTGGAGCTAAGAGCGAGCGCCGTGGCTGTGGCGTCGCATGTACACCTCGGAGCCCAATAAGAGTCGAGATGAGGCCCCATTGGCAGGGGCCACAGGTTTGAGGATTGAAGTTGTGAGTGCATATTTCTCTGCCGTCTGATTGAAGGCTGAAGTTCATAGCGACTGCTGTAGAAAATGAGTTCAATTTCCAGCCTAATTTTCTCTTTTTCCCTCTTTTGATGAACAGCAATTCAGCAATTGAGCATCGCCCCCAGGTCAACATGTCACATATCCACCAAATATCTCCCTAAACCGCCTTTGACAGCGACAGCTTTATGTAAGGATTAGGGGAGAAAGATGCAAACACGACATTTTGACTCGCTGTTTGACTTGGCAGAAAAAATAACCTAGACCGACAATAGTCTGGCTGGAAAAGTAGCACACACTGCATTGGAGGGTAAAGTCCCCAAGAGAGGGTGAGAGAGAGAGAGAGAGAGAAAGAGATGGAGGATGGGAGGTTAGAGGGAAGACAAAGGAGGGGCCGTGAAAACCTTCAAATCTCTCACGCTTTCAGGGTCTGGAAAAGGACAGTAAATGCGTTTGGTCTTTTTCAGGGTTGCAAAACTTTTCCAAGGCTGGAAAAGTTTGGAGATTGTGCCAAAAAGTCCGGAAAAGTATGAAAAATGTCCTTCAGTCCCGATGCACCTATAACTGAACAATTAACGTCTTTTTAGACCCGTCATTTCATGTATTTTTGGGATGGGGCGATATATCGGAATCCAATATATCACGATACGTGTGTGACAATATGTATCGTGGAGCAGAAAATGAATCGTGATATTAGCTCCATATTATTCTGCTGTAGTAATCACAAATGAGACGGCTTGACCATCACAGTTTCACAAGCTCTCCATCCAAATTATATTATTTGCACTTTGTAATGACATTTTTAAATTGTTGTTTACATTCTAGCGAGCCAAAGCCATCGCTAGAAATAAGTCCAGGCGAGACATTAAAGTGGGCTGGTAAATGAGGTAAAAAACAAAAAACAAAATAAGACACCCCGAAAAACAAAGAGACAGAAAAACCATAAAAACCCCACTGCCTTTTTTCCTTTTAACCTAATCAGACAGTACATTGGCACCTATCAGGTCTGGCGCTCATGCTATTATTAGGCTCTCTGTGGGAGAGCTGGGCTGCTGTTTACAAGCTCGAGTGTACAGCATCATTACGGAATATCACATTACTGCCGCATTATAGCTAGTTTAGTGCTGGTGGATGGGCACAGTGTGTACTGGCTGTAGTTTACTCAGCCATATGGCAGAGGTGATTACCCCGATGGTGTCTGGCTTTAACTTTCACAGGTGGCTCTGTGGTGTAAACATACCATCGGGGGGACGTTTTTTTTTTTTTTTTTTAATAATAGTCGGATCTGTGAGGTTTGGTCCGAGCGTATGGTCCAAACCGCGCTTAAAATTTGATTTATGATTTATGGGCTTTTATTTGTTTGATCCTTTTGAGCGTTAATGTTGTTTCGCCGGCTCTCCCTTCATAGCCTGGTTATGTTTTTAATGAAAGCGATGCGGGTTGGAAACCTTGCTGAAGGGCAGAGATTTCTCCAAAGCTGCTATCCTTCCCTTTGCAGTTTAGCTCTTATCCACTAAGATACTCCCGTTTATTGAGGAAAACACACACAATTTGTCAGTTAAAATTGTCGGCCGCATGTTATTTGCTATATTATTATTTATATTCTGTTTCTGTGCTGTATCCTATTAATATTTGCTGCTGCAGCGAACCAATTTCACCACGGGGATACAACCACACACCAATCCACCCTTACAACCACACACCAATCCAAAACACATAAGCATGCGCACTTATACAAACCACACACAGAAAATACACGCACATACAATGCATACACACCTGAAAGTACATGTGGAGAATGCAATCCATTGATATGTATTCAAGCCAATGACTAACACAAACATGCCACATTACTTTAACTACATTATACAGACATTGAAATCATATATGAAATGTATAGCAAAGCTTTTCTCTAACAGATTCATGAGAGTTACTTTCAAAATGCAACTGACAGCAGATTACTGGTTACCTGCTGAGAAATATCATCTCATACAATCCACTGCAATTCTCAAACTGTGATGTTACGTTCAGCTGCTTCGAGATGATCTTGCCCCCAAAATGCATATGCAGTTAAATCGGCCTAGTGTTATCATCACAGCAATTATGTGTTTTTTCAAAATGTGTAAAATCATGTTATCTCAAAATCAAAATTCCTTTTACTCATCAAAAATGTGTGACATCGACATGTCACAAAGGAAGAGCGCAGTATGTCCTTACGACATTATAGTTTTTCTAATCAGATTACTGTAATCCCATTACATGTATTCAGTTGCTCTCTGACCCTGATGCTTGACAGCAGACTGGTGGGATATGAAGTAAATTGGTTAACAATTGTTTTGTTTTTTTCAATGGTCCACATTATGTCCTTTGTGCAGCTTCCTGGCAGGAGACGCCTGGCTGGTAAAGGAATGATGGAATTACATACCGCGACTGAAACGGTGATAATAAGACATAGCATGTGCTAATATATAGCCTTGCATAGTCAATAGCAGATAGAGGAGCTAAAGTCATTATTTAGAGGCGTTATGTGTGTGTGACGGAGAAAGACAGAGGTATAGAAAGAGAGAGGTATTAGTCGTGTGTGTGTTGGTGCATTTATGGATCACTGCTTGTGTGTGTGGAAGTGTTTGCTGCATGGCTCCAGAGGTCAAAGGTTCCTCTCTGCATCGGCGAGTAGTCGATCTCTTTATAGACTTGGACTTGGGTAGTGTGAGGACAGGCATTGAAAGGCTTTCGCCAACGTGAAACGCACACACACACTCACCCACACACACACACTCACCCACACACACACACACACACACAGGGATACATATAGTTCACGCACGCCTGCCTCTCTCGCGTGATGTTTTGACGCCAAATCGATAGGCGAGTGTATCGACTGCTTCTCCAGATAACGTGATCATAAGCATCTTATTACTGAGCAAACACGTCCGCGCCGCTCCCCTCCTCCCCCGCGAGCCAGATTTTTACAAGGTCATAGTGTATGCATTTGGTATCGATCCGGCCGAAGCGCCGCCTTTTAGCTCCTCCGCTTGGTTTTGGTAGTAAATCCCGGGGCATTGAGTGGTTTCAATTGGCCTCCTAGGCAGGCGGGTGTAATATTATTTTATTCCAGGGGTCATAATTTATCCTGTCTGTAATATCCCCGCTGAGGCTGTTGGGAGAAGGATGCAGTTTGTCTTGAGGCTCGGAGCGGGCCTCCTCCTGCCTTTTCCAGCTCTTTTTTTTGGAAAGAAGCAAGAGAGCATTAGCAATGCTTACATAATCCGATCCTGTATTCTCGACTGCAGTCCCCCCCTATCCGCTCTGTGTCTCCTCTCCTCTCTCTCTCTCTCTCTCTCTTCTGCCTAACCTACTTCTGCCCAGAGGCTTTGCAAATACGCACATATTTCTGTCCCCGTTCTTTCTTTTTTTCCTCACAGCTCTCCTCGCGCGTGTGTGAAGCTGCGTGTCACCTCATATCTTTTCAAACCGAATTTTTCTTTTTTTGTTTGTTCCCGAATCGATGTTTTTTTTTTC
This sequence comes from Centroberyx gerrardi, assembly GCF_048128805.1. Classification (NCBI taxonomy): domain Eukaryota; kingdom Metazoa; phylum Chordata; class Actinopteri; order Beryciformes; family Berycidae; genus Centroberyx; species Centroberyx gerrardi. The sequence continues at coordinate 18,275,348 of NC_136019.1, forward strand.
AGAGGGGGGCGTCGGTTCCATTTTCCGTCGGTTATTCTTAGTGACTTCCTTCTTTTCCCCCCTCCTGAAAAGAGGAAAGGGAGCACAACTTGATACGGAGGACTAAAACGGGAGAGGAGCTGGGTGAGAGGTCTTTTGTAAGACACTGCTTTTCAAGCCGTATCGCCCCGGATCAATATGCCACCATAGGAAGTGCGCCGAGTGAATTGAGAGGCCAATAATGAGCTCGGCAGAGTCGACAAGGTCTGTGAAATTAAACACATTGCTCACCTGCTTGCTGATATCGGCGGGCTTTGACTCTTAGTAATCATATCGGCGCCCCGGACGTCAATTGAAACCGCTAAGCCGGAACGCTGCGGAGAATATCCAGGCCCCCCTTTTTTTTTTTTATTGCTTCTGCCGGTCCCCCAGGTCTCCGGCGCGCTTGTGCTTCATTTGATTCCCGCTGAAGTGTTCTCAACAACACGACCCTCCGTCAGCCTAAGCCGGGGATATTGAAATGTCAATTCCGTTTACAAATCTGCGGCCGCGGCGATATCCTCTCGATCTTTTATTGTTTTCGGAGTTTTACGCGGACGACACCCCCCCACCCCCCCCCTCCCCCCGCTGCGTTTTTTTAACGAGCTACGAGAGCTAAAAGCCAATAAACATTAGAGGTTGGTCATAATTGCAAGAAGGCTCGTCGCTAATGGCGTTTTTACGACGCCCAAGGACGGCCGATTGAATTGTAACTGACGAAATTGATACGACTTTTCAACTTCATTATTCCCTCCTTGACACCTCCTCGCTCAATTTGAGCTTTTCAAACGCCAACAGAAGTGAGCACTTACAGTTCTCTGTGTAAAAGGGTATTTCAGCTCCGCTTAGACTAAATTTCTATTACAGTGGCCCGTCGCATAACGCATTCAACCTTTTTTGTTTTTGATTGTGGCTACATCACAAACCTTTCCCCATCGCTTTCAACTTTCTCTCTCTACCGCTCTATTCATCAAGCCGTTTCACTCCAATAAAATGTCCTCTGTTAGACAGGTGCAGGGGTGGCTTATGGGTAAATGGGAGCTTAGGGAGGTTGGGAGGTTGGCTTCTTAAAATATAGGCCAGCCTCCCTAATAAGGTGCAAATATCAGGCCTGTGGCATGAGCGCAGCAAATTGCTTTTTGACAGTATATTTAAGATGGTAATCGACTGTCATTTACCACCAGCCAATTCGGTCTGGAGTGCTACGTGTGCCTCACTTTTCCCCTCCCTCTCCTGCGCTATCTCTTCTCCTTTTCTTTCTATCTCTTGCGCTCTCTCTCTCTCTCTCTCTCTCTTTGCTGGTGGTGTGAGGGCGGATCAAGGCGCCCCTCCTCCATTCCCCATTCCTTCACACAGCCGCGTAGCGCACATAAGAGATGACATTTAGTGTTGCATTCAGAAAGCCTATAGTTGTCCTGGGCTCAAAGCGGAATGTCACTTGACAGAATGGTGGCTCCTGAACACACCATCAGTTACCGCAGCACTTTGCACAAGCAGCAGCTATCAACATCTATTTGCTGTTGAAGGCGTCGACATCATCCTGGCAGCCGCCTATAGTTCTACCCTGGACAGCGTGTGTGTGTGTGTGTGTGTGTGTGTGTGTGGGCGTCTGCTGGTTTGTGGTGTGCGGCGGCATTAATCTGCGAGTGTTTGCAGAGTTGTGTACGTGCAAAGCTAAGAGCGTGTGTATATGTGTGTGTACTTGTGCGCGCTCCCCACCTCTTCATCCTTCACCTCACCAACTTCCATTCTAATTGCCGGTGGGCTGATGAAAAAATAATGGCGGTGCTCGAGTTCCTCCAAGGCGCTCTCTCTGCACTCCCTCCCCCTCCTATAGGCTGGCCGGCCGCCGCTGAAAGGCCACTTGTCATTGGCCACTCAGGAACCAGAAATGGCCTCTAATTGCGCCTGCCATTGCCGCAATTAATGTCCAGGAGAGACGGGACGGATGCCACCCTATACGGCCGCTAATGGCCCTATTTTTTTGTGGGTGCAATTTTCCCGGTGACCCCTCTCGAGTTGTTGCGCTGTAATGGCCACCTTTTGAAATGAGAATGCGCATGCAGAGCGATGCCAGGCAGCGGAGGGACCAGGCTGGTGTCACGGAATCTTAAAAATGCAGATAATGTGCGCTGTGCTCAAAAGGGAGAGAAATAAGTTTTCACACCACGGAAAGGATTAGGTGAAGGAGACGCGACTAGAAACAGGCAGGAGTTTGACATTGAAATAGTGTGGTGTGAAAGTAAGGATGTGGAGGTTGACGTGTGTGTGTGTGTGTGTGTGTGTGGAGCGGGGGGGGGTTGTGACTTGTACCCAGGTACAAGTCACAACTCACAACTCACAACTCATGAAGAAGTTTTCTAATGTGAGCAGGTGGAAAGTAACAAAGTACATTTACTCAAGTACTGTGCTTAAGTATAATTGTGAGGTACTGGCACTTTACTTGAGCATTTCCATTTTGTGAGACTTTCTGCTTTTCCTCCACTACATTTATCTGACAGTTGGAGTTACTAGTTACTTTGCAGAATAAGGTTTTACATGCAAAACATACGATAAGCTCATAAAATATGTTGCATTGTTAGAGTTTAAACTCCCCAACAATATATGGAGCAGTTAGACCGACAACATTAAAATACTTCTGACAGGTTAATGCTTCAATAATTTAACACTCTGAAAGGGGCTGTTCTTCACAAGGAGTATTTTTACTTTAGTTACATAAGTACATTTTACTGCTAATACTTCTATACTTTTACTTCAGTAAACTTTTGAATGCAGAACTTTTACTTTTAATTATTAGTATTTTTATTTTATTTTTGTATTATTCCATGATATGGCTACTTTTACTTAAGTAAAGGAATTGATTACTTTTTCCACCACTGAATGTGAGTGAAGTTTTCATTTTTAGCAAAAGTTTACCTTAACTCTAACCATAACCAAAGTTAACCGTCAGCTAACGCTTTCACATGACGACGTGAAAATGGTGTGTAAAATGCTTTCGAGGCAGAGGAACGTAATCTACACGGTATTCGCATCGGCAACATGTAATGTGCGTTTCGGAATGTGTGCTCATTAGGGCTGAAAGGTACTGACAAAAAATCGAATTGTGATTGACAGAATATTTCAAGTTACAAGTTTTTCTTGTCATACATTTTTGTTTAACTTTAAAATTGTTAAACGAAAAGTGATTTAGTTAAAAAAAAAAATAGATGTCAGTGTTCAGGATTTACTGAGTTTGAGTCTGATGAAAGGTTTGCACCAATATTGTACTTGACTCATGGACCAATTGAAGCCTCTGTGATGTGGAAATTGCAGAAGTTCATATTGTGATTTAATTTTTTTTGTTCAGCTCTAATGCTCATTGCACGGAATATTGTGCGAGTGTGTTGGACGGAACCCATTTGCGTGTGCGTATGGCCGCGCGCAGCACACAAACGCGCACCTTGAGAGCCTGATGTCTTTACACCAAGAATCAACATGTCTTGGCATGTTCCTTCGTCTCCTGGCGGGTCAACAAATGGCATGTTGTTTTTGCAGGTGATTACAAATACTTACACTGCTCAGCGTGACAGCGAGGCTTTGTGAATCATCAAAATACAAACTTCAGGGACAATTATCTCCCACTAATGAGTCAAATCTTGCTTCTCTTGTCCCTTTGCGCTGCAACGGAATTTATCATTGAATAAACCGGGCTTTGGCATTTCGCAAAGTTGTCCCCCTCGGCCATTATGAGGGCCAGCGCACTGTGTGACTGCCGCTGAATGAGTGTCCTTTCCCCCCTCCTTTGGTTGACAATGGCTTTAGAAAAGGCCCAGCGGCTATATTGACAGCGCAGTGTTTTCTCCCTAAAATAGACACAATACCTCTGTCAACCGCACACTATCGGTTCCTCGCTGCCCACACTGAGGCGCCGGCAGGTCTTTGTTTCTCGCCGGAGATGGTGCTCCCGCTCTCTGGATCTCGGTCTGACGAGGAGGAGGTGAGGGGAGGGAGGAAAAAAGGGAAGGAATGAAGGGAGGGAGGGAGTGGGAGTAGGAGGAAGATAGCGAGCAAGAAAGCGAGCAGGCATCTGCAGAAGCACAGCTTGGCACGGAGACTGTGGTGCAGCGAGTTCTTGCTTTTTTTTTTTTTTTTTTTTCCTCTCTCTCTTCTCTTGCTCTCCCATGCCTCATTTTCTCTCTCCTCCCTTCCAACCCTTTCCATTTTTCCTCCACCCCGTCTCACTCCATCTCTTCCTCTCTCTCTCCCTCTCTCTGCCTCTTCTCTTAGATAAGGCCAGTAGAGCTGCAGGCTGCTGGGCTGGTTAATTGGAACGGGAGAGTCTCGAGGCCTGGCCAGTGAGCCTTGTGCTTCCTACCAAAACATCTCCAGGCACCAAGACAACCACATGCACGCCGCTGGGCGCGCGCGCACACACACACACACACACACATAATCGCCCACATGAGCAAACATTTCACATTTTACGCATCCAGAGCAACTTAGAATGGGTGAACAGGTATAGGGCTCAGTGTCTTGCTCAAGGACTCAAGGATGCACGCAACCATGCATATGCACGCACACACACACACACACACACACATAAAGATGCCCAAAACTGCATTTAATCGCACTCACACATGCATCTTCGGCACTGATGGATGCACCTACGCATGCATACGTACTACACACACACATACACACATATACACAATTGTTTACTACTCCAGGCATTGGAAAAACAGCCATTTTCCCCCCTCCTCACTCCAGTGGCGCACATTGATATTCATCTTTGCCGACTATCACCCCACACAACCACGATAACATGACAGAGCTTAACCCGGGGCGCAAACAAAACGCCAATTCGTCTTTTGCTTTAGCGCGCACTCGAAAACCCCCGATTCATTTGGATTTACAACTCGCGAAACGCCGGGCGCACCTGTAATCCGCAAGCGCGCCGCTGATTTCGAGAGCTCAGAAGCAGGTGGAACGGGAGATGGATGGTGATGGATGGATGACTGAATCGAGGGAGGGAGTTTAAAGAGAGGGGGAGTGCGGGGAGGGAGGGGCGCGATGGGAACGGAGAGACATTATGAGGAGGTTAGTGTCAAACGGAGAGCAAAAAGGAGGGTGGAGGGATGGGCGAAATAGGTATTTAGAGCCTGGATGAGCAGGCAGCCATACAATAATGTTATGTGTGCAGTAGTCTCTCTGTCAGTCTCTCTCTCTCTCTCTCTCTCTCTCTCTCTCTCTCTCTCTCTCTCTCTCTCTCTCTCTCCTCTCCATGATTGGTACCTTAAACTGCAGTATGATGAGGCTGGATGATGCCACCGAGATCTAATGGCCTCATTGTGTGGAGGATGGTGTGCGTGTGTGTGTGTGTGTGCGTGTGTGTGCGTATGTGTGTGTGTGTGTGTGTGTGTGCGGGTGCACGTGCGTGTGTGTGCAAAAGCGCGCCGCATGTCAGTGTGATTGCGTCTCAAGTGGCACGGCGAGCTAAGTGTCATTGATGTCCTCTTTCCCTCGGTTTTCTCTCCTTTTTTATGTCCCTCGCACTCTGTCTCTCCTCCCTCCCATCCCCACTCCTCTCTCTCTCTCTCTCTCTCTCTCTCTCTCTCTCTCTCTCTCTCTCTGTCGGCCATTTTGTTGTCTTGATCTGGGAGGCGATAATGTCTTGTCACCAGCTTCCCATAGGAAATGTGTATGTCTATATCTATACTGTGTGTGTCCCTTTATGTTATTTTATGGGTCAATCAACGCTGCTTGTCCGCTGTTTCTGTGCCTGTCATTGATCTTTGACTAGCCAGACTAGTTGAAAACAGCCTCTCCCATGCTGAGACTCCTAGTGAAGAAGCCTCCATTACTGGCCAACAGCTATTGATTGACTTGACTAAGGGGAGAGTTGTGTGACCCGTTACTGCAGAACAAAGTGGGGCCTGAAGCAAGCAGAGGGAAAGCGGGGGTGTGTGTGTGTGTGTGTGTGTGTGTGTTTGGGAGATCAGCAGACTTACAGAGAGTTAATAAGACCATAACCAAGCGTTCAGCCAGTGTGTGCTGCTGAGCTGGTATATCGATGAGGAGGTTTCTCCTGCAGGCGCCTCCTTTCTTTATGACACGTAGACACACACACACACCAAATACCATGTCACACATGCACACAAATATCACACAAACTCACAATCACAGAGAAACGCACAACCCGCCATGTAGTAGTAAATGTGGGTAAACTGTGACCTTTGGACACACACATTTTTCTTTATTTTTTACAATTTTTCACATAAGAATAATAGTAAAGTCATCAAAACTATGAAATAACACACATGGAATTATGCAGTGACCAAAAAAGTGTTCTTATATTTATGCTATCTTATATTTTAGATTCTTTAAAGTAGCCGCCCTTTGCCTTGATGGAAAGGCAAAGGCTTTGGAAAGAAATTCATACATAGGCACTTCACTATTTGTGTTTGTCTAATAAACAAATTTCAAGTATCTAAGCATAAGCCTTTAGATCAAAATGGCTTTAAGAGAATGAAAAACATTCAATCAGGTGTGTCGAAACTTTTGACTGGCAGTGTATTTTCAGAAAAACAAATGTGTTCTCTTAATTTTCCTCTAAAAACGACCCCATCCTCATATCACTTCGATCAGTTCGATGCCAGTTCCTATATGTATGCTATAAATATATGTCATAAAGATTTATGCCAGCCTTAAAAGGTGGGTAAACTCTGTTCTGCAAATAAAATGATGGATAACCTGAGTGTAAGTGTGTTTACACTCCTGTGCACAACCACATACATCCCAAACTCACCCTCTACCTCTTCCTTTTCTTCTCGCCCCCACAACACAGATTCACTTTCCTTCCCATGGATCGCCTCGTCAAGGTGTCACGGCGAAAGGAGCAAAAAGCAGTACCGCCAAAGTCATTATTAATCTCACCGAGTGCTAGCGGCGAGGCTAAAACCCTTGATCTGTTTCATTAGCATCTCCTCATCACGGCTAAATGCAGCTAGCACTAACAGCCAGCGCCAGTCATTAGCGGCTCGCAGCCAACGAGGCTGATCAAAGGTGCACCAGTCCGATGCAGAATGAAGCCCTGCTCACCTCCGCGTTCGCTCACACCGTAACTAACCACATGATTGGTGGATAGTGCCACAGAGCTTGGCTTTTTGCAATACTGATTAGTAGTTAAGTTCTTTCCCCGCATCTCACCCTGCTATGTCTGCCTCTTCCTTGATATTAAAGGATAAGTTTGGTGATTTTGGACCTATATATATATATATAATTTGTCTCACATACCTGTAGTACTTGGACCCGCAGAGAATATTGGCTCCCAAGTCAGCTGTCGGTTGAAACGGCAAGCTCCCGTTGCTAGGCCTCCTGCTGCTAACAATGAGTCCAAATGGGGTTTGCCAAAATATCTCCAAAAAAGCCATTTGTTGGCTCCACAGGGAAGTTGAGAGTAAATGGAAAAGTAAATGAATTAAAATTGGCTCTGATTTCATGACACAATTCCACCATTCTGACACTTTCACTAATCAG